>NC_135803.1:111612490-111946156 GCF_964213995.1 Mustelus asterias | reverse complement strand
CCTCTGGTATTTGAGAGCTGTCATCTGGAGCTCGCTCTGCAGCGCTGACAGTTGGGCGAGCAGCGACTTCTCGCGCCGGCCGGACCTCAGCCCCTGGCGCTTGAGCTCGCGCTGCAGGGCGGCCAGCTGAGCCTGCAGCGCGTGGCCCGTGCGCCTGCAGCGCCCGCACGCAGCAGTGCGAGCCCAGGCGCTGCTCGCCGTGCAGCAGCACCAAGCCGCAGCCCCGCTGGCACATGCCCACCGGCCGGTGCTCGCAGCTGCCCCGCATGTGCGCGTCCATGTCCCGCAGGCTCAGCGTCTCGCCGCAGCCCTTGTTGCGGCACTTGGCCGGCGAGAAGTCGCACATCTCCGTGTGCCCGGCCAGCTGCCCCAGCCTCACCCGCCGGCGGCAGCCCCGCTCGTAGTGGTCGCAGCGGATCTCCAGCTTGAGGATGAGGTTCCGCAGCGGCAAGACGTGGTTCAGCTCCTGGGGGCCGAGCCTCCGGCACTGCGCCGGGCAGTTGCCCCGCTGCACGATCCAGGGCAGAAGGCAGCCGGCACAGAAGACGTGTCCGCAGGGGGTGGCCAGGGGATCCTCCAGCACTTTATTGCACAAGTTGCACTTGAAGTCGGGGTCCACGTCCTCGCTGAAGCGCTCCAGGTCGAATCCCATTTTGGTTTTCTTTCTAAATATTCCCCGAATGAGTTAAAATAAAGAAAAGTTTTGCGGGAGGTGCAGCGGCCAAAGCTTTCAGCGCTGCCCGCGGGGGAAGCTGCACTGCCGCTTGCTCAACTCTTGCACTGGCCAGGCTGATACTTCCTCGAAAAAGAGTGTCCAAGCACCGCCTACCGGCTTCATTATAGCAACAGGACAACCCCGGAGTAAAACATCTCCCTCTCTCCTTCCCCCTCCCCAAAATGTAAAAAAAACTGCAACCATTGCACAGGGTTCAGACACTCACTCCTTAAATACCTACCTCCAGTTGTGATCAATAATCACACTGTAAATGTCTCAATTGCTCTGAGATTCAAGGGGGAATTCTCTGCAGTTATTTTTTTGCGATGGGAATTGGTTCAAAGTGATGCAGACTGCTACATTTTTTTTAAAGTCTGAGCTGGAAAAGTTTCTTCTCCTGTAGCTGTCGCCCTGATACCGGGTTACAATTTTGTAATGATTGTGATGATGGTGGGGAAGCTGCTCCCTTCTGGATCTTTGTAACTACTCCAGCTCTCCATCACCCTCCCCTGTTCAAATATACAGCTCCGCAGGATCGCTGGAGATTAAAACGATGCGTCGAAATGCGAAGGGTTTGCAAACTTGTTCAAGCAGCCTACCTGCAAACTATCAATCTGCCAGGCTCTCCATCAACATCTGAAAGGCCGCTCCTCATGTGAACAGTTGCGCAGGAAAACGAGTGTGGAGCAGTCCCGCGGCGGCTCCGGAGCCCAGTCCAGAGGTCACTAGATACGGATCAGTCCCAGGCACCGCAATCTTCAAAGCCACATCGTGTGCTGAAATGAATGAAATGCTCGCGCGTCTGTGTGCTGTAAACGCGGTGTGCCATTATAATTCAACTTCCCACCTACAAACTGCAGCACTCAGCAAACAAGGGCTTCAGCTCCAAGGAAAGGGTGCGGTGGAGGAGAGGGAGGAGAAAGGGTGGGGTGAGAAGGGGTGGAGGGGAGAGTGGGAGAAGGGGTGGAGGGGAGGGTGGGAGAATGGGGAGAGGGATGGGGGAGGGAGTGTGAACAGGGGCGGAGGTGGAATAGGAGAGTGGAAGAATGGGGAGAGGGATGGGTTGGGACAATGGGGAGAGGGATGGGGTGGGAGTATGGGGAGAGGGATGGAGTGGGAGTATGGGGAGAGGGATGAGGTGGGAGAATGGGGATAGGGAGGGAGTGTGAGCAGAGGTGGAAGGGGAAGGTGGAAGAATGGGGAGAGGGATGGGTTGGGAGAATGGGGAGAGGGATGGGGTGGGACAATAGGGAGAGGGATGGGGTGGGAGAATGGGAGAGGGATCGGTTGGAGAATGGGGAGAGGGATGGGTGGGAGGATGGGGAAGAGGGATGGGGAGGAGACAGATGAGGGTGGGAGCGATGGGGGAGTGGGAGGGAAGGAAAGAGGAGTGGGGACGTGGGGGAAGAGGGGTGGGGTGGGGGGGAGAGAGGGATGGAAAGGTGGGGAGAGGGGGTAGGGAGGAGGTGGGGAGAAGGGGTAGGGAGGTTAAGAGGTATGGAGAGGGGGGGACGGGGACAGAGGGGAATAGGGGAGGGAGGGGTGTGTGATCTTGACCTGCATGAAAATAGATGGAGTTTGAGCAGGGCACATGCCAGAGCAAATGTGTGTGCTGGGTGGAGCCATGGACACATGAAGAGGTGATCTCTGGAGGAGCTGAGGCCCGATGGAGATATGAGGGTGTATATGTGAGAGTGAGTGGTGATGAAACTTGGGCTGGCAGTGAATGTGTGATGTGATTTTAGAATGATGAGATGGTTAACTTGCCCTGGCAGCACAGATGAGATCATTCATCCTCTTCCTGCATTAGGTGGCTGACCTCTTCTGTGCAGCGTTGGCACTGACCATCACTGCAATTATCTCCCAAACGGGAGTGGTGAGGTTACTGGAGCTCCTGCAACCACAGCGCGGATACAAAACATCACAGCGGGCCTCCACTGCATCCAAAAGGCATAGTAAGAGTTTTAACAACACCAGGTTAAAGTCCAACAGGTTTATTTGGTAGCAAATACCATTAGCTTTTGGAGCGCCGGTCCTTCGTCAGATGGTGTGGAAACCTGCTCTCAAACAGGGCACAGAGACACAAAATCAAGTTACAGAATATCTGTGTTATAATCAAGTTACAGAATATCTACAGAATATCAAGTTACAGAATTACTGTGCCCTGTTTGAGAGCAGATTTCCACTCCATCTGACGAAGGAGCAGCACTCCGAAAGCTAATGGTATTTGCTACCAAATAAACCTGTTGGACTTTAACCTGGTGTTGTTAAAACTCTTACTGTGTTTACCCCAGTCCAACGCCGGCATCTCGACATCCAAAAGGCATTCCAGGGACACCTCACTGAATCTGGGGTGGAACTCTTCTTTCAAGGCCATATCTTCACTGGTGCAGTCCTGGGCTGGAAGCATTGAGAACTGTGTGCATGACTGCAGTTTAAATATGGTGCTTGGAGTGAGGATATGATCATATGGCAGGTGAATCAGAGGCCACTCACCAGCTGGACGGTATGCTTCCTATGCCTGAATAATTTAAGAGGCGGGAAGCTGATACTATGCCGCAAGAATCCGCTATTATAGCCGGCAGGAAAACGCCCAATTTTCACGCCTGCCGCCACTCTCCATGCAATTCAGGGAAAATGTAGCAATTGGCCGTTCATTCTTCAAGCTTGGATATTTTTCATGCTCACTGAAGTTGAAACACTTCCCTTTCCCCCACCCACCCCCCAATAACCTCCTTCAGAAAAACGACAAAATTTAAAAGAATGAGAGACATGGAAGAAACATGATGCACATTACAGGATGATGCATTTCAGTGGGATTTCTGTTGTAACTTTGTAAGTTTGGCAAACCTTTCCTCACAAATGCGTTTTCGTAAAGCGAGCAGAGCCCATTTCTGTACTGTAATCTAATCTTAAAAGTTCAAGTGAGTTACAAGTCACTGGGGGAGTGGATTTCCTCCAATCAATAATTTCTCTAGAAGATTTGGTATGACTACAACATACTACTTCTGTAGAATTATCAAAAGTGAACATTTCATCCTGAGCTGCGGCTTAAGTGTCACTGTGTAAAGCTGATGAAATTTTCAATTAAATAACAACCTTCTAAAGTTCACTGCATGGCATCAATTGATTTTCTGTATTATAATTCTGATACTCATACTAGTTGATTTCATAATATAGTTTCATTGAATATTTGATTCTGGAGTTCCATAGTGACTTTTCTAAACAGTCTGTATTATTCCTATTAAAACCATCCTTTTCAGAACTAGCCCAAATCCAGTATTGCATTTCAGTCAAGAACGCTAGTTTACAGCAAGATGCTGTATTCTCAAACTGAAGTCCAGATTAGTCCAGGGATAGAAGAATTACTTAACTGGTGAGTGCATCACCTTGGGTTGGCCTTGTACATTTTACCTTTAGTAGTTTCCAGCCGATGCCCGGCACTAGGATTTTAAATAGGGAAATGAAAAACAAGCATGAATTAAAACAATTTAGGATGTTGTATGTGGCCAGTGCAGGAAGTTACTACCTGTGGGATTTGGAGTTGTGGTTGCATTGCAGTTTCATACACAGTTGAGTCTTTATCAAGACCTAGAAGCACACCACTGTGTTACATTTCCACTGCCAAACAAGGGAACATGTGAGTGCCATAGAAAGTATTTCAGAGCACAACCTTTTTTGTGTTTTCAAAATAGTGAGAGTGAGCTGAAATTTATTAAGTACACATACAAAATAAAAAGCATGGAAACAAATCCAGTTTAACATATTGTGAGAATTTCAAAACATTTAAAATTTTCTACCATTTTTTACTTAGAATGGAGTTTAACTATAATTGTCTTTTTCCTCAAGCCACAGTGATGCCAGTCCCTCTTCAAGGCAAGTGGTGGTAGCTTGTGTGGGTAATTTATTCACTTGTTTAGTACAATGGAAGTAGGAATCTGCATTTACATTCAAGATGAACAAATTAGTAACCAAAATAAATCAGGTGATGGAGGGTGGGTGATTACGAAGATGATAAAAACTAGATTCAGGATCATTTTTGCCGAGAACGAGTGACTGAATAAATGTTTTGTTTGAGTTTTCCCCTTGTAAGCTGGGGAGTAAAATGTCCCATGAAGAATGGCCACAAGCTGAATCAGTGTCTGTTGTGCATTAAGTATTATTGTTCTATATTTAAAAAATATATGAAATGTTTTGCCATGTTTATTTTGGTTAACCATTTTATATGCATGCACACATTGTCTATTTGCCTTTTGATCTATTGAGCATCCGATATGAAGGTACCATCATGAATGGAGCTGAACTTGAGGAATAATTGTTATTAGAGATCACCAAAACAATGGTTACAAAGAATTTAAACAATAACATTTTCAATATTTTTGTTTAGCGTCATTGAAAGAAAAACCTACACATCAGATCTGCCAAACAATGTCCCAAAGCACTTCATGTACAATTAATTAATTTTGAAGTGCTTCACTTTCATTATTGAAACAAAAACAAGTGCCATTTTGGACAGAGCAAGATTCCATAAACAGCAATGAGATGAATGACAAGTTAGTTTTCTTTGACAGTATTGATCAGGACACCAGAAGGGAACCCTGGTCTTTATGCGGACAATTAGAAAGCTATCATTAACAATAGTGGTCAATAAAAGGGGATTTATAAACTCCACATCAGAGTATATTACTCTGCAGATTACCTTTGTTATTATTTTCAATGGACATTCTTGTCAGACCTTGATATGCTGTATACAATTAAGTGGCTTCTATTTATAAATTAACATTCTTATGACAAAAACAGAAAATGCTGGAAAATCTCAGCAGGTCTGATAGCATCTGTGGAGAGAGAATAGAGCCAGCGTTTCTAGTCTGGAGACCCTTCATCAGAGCTAAGAGCAAATAAAATCAGAAAAGATTTATCCTATGAGGGTGGTGGCGGGGGGGACTGTAATAGGACAAAGGAAATGTAAATAAGGATGAAAGAGGCTGAGAGAGGTGCTAAAACTGTTCATTGAGTGGTCAGAATGTGTGAATGGCAGGATAGAGGTATAGATGGTTAAGGCAGTTGGCCTGATGGGGAGTGGGGGCAAGAAGGAGAGCGGGAATGGAGAAGTGGAAAAATGCAAGTGAGAAAGAAGGATGATAAGAAGGACCCTTTGGTCTGTCTGCAAGCAGGACCCACATCTTCCTGTCGCTTGCCACTTCAACACACCACCCTGCTCTCCAGTCCACATGTTCGTCCTTGGCCTTTTACAATGTTCTAGTGAACCCCAAACCAAACTGGAGGAACAGCAACTCATCTTCAAATTGGGCACTTTACAACCTTCTGGACTGAACATTAAGTTCAACAACTTCAGAGCATGAACTCTCTACCTTTACCCCATTTCCATTTTTAAAATTTCATTCTGTTTCTTCTTTTCAACTCATTCATCCATTTTTACTATCATTCTTTCTCACTTTCATTTTTCCACTTCTCCATTCCCACTCTCCTTGCACCCCTCCCCTTTAGGCCAACTGCCTTAACCATCTGTACCTCTGTTCTGCCATTCACACATTCTGATCACTTAATGGACACTTTTAGCACCTCTCTCAGCCTTCTTCGTCCTCATTTACACTCCCTTTGTCCTATTACAGTCCCCCCCGCTCCGCCCCCCCCCCCCAACCATCCTCATAGTATAAATCTTTTCTGATTTTTTTTGCTCTTAGCTCTGACAAAGGGTCTTCCAGACGTGAAATGTTGGTCCTATTCTCTCTCCACAGGTGCTGTCAGACCTGCTGAGATTTTCCAGCATTTTCTGTTTTTGTTTCAGCTTCCAGCACCTGCAGTATTTTTCTTTTAACATTCTTATGAATTTTCTCAACATTCCCACTGTAATTCTGGTGAAATAACTGCAAAAATCAAAAGAGGTTCCAAGAGAAGTGCAAAACTAAAGGTCATAAATATAACATAATCATTAATAAATCCAATATTGAGTTCAGGAGAGATGTCCAGAGAGTGGCTCGGATGTGGAACTTGCAACCACAGTGAATCATTGAGACAAATAGGACAGATGCATTTAAGGGGAGCTAGATAAGTACCAAGAAGGAAAAAGGAATAGAAAGTTATACTGATAGGATTAGATGAAGTCAAGTGAGAAGAAACCCATATGGTGCACAAACAATGATGTAACAGATGGGCAGAATGGCCTGTTTCTGTGTCAGAACTTATATAATACATTTCAGAATCCATCACTGACAAGTCTTAGCACTTGAAAATAAAATTGAATGATGCAATGTGTTAGTAACAAATGATATCACTAAATAGTGCAGATTGATTTTTTCTCATGTTTTCTTATATTGCAAGTTCTTAATCTTAGTCAGTCTTAGTCCTGCCAAAAATATTGGCACAATTCTTGAAACAAGTCAAGGAATAGTGCCTCTAAAAAGTGGGAGAGAAATCCATTAAAACCAAAGTCAAAACCATTCCCACAGAATCACAGAATTGTTATAGCGCAGAGGAGGCCATTCAGTCCATCATGTCTGTACCGGCTCTCCAAATGAGTGCCATCTTCCTACCTTTTTCCTGTCACCCTGCACATTCGTTTTTTTCAGGTTACTGTCTAATTCCCTTTTGAATTCTTCGATTGAACCAGCCTCCACCTTATCATCCACAAGCTTTGAATTGAGTCCTGTATTCCAAGGTCTAGTTCATTAATATATATCAGGAAAAGCAAATGTCCCAACACTGACCCCTGAAGAATTAGACAGCAAACTTTCCTCCAGGCTGATAAACATCGATTAGCATTAGTCTCTGTTCACTGTCACTCAGCCAATTTTATATCCATGTCTTGCTACTGTCCCTTTTATTCCATGAGTTGGAATTTTGCTCACAGGTTTCTTGCATGGCATTGAATGAAAAACCTATTGAAAGTCCATGTACACCACATCAACAGCATTTGCCTTATCAATGCCCTATGTTACCTATTCAAAGAACACCAGCAAGTTAGTTAAACAATTGCCCATTTATTAACCCGGTTAAGATTTTCTTTAATTAACCACATTCGTCCATGTGCCTGTTTGGCCAGATGTTCAGCTTTGCTGAAATTTAAATCTTTCCAAGGTTGTAAGAAGTCAGAGAGATTCCCCAACAACTATTCAATCTCTGATCTGATCATCTTTTAGTGCTCCATATTCACAATTTTTGTCTAGGCGGTGTGATTCTTTGATTCCCTTCACCCTATTTTTAACTGCCCCGATTAAATTTTCAATGGCAATATTTTTATGAAGACTGAAGTATGAGTCAAATGCTCTGATGTGGGAAGCTGTCTCTTTATTCCTCCTCTGTCCGGCCAGCATATCGCTTGCTGTGCTCTCAATAGCATTTAACAAAGAACTAACTTGATCCTTGTTTTCTTTACTCAAAACCTGAGGTGTTGTGGTACCAAGCAAAATATTTTCACCAATTTTGCCATTGCTCAGCCTTAATGGGTTCCTTAGTACTTTGAAAGAATTCTGGAAGCGGCAAAGTAGTAACCATTTCTCACCCTGTTTCAAGGATGTCCTGACCAATGCTGCTCATCTTGGCGTGGAGATGCCGGCATTGGACTGGGGTAAACACAGTAAGAAGTCTCACAACACCAGGTTAAAGTCCAACAGGTTTATTTGGTAGCAAATACCATAAGCTTTCGGAGCACTGCTCCTTCGTCAGATGGAGTGGAAATGTGCTCTCAAACAGTGCACAGACACAGAAATCAAGTTACAGAATACTAATTAGAATGCAAATCTCTACAGCCAGCCAGCCATGCTCCTTAATTGGCCTTACTTCTCATTTTTCCACCTTTTACTAGAGACAAAAACACCAGCTTTGAAAGGTATCCATTCAGTAATGGTAAAACGATATATATTTTGACTTAAAAAGCTTGTAAAGTTTCCATCAGTCTAGTGGTTTTAATGTTGAATGTTTAAATTATTGATAGTGGGTCCTCTTACTTGTCAGCCCAATGATCATTTCATCTCATTTCAAATAAACATGTAGTTTTGTTTCCATTCTAGCACAACTTTATCCATTTGATAGAAAAACAAATGGTTGATTAAGATACTAAAGACCTAAATAAAACATGTTTCCTGAATTCTGCGTTTCAGTCGAAGCTGAATTAGTTTACTGCCACTCCTCAGGGCAGAATTAACGTTACAAAGAAATCTGAATTGTAAATGGATTAAAGGGCAACCTCAAGGGCAAAACATTTGCATTTTGCAGAGAATATTATGCAAATACGACATCTGAGTTTAATTCATTTTTCTCTTTCGCTAACGCCAACTTTCAGACTGTTTGACTGTGAAGTTTGTACCTTTCAGATAACTTCAGATTGTACAATGGGCAAGAATGAATACAGTTTATTTAATTACGGAGGTAGACCTGATAGCTCACAAGTGACAAAACAATAAGTGGCTTAAGGCAGCTTTCCTCACAAGTGGAAGAGAGGAAAAGATTAATTAGTCCACATTCAATGTATGCCAAGTGTTAGCAATTTTTTTTCACAAAATATGTTTATTTTAAAACAAAATTTAAAAAAAATTATGCTATTGGAAAAGAAGAAAGCTCAATCATTCCCAACTTCTGCAACAACCAAGGAATTTGGAAAATTGATTTCAAACATCATATGTTGCAATTGTGAAAGGATTATGTTACAGCAGGTCTGAATATGCTAGACATTGAGATATATGATGCAGCTTTCAGATTTTTACAGTTACTAAAACTAGTAAAAGCCGACCATTTGGATGAACACGTGAAAATCGTAGACAGGAAAGAGCAACTGGTTCATCAAACCTGCCCTTTACTGTCACAATGCAACTGATGTACACTGTGACCCCCATTTCCCTCAACACCTTCCTATCAGCCAACCAGTTAAAAAAAGAGGGAAGAACCTGACCATAATTTAGAAAAAAACACACTCTGAAAAATTCCTCCGACGGTGATCAAGCTTCAAGACTCAATGGACTTACACTGGATGAAGAAGTCCCAATCTCCAAAGATCAGTGACATGCTAATGTTCTCACATTTTCATCATGCAACATTCTAGAAAGTAATAGCTCCCATTTATACATCACCTTCCTTATCCTTATGATATCTCAAGCCAGTACATTATTTTTGAAATGTAAGATTTTTGGATCTTTTGAGATTTTCTACTTTCACCTGAACACAGCTATTGAAACTTTGCTTTAATGTTTCAGCTGAAAGACTGCACTTCCTACAAATCATCAATCCTTCAGCCCTGAGATGCCAGCCTAGATTATTTGTTTATTGTTAGCAGTTCTTTCTCCTCTAAATCTGTTGTTGTTACCCCTCTCCTCAAAATAAAACCCTTAACCCCACCATCCTTACAAACTTTTGGCCCATCTCCAGTCTCCCTTGCCTCTCTAAAGTCCTTGAACATATTATCACCTCTCAAATTTGTCTGCTCCCCTCCTTGCATCTGCAAGTTCTCCCATGTCTGTAATTCCTCTCCCCCCCCCGTCTCATTGCCCAACCATCCCCCTCCACCCCGCCTGTGAGTCCCCCCTCAATGGCCTCAGTGCTATCCCCTCCTCCCCCCCCCCCCCCCACGCATAATGGGAAACCGCCACCCCATGTGCCTCACCAGAGGGCCCGCAGCTGGCAGTGCCCACTGCACAGGTTGACACTGCCGGGTTGACACCGTGCCAACCTGGCAGAACCAAACTGTGCCAAGGGGCAGTGCTTGGGGCAGTGCCCATGTCTGTCTCGCCCAGGAGTTATACTTACCTTTGAGCTCGAGGAAGTCCCCTCAACTGATGCACATTTTGAAATAGCTGTTGTAAACCTCGCCAATGTGACGCCACATCAATGAGGTTTGAATACTCAGTGAGGGAGGATCATGTGGCAGGGGCCGGACAATTACATTAAAATATATTCAAAAACAATAACATGAGGCTCTTGTCCTTTGTGGGCATGAACCTTGTGAAAAATCGGAAAACACAATCACGTCAGCGAGAATTGCATTTCCCAAGTCTCATGTATTCTCTGCCCGCGTTGCCGTTCTCTCTGATGGAGAATGCAGGCTGAAAATCGCTGCCCACCCCCCCCCCCCCCCCCCACTCCCCACCATCCCCGCTTCCCACCATCCCTCCATTAAGCACAACATTAATCTTTTTCTAAACTAACAAAGTATTTACATTATATCAAGAAACAGTAACATTGTGCCTAAATATAAGTTAACACAGAGCAAATACATTTCCAAGTTTCTGAGATGTATTGGATGTTTGCTTGTCCATCCTGCTTTAGTTATGGTGATCTTTGCTGGAGACTGCTTTATGTTTTCAGAATGTTGATAAGGATTCTTTGTGTTGCACCTTAGACTGTATTCTGGTTGCAATTGGGTTATTTGGTGTTTTTGATTGTGGCATTGTTCTGTTTAGTCATGTCATGATGTGGAGATGCCGACGTTGGACTGGGGTAAGCAAAGTAAGAAGTCTCACAACACCAGGTCAAAGTCCAACAGGTTTATCTGGTAGCACAAGCTACCCAACAAGTTTATTTGGTAGCACAAGCTAAACCTGTTGGACTTTAACCTGGTGTTGTGAGACATTTTACTAGTCATGTCATGCCATTTGGTGTTCATACTTGATATAATCTTGGTTCAGGGCATACACTGATGACTTCTTTTGGTTTCCATGTGCCATCAGTTGGTGTTGTACTTGAATTTTCTGTCCAATGTTCAGGTTGAGTGATTTATTACCCACATGCAGGTTGTGGGCATCTTTTATCTTCCTTTGTTTTTTTGAGTGGGAGTACTCCTGGGAGTATTGACAAGGGATTACGAGGGAATTTTGTCCATATCTGCCTGTCAAGTAGGCATTCTGCGTTGGTTCCAAAGAATGAAGTTTGTCAGTTCAGAATGGGTGTATGTATTCAGTTCCAACAGTGTCATGTAGCCCATTTATTGGTGATCTATATTGCAGTTAGGTGATCCTCTTCCAATGGAAGCACAGTGTTCCCAATGACACTCCTTGTTTCTGTGGTTTTCACCATTGCCTTGACTATACCATGGAGGTTGACTATGGACAGGTCCTTGCACACTGGTAGGCCTGTGATCACTGGAACTGTGGTGTCCACAACATAAAACATTTGGGGTAACTAAGATGATTTTTTTTGTAGCGACACTTGAGTGTAATGGATCCCTGGGATGGAGTTTCTAAATCTTTGTACATGGTGACTTTGACAGTGGTTGGTTGAATCATCACTTGCCACTTCCGTGGGCAGATCCATTTCAATATGCAAAGTGTAAGGGTGTTTGCACCTGCACAAATTTTACCATATATGTTATGTTGACCCTGCATCTGTGGGTATATACTTTGGATGGTGGAAAAGGCTCCTATTGGTACCACTGTGCCAATACATTACTTAATGGTCACTATGCTGAATGTCTACTCACTTGTGTGTCAGTTTCTTGATTTGATTGTATATCTTGGCTAAACAATTTGTGAATTTTGTTCTGATGATGCTCCTATCGTTGCTTAGAATGTTTTACTTGTCTGACTTCTCATGATGTTGAACCATTTGTTTTGGCCTTTGCTTGCTTTCTGCACTGATGCCACCAGTGTCCTCTGGTGCCACATGCCTTGCACACAGTGTTATAAGTTGGGAATTTTCTGGGTGCATGGAGGTAGCCGCACTGCCTGCATTGCTTGCTAGGCTTGCCTGCATTTGCTATCATGTTGATGGTGGACCAATTATGCATAGTCTATAGACTCTGCATGGTTTCAGACTTGCACTCGCTTTGTGGAAATGCTTCAATGGTGTAACCCTTGGGCTGGTCCAAATACCTTTTTGAAATGGTTCCATTGGGGTAGGTGTTACCATGAGCTTGATTTATTCCGTTGGCGAGCTCTGCTGTCATGAGTTGCAATCAGTCTCTCCATCTTCTTAGGTATTAGCCAGTGGTTTCTGTTGACTGTTGCCAGAAGGACATGAATTCCAGATAGTATATTCAGAGGTTGAGCCTCACTCATAATTGATCTTCAAGTGTTAATGATATTGTGTCTTGATTTCTAAGAGAGTTGTTAGACTGACCTGACATATTCAGATATGGAGGTCTGCTGTACCTATAGTAATTTTAATGGCTCGTTTATCTGGTTTGGAAATATTGAGGTCCAGAAAACACAGCTTGACAAGTTGTCAATACAGCCTTCCAATAGAGTGTTAGAAACTTTGTGGTCATCCTTTTGCTTTTTGCACAATCTTCTTATTGCTTTTTGACGGGTATTCAAGTTCTTATAACTCTTTTAGAGTTATTTGGCTTGGGGTTGCACTGTTGTAGCTCGTCATAGGTTATTGCTTGACTGCAATGGTGATAATGTCGAGCTCTTTCTGATTGTTCCCAGTTCAACTCTGAGCTCTGCCCACAAGACAGTAATTTTGGCAGGAGATGGAGCTGCCTGCTTCAAAGGGTAAATGTAACAGTGTACAAAAATGTTTTATAACCTTCTTTCAGCTGTTAGGAGCCGTTATGGATGAACCTTTTATTATCAGCTCAACCAGCAGTATTTAACTTAAGAAATAATGAATTATCCTGATTCCTCCACAACTTGCTATTTAATTTCTGCTCCTGCTGAAACTTTAAGCCTGTAGGCTTTTACTATTTAAGCTCTCCTAAATGCAAATTATCTTACTGGGACCTGACGCTTGCTGACTCAGTGAGGTGCAATCCCAGAACAGAGTTATGGTGTGTAGAATCCCTACTAAGTTGTAGAATCTTTACAAATAGTAAAACTTGATATTTGTTTTCCTTTCATACCAGTTTTATTTCTTTATGTATGAAGGGTTTGGACTACTAACTGCCACCGTGTCACCTCCTTCTCCTTGTAAATGTACCAATCATACACAAAGTATGGTGAAACAATAATGTGGGGTTCTTTATTTGAAGATAAGACAATATACAGACTATGAGCACTGGGAACTGAACTATCAATGCTGCTTGCAGACTGCCTGGAAGTCATGGGATGAATACATCATGTCCTGTCTTTGCTTTTTTCAAAGTTCATTTATTAGTCACAAGTAAGGCTTACATTAATACTATAATGAAGTTACTGTGAAATTCCCCTAGTTGCCACACTCCGGCACCTGTTCAGGTCAATGCACCTAACCAGCACATCTTTCACACTGTGGGAGGAAACTGGAGCACCCGGAGGAAACCCACGCAGACACAGGCAGAATGTGCAAACTCCACACAGACAGTGACCCAAGCTGGGAATCGAACTCAGGTCCCTGGCACTGTGAAGCAGCAGTGCTAACCACTGTGCCACCGTACCGCCCAGGATTGAGGTGATAATGATTGATGGTAGTTGAAAAAAAAAGTGTGTGCACAGCATATCAAAACAATGGTGTGAAAGTTAAAAAAGAGGAAATCTGACAGCATTTCATAATGTCATGGTATATTGGCTGAAGGTTTTGCCACCAATATGCATTGGATAATGGGATAACCACAATTAAGAAAACTGAGCTGAGAAACATCAGGAACAAATTCATTTATATATCGTGCCTCTAATGTAATAAAATGTTCCAAGGGGCTTCATAGGAATATTGTAAAGCAAAGGTTAATAATGAGCCACAGAAAGAGAAATTAGTGCAGATGATCAAATGTTTGGTCAAAGAGGGAGGTGCGAAAAGAGGAATGCGAGGAAGAGAGGCTGAGGATGGGAATTCCAAGGCTTAGGAGCTGAAGATGGAACAATTAAAATGGGGATGTCAAAGATGCCAGAATCAGATGAGTACAGATAGCTCAAGGAATTGTGGGGCTGGAGGAGATTACAGTGGTGTTGAGGGACAAGACCACGGGGAGATTTGAAAATAAGGGTAAGTATATTAAAATGGAAAGTTACTTAACTGGGAGTCAATATAGTTCACAAAGCACAGGAGTGGCGGGTAAATGGGACACAATGCAAGCAAGGGCAGCAGAATTTTGCAGTGGGTAGATTATCAGAGGCAGGCCAGTAGTACATTGGAAGAGTCAAGTCTAAAGGTTAAAAAAAGGCATAAATGAGGGTTTGAGGAGTGGATAAGTTCAGGGGGAGCGAAGTCAATCTTACAGAGGTGGAAATCGGCAGTCTTTGTGATAGTGCAGTTGTGCAGATACTGCAGATGGGGGTGACATGGTGGCACACTGGTTTGTACTGCTGCCTCATAGTGCCAAAGACCCAGGTTCAATTCCGGCCTCAGGTGACTTTGTGAAGTTTGCAGGTTCTCCCGTGTCTGTGTGGGTGTACTCTGAGTGCTCCAGTTTCCTCCCACAGTCCCAAGATGTGCAGGTTAAGTTGATTGGCCATTCTAAATTGCCTCTTAGTGTCAAGGAGATTAGCAGGGTAAATATGTGGGATTACGGGGATAGGGCCTGGTTGGATTGCTGTCAGTGCAGGCTTGATGGGCTGAATGGCCTCCTTCTGCGCTGTAGAGATTCTATGATTCTATGTGTATTTTGGAATAAACACAAGGTGATAAACTGTCCAAAGAGTGGTTTGGTGGCAGTCCATATATGGAGTTTGAAGCAGTTTACCATTGAAAGAACACCAATGTTGCACTTTCTCAGGTTCAGCCTGAGTGGATAGTTGAAATGGGAGTTTGTAGTTGAGGCCTGAGCTGGCAGGAATTAAACAGGGTGACTTTCATTTTGTTGTTGTTAAACTGGAATAATTTCTGGCTCATTTGGTCTTGGTAGACAGTCAGGCATCACTGCTGGAGTCAGAAGTAGTCAAATAGTACATCTGAATGTCAACAACTTACATTGAGAACCTGATCTCATTCTTATATCAAGGGGCATATGCTTATTACGAAGAGAAAGGTGATCTTTTAAATAAAAATTAATACATGTCAGGCTGTGTTTAAAACTTTATTGCATTATATAAACGTTTCTTCATCTTTCCTGAGGTAAGAGGCTTCCATCTTGAAGATACCCATTTCATGGATTAAATATTAATTTTGTGCTCCACCTTTACCAGTCAGCTGAGGAGATAGTGTGAATGATTAACTCCTTAACTCAATATCAACAGAAAAAATGTAAATGTTACTTTCCCATTCCTCTCAGCTGTCACCTGGAACAAAAAGACCCAACAAGTAAGCACAGCTACATATAAATATTGCTGCCCCAAAGTATTGAGATAGAACACTGTAACACCAGTAGGATTGTGAGCAAATAAGTAATTATGATAACTAAATAAACAATAGCTATGTGTATACACCATTGTCAAAAACAGATTTTCTAGTCATTCATCATTCGCTATTTGTGGGACCTTACTGTCAGCATTTGCTGCAATAGCAACAGAGACCACTCAAAAGTAATTAATTGATTGATGACATAAGAACATTAGGAACAGGGGTAGGCCATTCAGCCCCTCAAGGATACTGTGCCAATGAATTGGATCATGGCTGATCTGGATTTCCTTTGTCAATTTACATGCCCAGCAAGGGCATGATCCAGATTAGCATATTCAAATCCTCAATCAAAAATGCTCTTGTCAGTCTTGTCATTTTCTCCCTGCTTCCGGGATTCTTTGACCTGGGGGCCGGGGGGGGGGGTGGGGGGCCGGTGGCATCTGGAACCCAGCGCAAATCACTACTGGCTTCCAAAAAATGAAACTAGCCATGATGGCCACGCCGTGGGCTCACAGACCACTGAAGCTTCCGATGGTCTGGAAAATGGCTGGGTAGTTTCCTAGCACTGCCACAGCTTCCAGGCAGTGTTAACCTGGTTGCCACTGTCAGTTCAGCATTGCCAGTTTGGCATTGTCAGGTTTGCCAGGGTGCCAGGTTGGCAGTGTCAAGTTGGCAGTGCCAAAATGGAGGGGAGCCTGAAAGGGGGGGGTGTCTCTTGAATGTGAGGACCTTTGGTAACCCCCATAGCAGGTGTCACTCACTTGGGAGGGGGTGTGCTGGTACCAGCCAATGCAGACGGTCTCATGCCAGCGAATGGGGGTTGTGATCTTAGCCAGCGCACAAGAGGGAGTATGTGGTGGGATGTTTGGAGATCAGGGTGCCGGTTAAAAAGGGTTCTCCAATCTCCAAGGAGCCAGTCTTGCCGGCATCTTTAGGTCTCCACTCCAAAAAAAATTTTAAGTGTGGGAGAATTCAGTAGGAATCCCCCTAGGCTCCAAAGAAATTCATAAGTATGGGTGAATTGCGAACTGAATCTGACCGACCTTCCCAGCGGGAATCTCACTGGTTTCCCGCTGAGGACAACACAGACATTTTTGGGAAAATTCCATCCTTGGTCTTAACTTTGGAGAGAAGAGAAGGGAGCTTGTTAGTGCTTAATTGACACCTTTTCCAGATTACTGCTAAATGGCTTGTGTCTTACAATTAAAGAAAATACAAAAATGGTTATTCTAATTACATCACCTCTCTCTTCACAGTGATTTCAGAACATATTTGCTTATTTGATATCTAGATAGGCGATGGCTTTTGTCTATGGCTGAGGTGATTAGATAATATAGTGTTCCAGCCATTAACTCCTGAATATCCATCTTGATGAGATAGGCAGAACACCTTTCCACCTAGCTTAGACTTCCTGGGTGGGATTTTCCGGCCGCACTCAGCCCAAGACCGGAAAATCCTGCCCAAGGTCAACGAACCTTTGCATGGTCCATGTCCCGCCCACTACGATTCCCGTGGTGGGCGGGATGGGTAAATTCCGCTCTCTGTCTCCGCTTGAGAGATAGCCTTATAGAAATGCAAATCTACGGCCCAGTGCAGTTTTCAGTAATTTTTTTAAGTAGTTCTTAACATTAGCAGGTATGAAATTCCATGAGGATGTCTGGGCATGCTTTAATTGTATTTTATATTGGAACCTTTGGGAAAACGGGCCAACCTGCAATCAAACATCAGGTGACTTATGGCAGCTAACTTAAATCAGCGCCTTTGCTTGTTTTTTGGAAGTTCTTTTTCAACAGTCCGATATAAGTTTGATCAGTTGATGAAATTAAAGAGTAAAACCACTCTTGCACATATCATGTAACTTTAAAAATCTGAGAAGAAGGGTCTTAGAGGGCATTTCTAATCTAATTTACTTCACCAAGACAGGAAGGCTGAGAACTGATTTATTTTCAAAAGTAATTGAAATAATTGGCAGCACTGTACATGTCTGTGTTACAAATGAGAATTAACAATAAGCTGGGTGTGAGGCCCAAGCACTGCTTACATACTCCACCAATGTCAATTGCTTTGTCCTATTTTTCTCTAAAATATACAGAACTGCAACATTAAAAGGGAAGCAAAAACAAACTACAAGGTACTCTGAATTTAATTATGCTGTTTCATAAGTTATTTTTATTCATTTGTGGAATGTAGAACTCACTGGCAAGACCAGCTTTTATTGGCCTTGAGAAAGTAGTGATTAGCCACCTTCCTGCATTGTTTCAGTCTGTGTGGCAAGGTGCTGTCAGGTAGTTAGTTCTTGTATTTTGACCAAATGATGTTGAAGCAACAACAATCTCTTGCCAAGTTAGCATGGTGTACGAATTGGATGTTCCCACGCTCCTGGTGTCCTTGTTCTTCTGGGTGGTTGAGGTCACAGGTTTGGAAGGTGCTTTTGAAGAAACTTTAGCGAACACCAGCAATTTATTTTATCATTTGTGCTCACTGCAACTACTGTGTACCAATTAGTGGTTTCTTTGTCCTGCAAATTTCTTCAGTGTTGCTGAACTTACACTCATCCGGACAAGTGGAGAGTATTCCGTCATGCTCCTGACGTTTGCTGTTGTACATGATGGAAAGGATTTGTGGAGTCAGGCGTTAAGTTGCTTGCTAAGAATACCCAGCCTCTGATCTGTTCTTGCAATCACATATTTATGTGGCTGGTCCAGTTAAGTTTCTGATCAATAGTGACTCCCATGAAATTTATGGGGAATTTGACAATAGTAATACAATTGAATGTCAAAAGTGGTTGGGCTCTTCCTTATTGGTGACAGTCATTGCCTGACAGTTGTGTGACATGAATGTTACCAATCAGCCAAGTTGAATGTTTCCCAGATCTTGCTTCATGAGCACACTGACTGCTTCATTATTTGAGGAGAGCAAATGGAACTGAACACTGTGCAATTGTCAGTGAACATCCCAACAACCACAACCATCATCTTTCCACTATGTAAGACTTCAGCCAGTGGACAGTTTTCCCATTAACTTCAACTTTACCAGGACTCTTTGATGCCACACTCGGTTGAATGCTGTCTTGATGTCAAGGATTGTCACTCTCACCTTGTTGGAATTTAGCTCTTTTGTCTACATTTGGACCTAGGCTGAAATGAGGTGTGGAACTGAGTGGTACTGGCAAAACCAAACTGAGAATCAGAGAGCATGTTAATGATGAATAAGTGCTGTAAATGGCCCCTTCAATCACTTTGCTGATGATTAAGAGTAGATTAATGGGAAGGAAATTGAATAGATTGAATTCATCCTGCTTTTTGTGGACATGACATAACTGGGCAATTTTCCACTTTGTCAGGTAAATGCCAGCATTGTACTGGAACAGCTTGGGTAATATGCAGCTCGTTTTAGAGCACAGGTCTTCAGCACTACAGCCTGGATGTTGTCAGGGTTCATAGTCTTTGCTGCAACCAGTGTGCTCAGCCATTTCTTGATATCAAATGGAGTGAATCAAATTGGCTAAAGACTTATTTGTGTGTGATGGCGAGTATAGTATAAGGATCTGGCACATAAATATTAATATGGACCTGAGTACAGTACCACCCACTTAGTGATGTAAGAGGGCACATGACCCACATCCAGGGTCAATCTTGTGTTGGACAAAGCCATGTGTACCAGCGAGCATAAAGACAGCTCTTAGTTTCGACTCTTCAATGTATTTTGTAAATAGTTCTCAGAATCAATAAAGACTTACAGTTGATCTGTGCATGATTACAGATACCTCTTCAGACCTACTGAACTGTAACCAACAGCTTACAACAGCAGGGACTTCAGGAAGTGCCTGTTATGGATCATCCACTGTGCACATCAATGGGGAAGAAGTAAAAAGGGTTGAGAGCTTCAAGTTTTTAGGTGTCCAGATCACCAACAACCTGTCCTGGCCCCCCATGCCAACACTATAGTTAAGAAAGCCCACCAACGCCTCTACTTTCTCAGAAGACGAAGGAAATTTGGCATGTCAGCTACAATTCTCACCAACTTTTACAGATGCACCATAGAAAGCATTCTTTCTGGTTGTATCACAGCTAGGTATGGCTCTTGATCTGCCCAAGACCGCAAGGAACTACAAAAGGTCGTGAATGTAGCCCAATCCATCACGCAAACCAGCCTCCCATCCATTGACTCTGTCTACACTTCCTGCTGCCTCGGCAAAGCAGCTAGCATAATTAAGGATCCACGTGCCCCGGACATTCTCTCTTCCACCTTCTTCCTTCGGGAAAAAGATACAAAAGTCTGAGGTCACGTACCAACCGACTCAAGAACAGCCTCTTTCCTGCTGCCGTCAGACTTTTGAATGGACTTACCTTGCATTAAGTTGATCTTTCTCTACACCCTAGCTATGACTGTAACACTACATTCTGCACTCTCTCGTTTCCTTCTCTATGAACGGTATGTTTTGTCTGTATAGCACGCAAGAAACAATACCTTTCACTGTATGTTAATACATGTGACAATAATAAATCAAATCAAATCACTTCTGGTTGAAGATAGTTGCAAGTCTTTTGGACCTTTGTGCTTGGCTCTGCTAATATTGAGAATGGAGGCACCTCCTTCTGTTAGTGTTTAATCATCCACCACCACTCATGACTAGATTCGGCAAGAATTCACAGCTTTGATCTGAATCATTGGTTGTGGCTTTGTTTATAGAATGCTGCTTCGGCTGCTAAGTATACTTGCAGTCCTGAGTTGTAGCCTCATCAGTTTGGTACGACTGCTCCTGCTCCAAGCAGGTTTTTCTACACACTCTATTGAAACAAGGTTGATCCCCTACTTGATGGTAAGAGGAGGATTATGCTGGGCTATGAAGTAACAAGATAGTGAAGAAATCTAATTCTGCTGTTCACGGTGCCTGATGGAAACCCACTTTTGAACTGTTGGAGCTGTTCTGAATCTATTCCATTTGGCATGGCTGTACTGACATATGACATGACGAATGGACACTTCAGTATAAAGGAGGGATTTGGTCAAAACAAGGACTGTGCTATGGTCACTCCTACCAATAATGTCATGGACATGTGCATTTGTTACAAGTAGATAGGTAACAATGAGGTCAAGGAGGTTTTTCCCTTCTGTTGGTCCTCTCGCCACCTGCCACAGGCCCCATCTTGCAGCTATATCCATCAGGACTCAGCCAGTTGTTATACCCTTGCTAACCAATAGAGAAGAAAGGAAGCAGAACCAGTCATTACTTGGAATTGATTTATTCACAAAATGAAACATTACAGGTCAATATCTCCTGACTTCACCCTACTCCTGTGTTAATGTTTCTTTAAGTGTACTCATGTAGCCATCCAATCAATGCCCTCTACCTGTATGTACTTAATCTCAATTAATACAACTAACACCAGTGTTTTGGACAGGAAAGAGACAGGTAAACTAGACTGATTTCTTCTCATCAACTGTCCCGAAGCAGAAGGTGTTTTGAATTATTTTTAAAACATGTGGTGTCGTGGCATCCCAATCCCTCAGTTTGGGTGATCAAATTTACTAATAATCTGCAACAAACTCGTGTATTAATTAACTCAGAAGGTTAGTTTATTTCACATTCAAACAACTGGAATAAGAGTGTCTGCAACTTCCCACACTGCTACACACACATACCATGAAAGAAGGAGGGGGGTGTGGATAGGAAAAAGGAGTTTTGCAACTATAGATGGTTACAATACAAGGTGTGGAGATGCCGGCGTTGGACTGGGGTGAACACAGTAAGAGTTTTAACAACACCAGGTTAAAGTCCAACAGGTTTATTTGGTAGCAAATACCATTAGCTTTCGGAGCGCTGCTCCTTCGTCAGATGGAGTGGAAATGTGCTCTCAAACAGGGCACAGAGATACCAGAGGTGCCCTGTTTGAGAGCACATTTCCACTCCATCTGATGAAGGAGCAGCGCTCCGAAAGCTAATGGTATTTGCTACCAAATAAACCTGTTGGACTTTAACCTGGTGTTGTTAAAACTCTTACTACAATACAAGGACCATAGAAATTAATATCAGTTTATATGATTTCCAGAGTCAGAGTCCAATAAGGAATTCTTTCACGCAACAGTTTGAGTTCAGCTGGCTGAAGAAGTTGTAGGGTTCACTTTGCAGTTGGTGTGGATACCACAGACTAAGTAAGTACACAGACATTGGGTTGGTTCTGCAGGCATTGGTAGGAAATCTTCCATCAGAGACAGACTTGGGGGAGCTGTGAGATGGTAACTGACTGCTTACTCAGCCAGATGTCTGGAGTCCTTTTCAGTCAAAGTTAAAACAGGAGACTGAGAATTTCTCAGTTTTCAAAGGCAAATAGAGATTTTAAAAAGGTCACTCAAGTCATGTGACCTCCTTCCTCCACAATGACTTCCAAAAGGGTTGTTTATCCAGTGCCTGGAACTGGCTTTGATTTCTGGACTGATAATGTCTCAGTTACTAACTGTTGAAAGAGTTATCATCCATATTGAGGGTCTGCCATTGTCTCGGCAGGCATACTGACTTTGCTCGCATGATGAGCCTACTAGAAGCAAATTATGTCTGTTTGGTTCCCTTTTGAAATGGGGCTGGATAGTTCCAGGTGTGATACGAATCTGTTAGCAGCTCTGCAAGCATAATATGTTTTGATGCACAAGTCTCCTGGTTTTGCTCATTATAAGTGGTCTGTATGATGAGATGTGGGATGCCACTAGCTGAGGAAATAATTATTTTGTTCTTCTAGCTCTTGTGGGGAGCTCCCACACATGTGGTCATGTGATTTGTAGCTGCCTTTTTTGTTGGCTGAGCAGAAAATCAACTTTTAAAAATGGAGAAAGAATAAAGTTCTAGATTTTTGTCATATGGATCCAAACACCAGCTATCGCGCCATTCTTTATTATCATCAATATTGAAACCTGCCACAAAGAGTACATTCAGGAGTATGATTCATCAGCTGAGCGAGGGTGATAGTTGGTTAAACAGCAACAGGTTATCTTCCTCATGTTACCGATCATATGAAAATTCATTAGAATCAAAGTCAATGGTGAGGATTCTCGTACCAACCTCCCTCCTGACTCTACATCACTATGCCACCACCTCTGGCAGGATAGGACATGGTAAGAAGTCTAACAACACAAGGTTAAAGTCCAACAGGTTTATTTGGTAGCAAAAGCCACTAGCTTTTGGAACAGGCTGTTCCTTTGTCAGGTGGGTGGGAGTTCTGATCACAAACGGGGCACAAAGACACAAACTCAATTTCCATGAATAATGATTGGAATGTGAGTCTTTACAGCTAATCAAGTCTTAAAGGTACAGACAATGTGAGTGGAGGGAGCATTAAGCACAGGTTAAAGAGATGTGTATTGTCTCCAGACAGGACAGCTAGTGAGATTTTGCACATCCAGGCAAGTTGTAGGGATTACAGGTAATGTGACATGAACCCAATATCCCGGTTGAGGCCGTCCTCATGTGTGCGGAACCTGGCTATCAGTCTCTGCTCAGCGATTCTGCGCTGTCGTGTGTCGTGAAGGCCGCCTTGGAGAACGCTTACCCGGAGATCAGAGGCTGAATGCCCGTGACCGCTGAAGTGCTTCCTAACAGGAAGAGAACAGTCTTGCCTGGTGATTGTCGAGCGGTGTTCATTCATCCGTTGTTGTAGCGCCTGCATGGTTTCCCCAATGTACCATGTCTCGGGACATCCTTTCCTGCAGCGTAACAGGTAGACAACGTTGGCCGAGTTGCAAGAGTATGTACCGTGTACCTGGTGGATGGTATTCTCACGTGAGATGATGGCATCCGTGTCGATGATCTGGCATGTCTTGCAGAGGTTGCTGTGGCAGGGTTGTGTGGTGTCGTGGTCACTGTTCTCCTGAAGGCTGGGAAGTTTGCTGCGGACAATGATCTGTTTGAGGTTGTGCGGTTGTTTGAAGGCAAGAAGTAGGGGTGTGGCGATGGCCTTGGCGAGATGTTCGTCTACCCAGCCTTCAGGAGAACAGTGACCACGGCACCACAAAACGCTGCCACAGCAACCTCTGCAAGACGTGCCGGATCATCGACACGGATGCCATCATCTCACACGAGAACACCATCCACCAGGTACACGGTACATACTCTTGCAACTCGGCCAACATTGTCTACCTGTTATGCTGCAGGAAAGGATGTCCCGAGGCATGGTACGTTTGGGAAACCATGCAGACGCTACGACAACGGATGAATGAACACCGCTCGACAATCACCAGGCAAGACTCTTCCTGTTGGGGAGCACTTCAGCGGTCACGGGGATTCAGGGTAAGCGTTCTCTAAGGCGGCCTTCACGACACACGACAGCGCAAAGTCGCTGAGCAGAGACTGATAGCCAGGTTCTGCACACATGAGGACGGCCTCAACCGGGATATTGGGTTCATGTCACACTATCTGTAACCCACACAACTTGCCTGGATGTGCAAAGTCTCACTAGCTGTCCTGTCTGGAGACAATACACATCTCTTTAACCTGTGCTTAATGCTCCCTCCACTCACATTGTCTGTACCTTTAAGACTTGATTAGCTGTAAAGACTCACATTCCAATCATTATTCATGGAAATTGAGTTTGTGTCTTTGTGCCCTGTTTGTGATCAGAACTCCCACCCACCTGACGAAGGAACAGCCTGTTCCGAAAGCTAGTGGCTTTTGCTACCAAGTAACCCTGTTGGACTTTAACCTGGTGTTGTTAGACTTCTTACTGTGTTTACCCCAGTCCAACGTCAGCATCTCCACATCAGGATAGGACATGGCCAGGGAAGATGGTGGTGGAGTCTGAGACATTGACTGGAAGGTATGATCCTAATAGTATGATGATGTTAGATAGTTGCTTGACCAATCAGTTGAACAGCTTTCCCAATTTTGGCACCAGATATTAGTGAGGAGGACTCTGCAGGACTGACTGGACTACATGTGCCTTTGTTCTGTCTGATGCCCAAGTTAGTGGGTGGTCCCTCTGCTTTTACTTTTCTTATACTTTGTCAGAGTGGTTTGATACAACTGAGTGGTTTTCTATGACATTATAGAAGACAATTACGTGCCAACTACATTGCTGTGGGTTTAGAGTCACAAATAAGTCCAGTAATGATGGCAGAATTCTCTCTTTGAAGGACATTAATGAACCACATGCATTTTTACAGCAATCCAGTAGTTTCATGGTCATATTTATTTACTTAACTCAACTTAATTTCCTACAGCTGGTGTGATACGAATTGTACTCAGATCTCATGAGTCCATCTCGCTGGATCACTAGATCAATAACATAACTATTATGTCACCATATGCATTGTGCTTCAAATTGTGAAAAAAATAATTGTTTTGTGAGGGAGATTTACATTCCCACTGAATCATTGTTGGCCTTGTTAGTACAACAACAAACTAAAATAGTCATCGAAACAATTCATGTCGAATTGTGAAGTTGAATACCTAAAAATGTTTTATACATGACATATTCTGGTCTGAAAGATCATTTTTATTGGAAAAGCTAAAACAGCGAAGGTTGATTTATATAGTGATGTATTTGTTGAATACAATCTCTTTGAGGTGGTCTAAATTATTTTTTTCTGCAGTGCCAGAGAATGATAAACTAAACATTATTATGCTCTTTGAGGGAAACCTTTTGATTTTTTAAAAACAGACACATTTAATTGACTTAATGCAAAGATGTTCAGGGATTTGAATTTGAATGCAATTGATGTTTCTGCCCATCAAAGCTGCAAAAAGGTTTTTCCTCCATTATTATAAGTTACAAGACAATAACAGTATGCAGTAAGTGTGTCAATCTCCCGCTGAGATAATAGGAATCCAGGCATTACTCATAATCAGACTTCTGTTCACATGGAAGAAAAAGGCAAATGGCAATTAACAGGGAAGGAAAAAAAACAACATTTCCTGATCTGAAGTGGCCCACTGACAATAAATTACATTATAACCCTTCAGTAGTCCACACCATGATTACAAAATGCAATGTTTTCACTTCCCTTTAATCTGATTTTTAAAGAAATAATTACCCCCAACCAAGAAAATGTTTAAACAAAGCCTCCCCCAATGTTTTTGTAGAACTTTGTGGTAATGGTTTTAATTTTTGCTTTAAGTTTTTGTGAAGTATCACAATTTGTTGCAATTTCAGGCTGAGTGCATCTTTCAAATTTACTCAGGGACTTTTCCTGATTGAAAACCATATAGAGGGTTGATTATCAGCCTGCATCCACCATCAGAGAGAACAGCATCGTGGGAGGAACGTTCAGAATCAGGAAATGTGATTCTCTCCAGAGCTATTGTATTCCCAATTTTCCCCACCCCTGGCCGGTGACTTCATAAAAAAAGGAGCAAGAGTAGGCATTTGATCCTTCGGTCTTGCTCCACCATTCATTATAATTATGATTGATCAATCAGCTCAATTGCCTGACCCCGCCTTCCCCCCATATCCTTTGATTCCCTTCACCCCAAGAGCTATATTTAACTCCTTCTTGAAAACAAATGTTTTGACCTTAACTGCTTTCTGTGGTAGTGAATTCCATAGGTTCACTACTCTCTGGGTGAAGAAATTTCTCCTCATCTCAGTCCTAAACAGTTTACCCCATATCCTTAGACAATGACCCCTGGTTCTGGACATGTCCACCATCAGAAACATCCTTCCTGCAGCTACCCTATCTAGTTCATCTGGAATTTTAAAGGTTTCAATGAGATCCCCCCTCATTCTTCTAAATTTCAGCAAACATAATCCTAACTGACTAAATCTCTCCTCATAGGCAGGATTTTACGGCCTTGCTCAAGCAAGACCTGAAATTCCCACCCAAGGTCAATGGACATTTCCATTGTCTACCCCTTGCCTGCTCTGATTCCATGGCAGGCAGGGCAGTAGAATTCTGGCACATATATCAGTCCCACCATCTGGGGAATCAATCTGGTAAATCTTTGCTGCAGTCCCTCTATAGCATGAACATCCTTCTTCAGATATGGAGACCAAAACTGCACACAATATTCCAGGTGTGACCTCACCAAGGCCGTGTATGATTGCAGCAAGACATCCCTGCTCCTGTACTCAAATCTGCTCACTATGAAGGCTAAGGTACCATTTGCCTTTTTTACTCTCTGCTGCATCTGCATAGTTGCCTTCAGAGACTAGTTTACGGGGACACCCAGGTCTTGTTGCACATTCCCCTCTCTTAATTTATAGCCATTCAGATAATAATCTGCCTTCCTGTGTTTGCTACCAAAGAGATAACCACACATTTATCCACATTATACTGCATCTGCCATGCATTTGTTCACTCACTCACCTTGTCCAAATCACACTGAAGCATCTCTGCATCCTCCTCACAGCTTACCCTCCCAGCCAGCTTTGTGGAAAAATATGGCTAAATTCCGTCCATTATATCTGAACAAAGGCATTAAAAATGCTAACAGCAATTGTTCCTCAGCCTGAGAAAGATAATATTCTACCTGGTGAATTCTTTCATGCTATAGCTCTGACATTTTAATATTTAACCCTATATTTCATGCCAACCTTTGATAATTCCACCCCGTTATGTCGCTAACACAGAGGTGGAGTGATTATATGTTTTGGACCATTTGTTTTTCTTTTTCTCCTGTCCAGCAATATATTCTTGGAAAGCATTTCTATGGGTGCCTTTTCAGTTCTCCGATTGTTGTTATAAACTATTTATATATTTTCGCTGGGATTTCTAAATTAATTTTTGGTGGGAATTGGGATAGCGCCAATGTAAATTCTACTCCTTATGCTTATGCTTAACATCTATGAATTCCTGCTGTTCTCTGATCATACGGAGACATAAAGAGAGCAGTTACAAAATTCCTTAAGACTAGTTTTCAATTTGGAGGCATTCTTACCTATAGAATGTGTGTGGCATCTGAGATTTTAAGAGGGAAAATTATTAATAAATGTATCAACAAACACCGTGGGGGCTTTAGTTGTTAACCTAGTCAGGTAATGGAAATACCAAATGAGTAAAGACTATTAACAAAATAAACTTTGGAGAAAAATCATGCTTCTTTGCAAAATTCTTCTACAATATGGCCCTTAATTATAATGGAAAATAGGGGAATGAAACTGGTACTCTATGGGACAAATTTTACTGTCTTGCGTGCCATGGAAATCGGAGCGGGTGATGGGCAGACCATGGAAAGATCCATTGACCCTGGCAGGATTTTCTGGTTTTGGTGCAAGCGAGGCTGGAAAATCCCACCCTATATCTCCTTACTTTTCCACTATTATTCATAAAATCATAGAACCTCTACACTGCTGAAAGGGGCCATTTGGCCCATCGAGTCTGTACCAACTCTGCGACAGAGCATCCAACCCAGGTCCTATCCCTGTAACCCAACCTATTTATCCTGTCAATTTCCCTAACCTGAATCTTGGGACACTAAGGGACAATTTAGCATGGCCAATCCACCTAACCTGCATATCTTAGAACACTAAGGGGCAATTTTACCATGGCCAATCCACCTAACATGTTCATCTTTGGACTGTCGGAGGAAACTGGAGCACCCAGAGGAAACCCGCACAGACACGGGGAGAATGTGCAAACTCCACACAGACAGTGACCGAAGGCTGGAATCGCACCCGGGTCCCTGGTGCTGAGAGGCAGCAGTGCTAACCAGTGTGCCACCGTGCCATCCACCCCATTATTAAAGATCAATTTTATGGACAAATCTTTGAAGAACAGTGTGGCTATCATTTTCAAACTTTATGGAACTATAAGACTGAGTTTGTGCCAATTCATTCAGTTTTTAATGCTTATCTTGTACAGATACCAATACATGAAAATATACGACACTCGTAGTAAAAATCATCTCAAGCAAAAATAAAAATATTGAAAGTACAACAGTTGGGAAGAAAAGTAATAGACCTGTTGCCAGCTACAGGTTAAAATGTAAATAAATCAATTTAATTATACAATTAACGGTCTTGAACCTAGGAGGTGTCCATTGTATCATACCTTTAAAGGACATAATTGTCGAATCATTGTTGGCCATGGATAAATCCTACCTCCAAAACGTCACAAGTTGTTCTGGCATAAAAATCACGATTAGGTCAAATAAGTACTTAACTATTTTCTGTTAATGAAAGACGAACAAATCAAAAGTAACAAATTTACCCATGGGGAGAAATTAACCAAAAGAAAACCAAATGATCAAAACTCTAATTCAGGGTTTCCCAAACTTTTCCAGCCATGGAACCCTTTTGACCTCCCAGAGTTCTGATGGAACGGTTAAACCACAAAAATTGAATGTTTTGTGCAAGAGGTACAAACAGACAAAAGCAAATTTATAAAGTATTTCACATTTCTTATATGTATACATTTATTATAATTAAAAAGTTATCTGATTCAACAAGTACTTAAGTTATACCTTCTTTTTGTCATTTTTAATGGGAAGTGTGATGTTGCTTCTTTTGCTCACAAATTTGTTTGATATTAAGAGTGTTGCTGGAAAGTTGGATTCGCATAGCATGGACACACATCTCTCATACACACCAACACACTCTCACCTCTCCCTCTTTCTCTCATACACACTCTCATCTCTCTCTCTTTGTCATACTCACACTCCAACCTATCTCTCACACACACACGTGCATACCAATCTCTCCCATGCACACAAACACACACACTGATCCTTCTCTCTCACACACACATACGCACATTCACACTCACACCTCATACACCAACACACACATACGTACTCACACTGTTGCCTCTCTCTCATATTCACAAAAACACTCTCACCTCTCTCACACGCATTCACACCTCTCTCTCACACACACACACACACCTCTCTCATGCACACACATTCACACTCTCACCGCTCTCACATTCACACCTCTCACGCAAATACACACACATACTCTCACCTCTCTCACGCAAACACAAACTCACACTCTCACCTCTCTCACGCAAACACACACACTCTCACCTCTCTCACACGAACACACACTCACGCACACTCACCTCTCACACACACACACACACCCACACTCTCACCTCTCACACACACCTGTCTCTCACACACAAACCTCTCTCACACACAAACACACACACACTCACCTATCTCAAACACACACTCACCCTCTCACCTCTCTCTCACACACACACACACTCACCTCGCTCTCACACACAGAAACTCATACATACTCACCCTATCACCTCTCTCTCCATTGCTCCATGGCTGCTTCTCCCACCTTCTGACGCCGCATCCCCTCTCGAACTGTGACCATTTCTCCTCCAGTCCCTTGCTGTTTCTCCTCCAATCTTGTGGCCTCCCATCCCAAGGCCGCAGCCTACCACATTGCGCTGTCCAGTTGCCTTTGCTCTTGGCCTTGCTTGAGACTTCCAATTGCGGCTTTGCCACTATTTCCAGCTCATACAATCAGATTGTAATGTGTGGTTATCTCACAATCAATCAAAATGATACAAGCAGCATGAGAACCCTCTGCTATTTGCTGACCTCCATGATTGGGGCATGTGGTCCAGCACTGAAAACTGAGTAGCTGCAGTCTCAGCAGGGGGCCCAGGTTCACAAGTGTCCGGCACAAATTAAAGCTAGTCTGCATTTCTTAAAGTTACTTTGCATTTCTTAAAAGCTGAGGTGCATTCTGGTTGCAGCAGTAGATGGAACTGATTACGACAGACTTTCTGGAAAAGGAGGAAACTCAAAACAGAACAGCAAGCTGGGGAGAAAGCTCTAGGTTCACTGATAGAACACCTGCGCTGTTAGTGCAGTATTTCAAAATGTTCAATGATCTCACATCGCTTCTCGGCCTTTTGGCTAAGATCAAGTGTAGTTATGCGGATGCTGCACTTGGTTGAGGTCATTGGGTTGCATTTAAGCTTCATATGTTTCATATGAAGCAATTTTTAAAAGCGGTATCTCGGCCTTTTGGCTAAGATGCAAATGAGATCAAGCTTTGGAGGAGGAAATCTCCACCTACTCCAATCAGTTTGGCTCATGTAGATCAGGCCCAGGACAGGGTAAATGGTCGCTTGCCCTGTCTTGTCAGCTTGGATCGGAAATGTCTCAACTTGTTGAGACTCTGAATTGGACTTGATTTGATTGAATTGGAAAAGTATTAAAAAAAAATTCAAAATGTTCAATGACCTCACACAAGTGGTCAAGAGAATTGACAATAGCTTCAAATCCCAATTCCCACCTACCACACCTCCAATCACTTAGCTCAATTCACCACATTCTCATTTCTCACCCATCCACAATATCTAGCAATCAGTAGACTCGTGCCAAAAAATATGGGCCACCTCAGCGTCACACACTTGCTGCTGCAAGGTTCAGACCCACATCTTACAGTTTTCTCAGACCTTGCTGTAATGCAGTATTTGATGGCCATTGCCTCAGCTTCCATTGCAATGGAAGCTCAGTCTGAGATTGTGATGGCACGGGACCTCTGCTTCTTGCCATACAAGCTCAGCTTTGTGCCATGCAGGCACAGACTGCGATTATCATGGCTGCAGAAACCAGTGCTCAAAGGACAGGACATCTTACTAATGTAGAGCTACAATTTTCAGTGCGGGATAACCTAGATCACTTTAACAACCAGAGGAAAAAAAATGGGGAGCTGTAGGTCATGTAGAGAGACTCCGAATGTGTGTGTGTGCATTTTTGGTGTTACGGTTTCTATCCTGCTCCTATGTAACTGTGATATCCAGAGTGTACTGTGACAAGCAGGCAGAAAATACACTAATAACAATTGTGAGGTGTGACCAACAGTGAAAAATAATTTTTTTAAAAAGGTCTGATATTTTCTCCAGTGTTTAAAACGCATTCTGCAATTAAATACAAATTAGGACACAACTTGAGGTAAGATTTTTTTCTGAGGAGTGTTGTGGGGTCACATATGGAAAATTAAGAAGTGCTTTGATGTTGAACTTGACACTGAGGCCAGATTTGGTCAGTCAGTCAGGCTGTAGTTACAGCAAGTGACTAACTTGAAGTGCTAGGCATTTTGACCATGAATGGTTGCAAATGATGCCTTTCTGGATGATTTTTCATCAATGGCAGCTTCAGCTAGAGCTAGAAAAGCACGATTAGAAGTCAGGAAAGGGGAAGGTATCTTATGTTTGCATGAACGACTGAGAAGAAGAAAATTTTGAGTTAGAAATAAATGCAATGGCTCCTTCTTCAGGAAATAATACAAATTCATCATGTAGCTAAAGAAAAAAAAATCATAGCGGTAACTACAAGTAGACTTTGAGGAGAGTAAAAAGTATTTTCTGCCTGAAAATGTGGTAAAGATGGGAACCCTCACAACATTTAAGAAGCATTTAGATGAGCACTTGAAACACCATAGCATACAGGGCTACAAACCAAGTGCTCGAAAATGGGATGAAAATAGATAGGTGTATGATGGCTGGCGCAGACACAATGGGCCAGAGAGACTATCTGTTTATTGTAAAACTCGATGTCATTAGTTGCATCTTAATCATGTTTTCTAAGCAGGAAGGAAAATCTATTACAGCTACTGTATCCATGTGATATGTATCTCTGGTATCAGTAAGGTATGCAATATTTTTATCAAAACTAATCAGCTGATATATTGCCTCAGTGATTTATTGGACCATGTTTGCCGTCAGAACAAATGTCATAGATTACAGCCTGAAAGTTAAGTGCTGAATGTACAAGCTGAAACCGTGCATAAAAATGGGCATATAGATTCTGAGCGCACAAGGCAAAGGACACGGTAGTTTCTTAACCAATCAGATTTAAGAATTGCAAAAAAGTATAAGGACTGAGAATGAACTGTGAATTAGAATGAGTGAAATCAATGTAATGTCAGGTGTAGGAACAGCAAGGAAGAGAGTGGAAGAGAGATTGCATTGAGCAAGTGGAAAGGGAGATAGAAAGGAAAAGTTAAAAAAAAAGAACTTGAAAAAAAATCAGGAGCAATACTGCCTGAGCAATTCCACAGAAGCTCAAGTTGTGTGCATATTTTAGCCCTTTGTGTGCACAGTGTTTAAACTGCACCTAGCTTGCATGATGCATCTCTAAAATCCTCATTCGCAACTTGAGTTCATAGTTAAATCATAATTGATCACATCATAAAATTGACTCCCAGCATATATCTTGACCACATCTGGTAAAAAGATGGGATCATGAAATGTTAGCTGTTTATGACAAATGGGAAACAGTGACCTACAGGATTATTAAGAGAAGGATAATGGGGGAAAACTGTTTCAGGACAGATTTATTTCAAAGGATTCTGTCAAATTACTATTTACAGAATTAAGCAAACAATATTTAAATGTAAATACTGCTGCCTACATTAACAGTGGCCAGTCATAACAGACGAATGAAAAATATAAAACAGATTTGAAATTTAAAAAACATAGTTGTAAACAATTATTTTTTGGAAAGTAGATCAAACCTTTAAAAGACTATAACAACAATACAGATTCAATCTGGTAAACGAACTGACTTCAGCTCACCTCTACAACTATACTAGTAATAGAGCTTATTGTAAAGTGATGTTGCTCCTCACATATATTTACAAATATGCACTGAAAGACTTTATGTACATTAATTTAACAGCAATATAAATGCACCTTCACATGCAACATCACAGATTATTTTACCTTTTTGATCTGTTTCTTGTTTCTTTTTTCCCCCACTATGCCATAAACTTTGTAATTATGCTGCATATTACACTTATACCATTGCATACCTCATAATCAATTTTAGGCTTCTTCATCATCATTAAATTTAATTCAATTTCATTGTTTGCCACTACATTAGAATACACGACGTAATCCAGGTTCTGCTTTGCTTGTTGCAGCAAAAAATATAATGTATTTAAAATAAGAATTAAGTGTGGTGAGATGTGGAAATTAATACATACATTTTACTTTTCATTTGTTATGACTGTACCTGGATATTTCAGAGAAACCTTTGTTATTTAAGGTATAGCTATTGCACCAATGTTATCTGGTTAAATCTCCTATTTTAGTACAAGCATCAGTGATTTCATTATAGGTGACAAGTCTGAAAATTGTATTACAATGTTAAAAAGCTACAACACATTCCAAAATACATCAAACGAATTGTGTTAAATAATAACTTTCAAAATATTGAACATTTCACAAGTATAAATATAACCATCTGTACATTATATGCAAACTGTTACGATTGCACGCTTTGGTAACATCAAGTGTCTGATGTTTTTCAGATGTTGACTTTAGTGCATTTGAAAAACCCAAAAGAAACCTCAGGCAAAGAACGTATCTCTCAATTTAATCTGGTGGATGAATTGTATTGGTAATTATAGGTATGTCCACATAAATTTGAAATGACAAAGCATACAGTAATAAAGATTTATAGGAAAAGATAACATTGGTGAGTCATTAAATGCACACTAGCAAAATTTCCAGATTTACTCATTATAAGTCTTTAGATTGTTGACTGATTATATGATGTTAGGTAGGTCAGTGTAAGCTTTCACCATAATGCTGATCGAGCTGACAGAGACAGCACTATTGTGCTAAAGGCTGACAATGTGCAGGCATTTGATGCTGAACTTCCACCATCTGGATCTGTGAAGAGAAACAGAAGGCAGTTATTTAGCATTTCAAAATCAGTTTTTGAAAGATGTATAAACGTGACTTTGTACAAATGATGTACAATTTTTAAAAATAAATGCAAAAACAAGACTGGTAAATGTATTTCATTTTCTTCCACAGGAATTGGATTATAAAATAATGTTATGCCTGTTTCACAGAGCCAGGGAAATGTGAGGCCTGGAATTTGCATGCTGTCATTACTCCTGTGAGTCTGCACATGTGATGTTAACTGCAGAAATCCAGAAAAACCTCTCTGGTCCTGAAAACTAAGCTTATGTTTGGGGATTGTCAAATTTCTCCATTATGATATTACTCCATTTTAAAAAGTAAGTTTGTTGGCAATTGTTCAGTTTTTATCTTAATCCTTTGTGCATGTCCCAATTATGTATTTCACTTTCTGTCTGAATTAATTAAAAATGAAGGATTATCAGTGCTTTTTACCACCTGCATTTCTGTCACTGGATGTTTATCCTGTGCTGGACTTGAATGATCTTCTTGATTTGGTGCCAAATTCAAATTGACATCAGGAAAAAGGAAACCCACATCACAGAGATCACTAGATCTTTGTGGAGGCTTTGTTTGATGCCAGCAGCAAGTGATGTTGCTTTGCTACTGACAGTGAAGTCCCGGCCACATATATTTTCCTTTGGTTAACGATTATCACTTTTTCAGACTCAAGTCAACTCTCTCACCAACAAAACGGAATTGAGGAAATGTTTACTGTTTTTCCTCAACACTGGAATGAACACAAATGATTGAAACCTGAAAAGGCTGACTTGAGTTCAGACCTGAAAATGAACTGAAAGATGCGCCACGGAGATTTGGATAGGCTAAGTGAGTGGGCAAAAATTTGGCAGATGGAATACAATGTGAAGAAATGTGAAGTTATTCACTTTGATAGGAAAAACAGAAATACAAAGCATTTATTAAATGGTGAGAGGCAGGGAAGTGTTGAACTTCAAAGGGACATGGGTGTCCTTGTTCATGGGTCACTGAAAGCTAACATGCAGGTGTAAAGATGTCTTACTGCAATTATATAGAGCCTTAGTGAGAAAACACTTGGGGCAGGATTTTACGGCCTCGCTCATCCTGAAACCGTAAAATCCCACCTGAGGTCAATGGACCTTTCCATGGTCCGTCCCTTGCCTGCTCCGATTCTCGTGGCAGGCGGATGGTAAAATTCCAGCCTTGAAGTATTGTGTGCAGTTTTTTTTCTCTAAAAGAAAGGTATACATGCCATGGAGGGAGTGCTAGATTTCTACACAGTTAAAACATCAGGGCTACGGGGATAGTGCAGGAAAATTGTGTTGAAGTCAAAGATCTGTCACCATCTCATTGAATGGTGGGGTGGGCTTAAAGGGCTGAACGATCTACTCGAGCTTCTAATTCTTATGTTCTTAAAAATCAATCTAAAAATTCACACATTTGACAAAAGTTCAGGGTAAACAATAAAATCCTTCAAATAGACCAGTGTCCCAGCACCTTAGAATGTTTCTTTTATTTGAGTGCATTTTTAGTAAGATAGTTGCCAATTTGGCTTTTGACTGAAAAATAACCTGTCTTTCCACAAAAGCAGGTTAAACTTTGGACTAAATAGAACCTTGCAATGATATATTGTGGGGAAAAAAAATCTGCAAATGTTTATTACTTTTTGAGGGGAAGCAAACTGTGGAGATCAAGATGATCACCTTTGCATCAGATTCAGCAAAAGTGTTTGAGACTGAGCACAATTAGAAGCAGAATAACAATTTCTCTCCACTGAACTATTTGTCTCTGCCCCACCCTCAGATAAGCACAGAATTCCATTAGCACAGCAATCCCCTCTTCTCTAATAGCCAATTCCCTCATCTTAGAGTTAACCTGTCAAATTATGCAGATGTAAACTCGACTCAAATCCTTTGTGCAGAACCTTGACCATGATCAACTCTTAACCCACACCAGGCTCAGGTGGATTGCCGGAAAGCTGAGGAAAACTGGCTAAACCTCATGACACTGTGACGTTAGTGTATGATGCACCTCAATGAGCACCCGGAAACAAGGCTTTAGTACTGAAGGCTTTAATACATTAACAATGAAACTACTAACACAAATTCACCCGTTCAGACTGAAGGGGTCCTGCCGGAGCAGGGGGTCTTATACCCTGCCACCGGAGGCGGGACCCCACTGGAGTGTGCCATGATAACACTTAGGACAGGTAAACACCCTATCCCAACAACCTAGTACAACCCCCATAACAACAACACCCTAGCCCAACAGTAACACAATAACAACCCCAGTGGTGAACCAACGATGGTTCACCACATTCACCCCTCCTTTAGGAACCAAAGGTGGCGGGGTGGATGAAAACAGACAATGACAAAAAAAAATAACAGGATTCACAAGTCCAGACGGTCTGGAGGACCACACCGACGCTGCGATCTTCTCAACACCGGTTGCGAAACCGGAGCAGGTGCTTGCGGTGGCTCTCTCAAAGCAACATCTGGCTGTTCCCTCAAAGACTCCCGGGCCGGCCGGCCCTGATGAGGCGATGGTGCAGGGGATCCTGGAACGTTTGGTGGTGGTGGTGGTGGTGATGATGGTGGCGCTGATCTCCGAGTCTCAGGCAAGCTGTACATGGGAGTAAAAGTGTTATGCACTGGTCCCGGTGCTGACCGCGCCACGTCTGGGGAAGTAATGAGGAGTAGTGGATCTGTGACTGGGGGAATAGGAGCGACAGGAGTTGCTACGTCCCCTGCGGGCGCCAGGTCTCTAATGGAGACAGTGTCCTCTCACCCGTCAGGATATGCCACATAGGCATACTGAGGGTTGGCGTGGAGGAGTTGGACCGGTTCGACCAAGGGGTCGGACTTGCGAGCCCTCACATGGCGCCGCAGAAGGACGGGTCCTGGGTACGTCAACCAGGCTGGCAATGAGGTCCCCGAGGACGACTTCCGAGGGAATGAGAACATCCTCTCGTGGGGAGTAGCATTGGTTGCCGAACACAGGAGGGAGCGGATAGAATGGAGCGCATTTGGAAGGACCTCCTGCCACCGGGAGACTGGAAGGCCCTTGGATTTCAGTGCCAGTAGGACAGCCTTCCAGACTGTAGCATTCTCCCTTTCCACCTGTCCGTTACCCCTAGGGTTGTAGCTCGTGGTTCTACTAGAGGCAATCCCGAATGAGAGCAGGAATTGCCTCAAGTCGTTGCTCATGAACGACGAGCCCCTGTCGCTATGAATATAGCAGGGGTACCCGAACAGGGTAAAAAGCTCACTGAATGCCTTGATGACGGTGGCAGTCGACGTGTCCGCACAGGGGAAAACAAACGGAAACTGGGAAAATTCGTCTATTATGTTAAGAAAATAGACATTCCGATCCGTTGAGGGAAGGGGGCCCTTAAAATCTACACTCAGCCTCTCAAAAGGGCGAGTGGCCTTGACCAAATGTGCCCGGTCTGGTCGATAAAAGTGTGGTTTGCATTCTGCGCAAATCCGACAACTTCTAGTAACTGACCTGACCTCCTCCACCGAGTAGGGTAGGTTGCGGGCTTTTATGAAGTGGTAGAGTCTGGTGACTCCAGGATGACACAGATCATTGTGGAGAGCCTTCAAGCGGTCCTCCTGCATGATGGCGCATGTTCCGCGCGAGAGGGCATCCGAGGGCTCATTGAGCTTCCCTGGACAATACATAATATCGTAATTATAGGTGGAGAGCTCAATTCTCCACCGCAAGATCTTATCGTTCTTGATCTTGCCCCTCTGCGTGTTACTAAACATAAACGCCACGGATCGTTGATCCGTGATCAGGGTGAACCGCTTACCTGCCAGGTAATGGCGCCAGTGTCTGACTGCCTCCACAATGGCCTGAGCCTCCTTCTCCACCGCTGAGTGCCGAATTTCGGGGCCTTGAAGGGTGCGGGAAAAAAACGCGACGGGCCTGCCTGCCTGGTTTAGTGTGGCGGCTAGGGCGAAATCAGATGCATCACTCTCCACCTGGAAGGGGATGGATTCATCCACCGCGTGCATCGTGGCTTTCGAAATGTCGCTTTTCAAAACCTTGAAGGCCAATTGGGCCTCCGGCGTAAGTGGGAAGGTTGTGGACTTAATGAGCGGACGAGCTTTGTCCGCATAGTTGGGGACCCACTGTGCATAGTACGAAAAGAACCCGAGGCATCTCCTGAGTGCTTTCTTGCTAGCGGGCAAGGGAAGTTCAGTGAGTGGTCGCATACGGTCTGGATCAGGGCCAATGACCCCGTTTTCCACCACGTATCCGAGGATGGCTAACTTACGCGTACGGAATACGCACTTCTCCCTGTTATAGGTCAGATTCAGGCGAGATGCAGTGCGCAGAAAGTGTTGGAGATTCGTGTCATGGTCCTGCTGGTCATGGCCGCAGATGGTGACGTTATCCAGGTACGGGAAGGTAGCCCGCAACCCGTTCTGGTCCACCATTCGGTCCATAGCACGCTGGAAGACCGAGACCCCATTGGTGACACCAAATGGAACCCTGAGGAATTGGTATAGACGACCATCCGCCTCAAAGGCCGTATATTGTCGGTCCTCTGGGCGGATGGGGAGTTGATGGTAGGCGGACTTAAGGTCTATGGTAGAAAACACTCGGTACTGCGCAATCTGATTGACCATATCAGAAATGCGCGGGAGAGGATACGCATCCAGCTGCGTGTATCTATTAATGGTCTGACTATAGTCGATGACCATCCGAGGTTTGTTCCCGCTTTTGACTACCACGACCTGCGCTCTCCACGGACTAGCACTGGCCTGTATGATCCCTTCCTTGAGGAGCCGCTGAACCTCAGATCTAATAAAGATCCGGTCCTCAGCGCTGTAACGCCTACTTTTAGTAGCGATGGGCTTGCAGCCAGGTACCAGATTTTTAAAAAGGGATGGTGTCGTGATCTTCAGGGTGGATAGATTGCACGCGGGGCGTTTTGGGCAATTTGGAGGCTGCGGCTGGTTCCCTACGGCCAGTGAAGGGAGTGGCCCACCGTACTGTAGGATCACACTCTTCATGTGGACCATAAAATTTAGTCCGAGGAGAATTGGCGCGCAAAGGTGAGGTAACACAAGGAGCCTGTATTGCTCGTAGACTGTGCCCTGTACCTCAAGAGTTACCATACATCGTCCTTGGATCGGTACAGACCGGGACTGTGATGCCATAGAAATGGTCTGCTTGGCAGGGAGAACCCGGAGTCCACACCTTTTAGCAGTTTCAGGGTGTATGAAACTTTCGGTGCTCCCACTGTCAAACAGACAATTTACAGTTCTGCCACTAACCTTTACCTCCATCATAGAATGTTCCAGTCTGTAATGCCTGGTCTGATCCAGAGAGATCGACGCCACCGTTGGCCCCTGGGCGTCACTGCATGCTGCCGATGTGGATGCTGAGGACCCCTGCTGGTCGCTCCTAGTCGTCGTGGACCATGATGGCCGCCCCCATGAATCGCACATGGGCGAGGGCGCCAAGCGCAGCGACTCCTGGTGGTCTTCCTCCTCCTCTGTTTGCCACGATGGCGCCGTCCTGAGGTCGCACGTGGTCGGACCTCGTGGGTACTGCAGCGCCGAAGGAGATGGTCTCCGTTCTGGAGGGTTACAAGCTGCACTGCCGTTTTTAGGTTTGGACCTGCAGACTTTGCTGTAGTGGCCTTTTTTACCGCACTGGCTGCAGATTGCCGTTCTTGCCGGACACTGCTGCCGTGGATGCTTAGCCCCACCGCAAAAATAGCATCGCTGGCCCCCTGGAGCTGCCGCCGTCGTCGAATCGATCTGGGAGCGCGGGTTCGCGGGGCGAGGAGGGAGCAGAGCTTGCTCCAACCACGTTGACTGCACGTGGTCCTCGGGGTACAGCGCCAAGCTCTTCGACGCCGCCTCCAACCTCACGGCCATCCCCATTGCCTGGGTCAAGTTGAGTTTCCCCTTTTCTAGTAATTTAAGTCTGATATACGAGGACCCTACCCCTGCTACGAACGCGTCTCGGGCGAGGTCGTGCATGTACTGCTCGGCGGAGACGTCCTTACAGTCACAAGCCCTGGCAAGCTGCAGGAGTTCATTGGCGTAGTCTTCTATGGTCTCGCCCGACTGCCGACGTCGTGTAGCGAGGAGATAACGAGCGTGAATCTCGTTGGGTGGCGTAATGTACCTATTCTTTAGGAGCTCGACGGCACCCTGGTAAGTGGAAGCTGCACGAATGGCTAGGTAAATCGTGTCGCTTACCCTTGCGTGGAGGACCTGGAGTCTATCACTGTCCGTAGTGATAGCTACCGAGGCTGCCAGGTAGTCCTCGAAGCACTTCCACCAATGTTCGAACGTGTTAGCTGCACCGACCGCACGTGGGTCCAGTGTCAGACGATCCGGTTTTAGGATCTGCTCCATATTCTCAGTTAATGTATTAAATTGATGCACTTCAATGAGCACCCGGAAACAAGGCTTTAGTACTGAAGGCTTTAATACATTAACAATGAAACTACTAACACAAATTCACCCGTTCAGACTGAAGGGGTCCTGCCGGAGCAGGGGGTCTTATACCCTGCCACCGGAGGCGGGACCCCACTGGAGTGTGCCATGATAACACTTAGGACAGGTAAACACCCTATCCCAACAACCTAGTACAACCCCCATAACAACAACACCCTAGCCCAACAGTAACACAATAACAACCCCAGTGGTGAACCAACGATGGTTCACCACAGTGTACCTTTAAGAAAGTTTTTTAAAATCAGGGTTTCTGCAGCTCTCTCAGCTTCGGTGGTTTCTTCGCTCACAGCTTTAGTGATGTCATTGTTGCCAGCTTGGTTTTGTCCTTTAATGTCCTTTTATTGCTACTTAAGTGGTTTAAATAGGGTTATTTGTGTTTACTCTGGGATTAGTTTCGCCATCTTGCATTGTTAGAACAGTCATGTGTTTTTGGACAGTTTTTTTCCAAGTGAGTTTAAGGTTTCATTTTCAGTTCTGAGCTGCAGTTGGGTTTTAACAGGGATAGCAAGCTGAACAGAAGTCTTTCTCTCCCTGTTTTATGTGGAAATTCTGCTGGTGGTCTTAAAGCAAGATTTTGCCTTCCTGAAGGAAAGAATCTGCTGTTAGTAGTTTGCCTAAAGTCCCTGATGTTCTGGGAAGCTGTTCCAACTTCAACCTGTTCTGAGTGTATCAAGACTGAGAGTTTTCAATTCTCCAACCAAAGGTCTCAATTTCCAGTATTACGTGAGCATTAGTCTGTAAATCACAGAATCCCTACAGTGCAGAAGGAGGCTATTCGGCCCATCAAACCTGCACTGACAACAATCCCACCCAGGCCCATTCCCCATGTATTTACTCTGCTAATCCCCCTGATACTAAGGGACAATTTTGCATGGCCAATTAACCCGCACATCTTTGGAATGTGGGAGCAAACTGGAGCACCCGGAGGAATCCCATGTAGACACGGGGAGAACGTGCAAACTCCACACAGATACCTGAGGCCGGAATCAAACCCGGGTCCCTGGCGCTGTGAGGCAGCAGTGCTAACCACTGTGCCACCGTGCCGTGTTAAACCTGTGAAAATGTTTTTTTTAATCTATGGGATTGGGTTGATTGGAACATTGTAGATATCTTTGTTAAGGGTTAGACATTATAGTGGCTGTTTTGTTTCTTGTTTATAATGATAAAAGTTCTCACTAATTTTCTTACTGTACATATTAACTATAATCTTAAATAAACTTTGTTTGATAAAAGCTCCCTAGTGGGTCTTTTGAATTACACCTGAAGTGAAACATCTCATGCTTTTCCTAGCCAAATTCAAGATGCAAAACTTGTGGTTCAGACGGGCTTCATAAAACACTTCGGAGTTTCTGACCTGAACCATAACAGCACTGTCTTCAAATTTTAAAGATCATTTGTATCATTGGAATGTATTCTTAGAATTTAATTTATAAACTGTGCATGTGTCAACAAAATCTATCAATCTAGTCCATATAAATGTTGAACATTGTTTTGGGTTCGTGTTTCAATTATCATTAAATGATTCAAAAAAAGGGCAGCTGTTAGTTTTCAATGGTGGCAGAAAATGAATGACAGAAGATTAGCCAATTGTTTGCATATTCTGTCCATTTGTGCACATCGGCAGAAAGAAAAATAGGGCAGCGTGCATAATAAGCAGCCCCCACTACTGCCCATTTCCCACTGCCACTAAAAGCTAAAATCTACACTGTTTACAGAATGATATTGTGGTAGGTAAAACACAGGATTATCTCATGTAGATAAAAATAGTTACAAGTAACAAGCACCAAAACAACCATAGAGCAAGGGCATTTGACTGGAAGAGAGTAATTCCTCAGGATTGTGGTAAGATTGTTGGTATTCGGCAACACTATAATTGAATCATTAAAAGATGGACTCGAAATGATCTTTGCAACAATTCCATAATGACTCACGAGCCTTTACACAGTCTAATTATTTAGATTTAGGAACATAAATAAGGTCAAACTGTTGCAATCTAATTCCATCTAAATGTCATTTTCCTTTCATCCACAGCTTTGATAATTTCCGTCCCACCAGTTAATTGAGTTCATCTGTTCCAGCAGCAATAAAGGAAATCAGTATCTCAGGAAGAAACTCATTTCAAGAGTTACTGTACTCTAAAGACATTATTCATTTAGATTCTGGCCTTTGAAAAGAGGACCCCAGTATAATATGAATTAGGTTTTGCAAACATATGAAAATCTTTCAAATCTATGAGCATTGTTGAAATTAATTTACACAAAAGAGAATCACATTTGATAATATAAATTACACGCGACAATGTATGGCTGGAGTGCTTACCTGCATAGGTATTCCACCAACAGAACAAATACTCTTGGGTGGTTCTTCATATTTCAGTATTTAACAACTTGTCAGTACTATGGTATTAGTCACTTCTTGTTTTCACATGATTACAAGATAATTATGGATGAGGAAGGCCATTCTTCGTGTCTGCTACATCCATCCAGAACAATCCTAATACTTTTTCCTCAATATAACTTCAAACTGTTTCTGATATGCTTCCAGTTTTTGCCTCCATTACTTATCTCCAAATCTATTCCACATGCTGGCCACTCTGAGCATGAAGGAGAATTTTCTGATATCATTCCTAAAATGGTATTTTACTTGTCTGGCCCCATATTCTACCCTTGCACATAACCACAGAAGCTCAACAGTTCAGAAAGAGGCAATTTGCCCCATCGAGTCTGTACTGACTCTCCGAAAGAGCATCTTATCCAGCAATGCCCCCTTCCCCCCGTGCCCCCCCCCCAACATCCCTGTAGCCCTGTGCATTTACCAAGGATAATCCACCTAACCACACGGTCCTGGACACGAAGAGACAATTTAGCATGGCCAATCCATCTAACCCGCACTTCTTTGGACTGTGGGAGGAAATCAGAGCACCCGGAGGAAACCCACGCAGACATCGAGGGAACGTGCAAACTGCAGAGATAGTCACTCAAAGCCGGAATCAACCCCGGTGCTGTGAGGCAGCAATGTTAACTGCTGTGCTACCTTTTTCCTTTCTCTACCTGGAATGACCTTATATACCTCTGGAAGATCACTTTAATTTTATCAGGGTCGGGGAAGAATTGTTTCACAATTATAGCCATAACTAATAGAAGGGGTAATCTTCAGCTGATCGAACAATTATATTATTCAAAGTAAGGCACTCACTTTTCCAGTTACAGCCACTGAGAACTGGATCAAGTGCCTGGCACTACAGATGCAGTACAACAACATTCATTTAACATTCTATTATCAGAAAAACATGGGGGAGTTTTAATTCTTGGATTAAGTACTCATAAACTCCATGAGAGAAACGTTTTATTAATTCACAAAAAAGGACAGAAGACATTTTATCCTATTGGGCTCTCAGTAACATTTGTTTTATTTAGTACAAGAAAATTATTGCAAGAATTATTTCAGTATTTAGCAAAAAATATTATCTCCTCCAATAGGCTTGAACTCAATAATTTATTCTAACTCAATAAATTCAACCAATGCTAGTTAACAGCACCCATTTAATGTCATAGCATGTGTAAAGTTAAATGGAAATTATTTTGATATAGCTTTCTTGATTCTTTAAGTTTAATTTCCCTCTACTTACCTATTCACATCTGAATGCTGAAGAATATACATCCCAAGGTAATCTAATCAAAAGGTTCAGTTGATGGAACGAATTCCAAGAAGAGTTCAAAATCATCACATACATCTGGAGATTAGATTACGTTTGTCATATCATCACCCAGCAATATGCTCAATGCCGGGGCTCCTCATTAATTGCTCATTGGATCTGAAAGGACAGAACAGGGCAATTCACCTGCTCTCCTTCAGTGGCTGTGCCATTACTCAGCACCTCGACCATAAAGATCAGCTAAGACTGGGATCCTGCGTGCGAGATATGAGATGAACTCCTTCCATGGAGATTTAATAATGCTTAGTTTATGACCAAATTACACAATGTTTTGAAATTAGTTCTTCATCTGAAAAGCACAACTGAGAACTAAATATTATTCTTCCACAGTATGTCAGGGAACTTATTGAGACTTTTAAAGGAGTGAAAATACACAGCTTTGACATTTCAGAAAGATAATTCTGTAGTTCAGTAGTCATCAGATAATTTCAAACCAGGAACACTTGTTGCTCAACATGAATCACGCAAGAGGTTTCGGAAAGCTGGTATATTTTACATGAAATATATTGACACAACACTGAGCTGGAAATGACTGAAATGAAACTTCGGCAGCTTCCCTGGAAATGGAATTCACCCACGAAGAGCTTTTGTTTCTGAACAATGGCGACCTCACCAAGGCAACAACCACAAAATTTTGCCCGTGTACTCAAGTCTTTCATTTACTTCTCCACGTACACAGTTTTAATGAACGAATTAACTTCCTGATATACGCTGACCGGATTCCAGGCCGACACAGAGATTACTACTTTAATAGACTGCACCATAGTAGGTGAATTCTGAAGCAGTTAAAAGAACTAGATTATCTAATTGTTAAATGTGAAATGCTGATAACCCAAGAACAGAAATTACCACAGCTATACTGGGAAATCTGGGAGCTCAAACAGCTGAGTGCTTAACCCCCAACTGAAAGGTCACGAGCTCGAGTTCCAGAGCTGCCTTTCACACAGCTCCTCCTGCCTCACTTGAGTGAATTCTGTCAATCTGGGACAGACCACAAGACATAGAAATGAAGCATCCCATCTTAGAGGGAAAAGGAGATGTCATTCAGATGCCTACATTGCAGACCATCCTGCTGCCCCAGTTGCAGCAGGATACAAAGGGATGATAGAAAGAAATGCAAACAGTACAGACACCTAACAGTGAAGGTTTTATGTACAAACCATCTGGTTTTTGAGCTGATCTCTGATCATTTACCCCAGTAGTCAAAATAAAAATGATAATTGGAAAACTTTCGATTTATTAGGGTCGTGTAGAATACAGATCTTGCCTTTGGATTAAAAACTGCACAGCAGAGGAAAACTCTGGGAAATCAACTCAACTGTAGCAATGCAGACTTGTAAGAGACTGCCAAACATAAGTCGAAGAACATGGTAAGATACAGTTCAAATGGGTAAGGCACTAATTGCCCTCTATCAGCCTAGTATCTCTACCAAGTGAGCATTCTTCATATGCGTGCACGCATGGGCAGAGTGTCAGCATGTCATTTGACCACAAATGGCATCACCGCTGTCAGTGATAATCACACATGAACACTTCCTACAGGGTCACTCATTAGAAATTAAGGAGAAGCACTTTGAGCGATTTTTTTTCTTTTTAGCTGGGTCTCTGAGATTAGTTTATAGAACTATTAATATGACACAAGCTGACACACAGAACAGGAATTGTGCCTGGAAATGTCTGGATCTGCATGATTTTGGTAATCACTTTGTTAACCTATTAAAACACCACAAGAGCTGTTTGCTTAAAAAAGAGACAAAAAACACAATGCATTTCTGAAGTTTGTATTTATTCCTTTTTTTGTGTGTTTGGCCTCATCCATTATTCCTCTCACCAGAACATGTGTATGGCTTTCTTAATGTCCAACATCAGTACGAAATGACTGAACATTTTTCTGGGATAAGCTGCCTGGAAAAGTTCTCTAGTTGCTGTCGCACATGATAATTGGATCTTTATAGGAACTGGTGACACTCAGCCCAATAGGAAAAACCTAGATGGCATTTTGACAAAATCTGGAATTGAAAATTTTCAGTCCTCAAACTTTAATTTCTTTAAAAAATAATTTTCATGTTTAGTACATTTGACACCACAAATGAGATGTCGCACTTAAAATAAAAGGGCAACTGGAAAAAGTAGAGATGACAGCCTGCCTATCAAGAAATTATTACAATTCAGATATGAATTGTAATCGGAACATAGAACATAGAACATAGAACATAGAACATTACAGCGCAGAACAGGCCCTTCGGCCCACGATGTTGCACCGACCAGTTAAAAAAAAACTGTGACCCTCCAACCTAAACCAATTTCTTTTCGTCCATGAACCTATCTACGGATCTCTTAAACGCCCCCAAACTAGGCGCATTTACTACTGATGCTGGCAGGGCATTCCAATCCCTCACCACCCTCTGGGTAAAGAACCTACCCCTGACATCGGTTCTATAACTACCCCCCCTCAATTTAAAGCCATGCCCCCTCGTGCTGGATTTCTCCATCAGAGGAAAAAGGCTATCACTATCCACCCTATCTAAACCTCTAATCATCTTATATGTTTCAATAAGATCCCCTCTTAGCCGCCGCCTTTCCAGCGAAAACAATCCCAAATCCCTCAGCCTCTCCTCATAGGATCTCCCCTCCATACCAGGCAACATCCTGGTAAACCTCCTCTGCACCCTCTCCAAAGCCTCCACATCCTTCCTGTAATGTGGGGACCAGAACTGCACACAGTACTCCAAGTGCGGCCGCACCAGAGTTGTGTACAGTTGCAACATAACGCCACGACTCCTAAATTCAATCCCCCTACCAATAAACGCCAAGACACCATATGCCTTCTTAACAACCCTATCTACTTGATTCCCAACCTTCAGGGATCTATGCACACATACACCTAGATCCCTCTGCTCCTCCACACTACTCAAAGTCCTCCCGTTAGCCCTATACTCAACACATCTGTTATTCCTACCAAAGTGAATTACCTCACACTTCTCCGCAACGTGCATTCTTTTGAATTTCTGAACATGCCAAAATGTTAATTTAATATATTTTGACATCGTGAAATTAAAACCCATGCAAGGAGTCAAATGGTGAAGGGCATAAGCAGATTGTATAAGGAGGTCAGCAAACTGGTTTAGGAGTGTGAGATAAGACAGGGAAGATCACAGAAAATAGATTGTAGCACATAAACAAGAGAGCTGCAGATTTCAACAGGCCTTCTTAGACAAGTCTGAAGCTGACAACCTTCATTAAAGCATCCAAAGATCAACAAAACTGGGTCTAAAGAGTCACCTATTGACATATTTTGTTAACTTCATCCTGATTATGATTTTTTTAAACCTATTTACTGAAATCAAATATTATGGGCCTCATGTTGCCATCAAGTTACACCCGTTTTCGGGCGCGAAAACTTGGTCAAGTCGGGCATGAAGCGAGTAGTGCAATCCGCGACCGCCTCCGCATCCGTTCCCCCTTTACCAAGAGCCTAAAATGGCTGTGATCGGGACTGTGTCCGAAACAGGCGTGACGGCAATTTAAATGCATTTGAATGCATTTCAATTGAATTAATGGGCTGGAGGCCCAACTTTACCAACACTTCCTCCTTTACCACTGCATTCGCCAAATCCTGAATCGGCGCGAATCAGACATGCTCACTAAAAGTCTGACTCAGGCGTTCCATCAGTGAGGTTTAGTGAGGAGGTAAGTGCATAGTGTCCAACAGCTATTTGCTACTCTTGTTGTTGCAGCCATTTTCTGTCTCGGGTCGGTGGTGCCTCTACAAGTGTGTGGGGGGATGGGGGACTCTTGCTCTGCAGGGTCTCCGATGTCCGACTTGCAGCACGGACCCAGGTCTCAGCACTGACCTAGGGTCTTGCGGTGCTGCTGGGTCATAGTGCACTCAGCTCACTTCCAGCTGAAGGAGGTGCACAAAGCCCTTGCAAATAGCACTGCTACAGCCTCTCAACTTTGCAAGGAGCTGTGATCGTGGGGAGCATGTGGCTGGGGGAATTGGGGGTGGGGGGGCGGCCATGATTGTGGGATGCATGTGGCTGGGGGAATTGGGGGGGCTGTGATTGTGGGGAGCATGTGGCTGCGGGAATTGGGGGGGGTGGCTGTGATTATAGGGAGCATGTGGCTGGGGAAATGGGGGGGCTGTGATTGTGGGGAGCACGTGGTTGGGGGAATTGGGGGGTATGGACAGTGACTGTTGATGTGCTAGAGGCAAACAGTGTTCCATAACCTCTACATGTGGTCCTCTCCATCTCCCCCCACACCCCCCCCATGCCCCCAACCCTGCCCCCCCTTCAGAGTGACAACATAGCTTTTTCTATGCAACCAATAGACCTAGCTGTCCTTTTGGTTGCTGCTGGAGCTGAGGGGGAGGAGCAGGAGGAAGAATTGAGGACACAGGAGGCCCGGGCCTTACCACTTCCAGGATCAAAGGGAGACGACCACCAGAGGCAGGAGATAGCCGCCATTCACCCGGGGGGGGGGGGGGGGGGGGGGGGGTGATGTAGTAGAAGGAGGGAGCAGAGACCCTGGCAGTTCCTGCGTGTCTGCGTAGGTTTCCTTCGGGTGCTCCGGTTTCCTCCCACAGTCCAAGGATGTGCGGGTTAGGTTGATTGGCCATGCTAAAATTGCCCCTTAGAGTCCTGAGATGCTTAGGTTAGAGGGATTAGTGGGTAAAATATGTAGGGGTATGGGGGTAGGGCCTGGGTGGGATTGTGGTCGGTGCAGACTCGATGGGCCGAATGGCCTCTTTCTGTACTGTAGGGTTTCTATGATTTCTATGAGTTCCGTGCACAAGGCCCTTTGAGCAGATATCGGACACCATGTGCCGCCAACATCTCCGCCTCTGAAAGGAGACCGTGCAACACCTGCGCAACCTCTTGCAGGACCTGGCACCTAGAGGCAGGAGGGAGGGGTGCAGCGGAGCACCCACTCTCGGTGGCTGTCAAATTAACGGCCGCTCTAAACTTCTACGTGACTGGTTCTTTCCAGACCCCGAGCGGAGATGTCTGTGGTATCTCCCAATCTGCTGTGCACACCTGTGTGAGGCAGGTCACTGAAACCTTGTATGCCCGGGCTGGACAGTTCATCAACTTTAACCTGGACTAGGCACAGCAGGAAGCCTGGGCTGCAGGGTTCGCAGCCATTGCAGGGTTGCCTAACGTGCAGGGGGCAATCGACTGCACACACGTCGCCCTCAAGGTCCCCCTACAGAATCCATGAAGATTTGTAAATAGGAGGGGGTTCCACTCCCTGAATGTTCAGCTAGTGTGCAACCACAATATGACCATCATGCACATCTGCGCCAGACATCCAGGCAGCGTGCGTGACAGCTTCACTGTCAGGAGCTCGGACATCCTGGAGGCATTCGTGGAGGAACCCAGGTTGTGAGGTTGGCTCCGGGGTGATATGGGTTACCCGCTTCGGACATGGCTGATGATGCCTGTATGGAGGCCTGTGTCTGGGGAGTCACCCGTGCGATAATGGAGAGGTGCATTGGGCTCCTCAAAATGCGATTCTGGTGCCTGGACCGATCTGGCGGGGCCCTCCAATACAGCCCAGTGATCTGTTCCCGCATAGTGGTAGTGTGCTGTGCCTTGCACAATCAGGCTCTACAGAGAGGTGACCTCTTGGAGGAGGAGGATGTGGAGGCTGACCAGCCGGCTGTCACTGGGGAGGATGACCAGCAGGAGGAGAGGGAAGAGGAGGAGGAGGAAGAGCATGCCGAGGAACACCAACCAGGCGCTTGAGGGCTGGCACCCCAAATGAGGAATGCAAAGGCGGCAAGGGAGGCCCTGATAACCAGGCGGTTCACTCGCTCGGGGTTTGGGTCTGTGGGTTCCACCCTGCACCCCCATACAGGGCCCTGGGCGGGTGGGGTGGGGGATGGGAGGGAATCACTTGTGGAGTCTGGGGAACCAATGCCTTCCTTTTCTCAGTGGCACAGCATTGAGGGGCCTCCCCAACTGACATCAACATGAAGCATCCCTCCGGCGATCATCAATGGAAGAGAATTCATAATCGAGACAAATTAGTCACAGGTGGGTGGTGAAAAAGCATTTAGTTACAATAAAAGTGTTTAAATAAGACGTTCTAACATAAAAACTTGTGAACAGAAAACGTTAAGGTGCTTAAATAGTTTTCTAACTCATGCAGCCTTTCATCCGGGTCAGCTCAGTGCAACTACAACTTCCTAACCTTAAGTGGCCTGCCACTACGTCTCAGTGACTCCTCAGAATGTACATCGGAGGTGGAGGGGCCTGCTGCCTACCTCGCCCCGTGGCCTGTGATGCACGTGGCAGGCGTCCTCTGGAGGCCTGGACCTTGAGGGCCCTGGCCTGCTTCCAGGTGTCTGGGATGTTTCCATGACACCCTCTTCATCCCGCTGCTCCTGAGATGCACCAATGTCAGGAAGGGGGAGTCAGAAGGTGCAGCCACAGCCACAGTTTCCTGGCTGGAAGGCCCCAGCAAGGGTTTGAGCCCTTCCTCCTCTTTTGGGGTTCCTGTAGGCCCCAGGGTCACTCCATGGAGCGCAGTGTTTCTGCATTGAGCTCCAGAAGCTCCAGCGTCACCTGGCACTGCCAGTCCTGGAGGACCACCTGCGTCCTACCCATGGTGGCCAAGTCCTCTGCAATGGCCACTTCAGTTGGGGGCCACCTCTCAATGGCCACAGCAAGTGCCCTCTGAGACTGGGCCATGCTCTGCAAGCTCTCAGCTGTGGTCCTCTGAGACTGGGCCATGCTCTGCAACTCCTCAGTCATGACCCTCTGAGACTGGGCCACATTCTCAACAGCTGCTGCCATAGCCTGCTGTGTCTCAGCGCTGCCCCATTGTGTCTCAGCGCTGGGTCTCCTGCAAGCTCTCGAGCCTCTCAGTCATGAGCCGCAGAATCTTGAGAAGCCTGTTCAATCCCTCAGCTGTTGCCCACTTTGACTCAGCTGTGGCTCGCTGTGACTCGGCCACAGACTCTGGGACTCTGCTGTGGCCTGCTGTGACTCGGCCATCGCTTGGAGCCTGCCACTCATGGTGAGAATCCTCTGCCCCAGGCTTTCCACTGCAGATGCCACCCTTGCAGTGTTGGTCTGGGAAGCACACAAGACAGGCAACAGCTGGTCCACCTGAAAGCTTTGGGACTCCTCCCAACAGTCTCGCAGTCAGTCCAGTGTGGCCATCAGCCCCTCCTGCATTCCCTGGCTCTGTTGCTGCATCTCCAGCAGCTGAGGGAGAAGTGATCTCAGAGGGCCAGCATGTAGCCTGGGGTCAGCTGAGTCCTCACCTCCGGCAGGCCCTCGCATGCCAGAGGCCTCAGGCGTTCCCTCCTCCACCCGATGTACATCAGCAGATGTGCTGTGCTCACCAGAGAGTGACCCAGAAGCCTCAACACTAACTGGACCCACTGACATGTCAGTATGTGGGATGGTGAGTTGCGAGGTGGCAGCCAATGCCAAAATGGTGCCACCCTCCGAAGTCCCTTCACCCGCATCCTCCGAGGACTCGTCCGAGCTGTCTGGACCAGGAGGGGCGGGAGCTGTAGCCGGAGCCTGTGGTCCAGAAGGCCTGGGGCATCCGCATCTGTCCCTGCAACACAGGACACAAGGTTAAGTGCAAGGGAGGGAGAGGAATCCAGAATGCCAAACACCTGATTCACATGTCTCGATTGAACATAGAACCAAGAAAATTACATCACAGAAACAGGCGCTTCGGCCCTCCAAGTCTGTAGCGACCAGGCTGCCATCTGATTTGTAACCCCCTACCCTGCCGGGGACCGTATGCCTCTAATCCCATCCCATTCACATAATTGTAGAGCTGCCCCTTAAAGGTCATTATCGTATCTGCATCCACAACCTCCCCCAGCAGCGAGTTCCAGGCACCCACTACCCTCTCTGTGTAAATAAACATGCCTCATATATCTCCTTTAAACCTTGCCCCTCGCACCCGAAACTCGTACCCCTGAGAAGTGCCTCAAAGTGATTGAAGGAATGACAGGTGCTCATGTCTTGACGGCACCCCGACCATGCTGTCGCTGACATCCCGCATCTCCCCTTCACTGGAGAGTTCCAGCGCCCACTCCTCAAAGTGGGTGAGGACCCGGAGGTCTCACGGGTGTTGTGCTCGGTCTTCTCCTGTGGAGACAGGAGGAACCATGAAAGAAATGGTGGCGTGACTCCTGCAGAGTATCAGGTAGTGGCCCTTAGAGGGCAAGTACAGTGAGGCTCAGTGGGGGGAAAGGAAGGAGGTACTTGGGGGTCAGGAGCTGGAAGCATGCAGGGTGCTGGGGATGGGAGGATATGGGGGAGATATGGGGAAGATGCAAAATGAGGTTCAGCACTCACCCTCGCTACACAGATGAGGTCATTGACTTTTTTTCCGGCACTGCTTCCCGGTTTGGAGGGCCACTGCCCTGGCAGCAACTTCTTCTCAGGCCTCATTTCCATCAGTCCCCCTGGGTCTGCGTCCTCCTGGGGGGAGGATGGTGTCCCGCCTCACCTCTGCTGCATCCAGCAGCCTCCCCAGGTCACCCTCAGAGAATCAGGGGGCTGGGCGTGCACACATTTTGTGCAGGAATGCCTGCCTGTCTGTCCTTGAGTTTTTAATGGAACTGCCCCTCGTTAGGGCAGATCAGCTGCAAACAGTTTGGATGAGCATTCCAGCAAGTTACATGCAGTTTGCTTGTTAGCATTGAAGGGAAGGCAAGTGAGCACTTGCAGGTGTGCTGCTGGGGATGGGGGCGGGTGGTGGATGAGTGCCTCAATGATTGGGGACAGGGGAGAGAGCGGGAGGTGTCACACAGCCATCAGATTCCGGAGGAGATGGGGGCCTTGTGCGGGAGGGTTCAAGGTGAGGGTGAGGGGATCACCCTGCCTGATATCTGTAGGGTGGAGGGGGGAGGGTGGATCTCTCTGCCTGAGATGAGTGAGGGGGAAGGGGGGATATGCTGCCACTCTGCCTGAGATGAGTGAGGGGGAAGGGGGGCAGGTGGCCGTGATCGGTCTGGGTGGCAGGCGGGTGGGGGGATAAGAGGGTCAGTAATGTTGTGGGGGTGGGGCAATATCTGTGGGGGCCAGGGCGAGGCATTATCTGGCCCGGGCACAATGTAGTAGGGGAGCAGCATTTTCTTTGTCAGCGTGCACTGTTGTCGCTGCCGATTGGAGCTGCAGTGTTTTGTGCGCGAGAAGCCCCGCCCACAGGCTTCTGCAGCGTAATTCAGATTCGCTGATATTTTTTCAGGCAGAGTGCGTATTGGGGCGCCTGAGAATGGGTCTAAAAGTCGAATCTGAAACACTCCCAGATTCAAGTCCGCCCAGCACTTAGAATCAAAATGGTAAAATCGGGCCCTCTGTTAGAAAGCATCTATCGACCTGCAATGTGAGGAGTTTAATAAATATTAATGATAACTTCAAGAAGACACATTCATTATAAACTAGATACAGGGTGCTAATTAAATGAGGTGAAAAGAAAATTTACAAACCAACACATGCTAACTAGTAAGTCTGACATGCTAGTTTCTGAGTCGATGGGTCTTGTGAACAAATAACTGTAAAGTGTAACTATACTTACTCATATCAGATGGTTATTTTGAGGGATTTAATATTTGCTTCATTTATAGCTTGAGATATTTATTTGCCTCACTTGGGTTGCACCTGGCATCAGTGTATTTGAGTAAAAGAAGCGATTACATTTTTATTCCAAAAACACTGATTGCAAATGCATTTCTTTTAGCCAAGTTGCACTTCTATATACTTTGCATAGTAAATCATTCTATTGAGTACTGGGAGCCTTAGGTTAATATATTAATTAAAGGGAGACTTCTTATGTGTATTTTTATTTTTGAAATGTTGAATTCCATACCAATAACTATAACATGTCGGTGGGTATTACTCTTAAACATAGTGAAAAAGAAAAATAATGAGATCAATGTTATCTTATGTGCCTGTATGCCCTTATAATGTAAAAGTGCTCAGCAGAGCATAGGTTGACATGGGACTGGAGAACAGTACCATTCACAGTATACTGTATCGAGTCACATGGTGATAGAGTCAGAGAGAACATTCCGGAAGCAGTCTGCAGGGGAGAAACAGCACCAGGCATGAAATATCTGGGATCGATAAATATTTAAATATTAAGAATGAACAGTTCATGTTTAAACATCCATGTCTCAAGCTCCACATAAACACGACACCACAGACAAACCCATAACAGAACATGGTACATAGCATGGCACAATATTACAAAAATCAACATGGCATTATTTTCAGAAAAATATTGATCTTTTATAAGAGTTAAGCATTAATGGCAGGGTGAGGTGAATCAGCAGGAAGGTTGAAAGATGATTCAAGCTAATAATGCAGGGCTAAACCCAGGAGAACCTAAAGAAACCTAATCTGGAATCATGGTTGTAACCAAGACAGCAAATCATAGAATTCATAGCAGGGATTACATGACTCAAGGCTTGGTCCAATAAATATGGTGTTGTCCTTGAAGGGAGAGTGGATTAAAAAACAAGCATTATAATATTGATCTCTGATCTGCTTTCACTCACTTCAAAGGTGGTTCCTCATTGGGAGCACAGAATTAATTAACTTTAATGTCAACTCAATTGAGTGAAAAATTGTGAATGCCTTAACGGTCTTGTAAAAGTTTTAAAGTATTTAATCAGCACCATCTGATGTTGTATTAAAGATTCCCTAATGTTTACATATCTTTACAAGGTCTTTAGACCCCAATGTGTTGACCATCTTAAAATCAGTTCCAGCTGCTGGTCCTGAGATGTGCCTTCTATCACAACTACTATATGAAAAAACATTTCAACTGTCACTTAATTAAGAGGAAAAATGTTAGACAATACTGAAGATAGCCAATCTAAGGAAATATTGATTACACTTTAGCATTCACACACAACACACCTTTATTCAAACTTTGTTTTTACCTCTTCTTGACTTGGAAAGTTTATTTTTAATTCCATTTTTGGATCTGGTCATCTCTGGCAAGGCCAGCATTCCTTATCCATCCCTAATTGTCCTAAAGGCTGTTCGGAGTCATCCATGTTGGTGGGGGATTGGAGTCAAAAATAGGCCAGATTGGATAAGGATGACAGAATTCCTTCCAAACGGATAGTGAACCAGTTGGATTTTAATAATCCAACGGTAACAGTGTTTTATTCCAGATTTGTTAAAACTGAATTACAATTTTTAAATTGCAAGGATATAATTTGAACTCTCATTCTCTGGAACATTAGTCCTGGTCTCTGGATTATCATACTAATGTATAAAATGAAAGTATGGAGATTTATCATTTTTATTTCTGTTCATTTAACAACAGCATGAAAGACCCAATGTATGAATATAAAATGTGGCATTACTTGATCTAGGTTATACAATGGCTAATATGTTAATCGTGAGGATCTTAAAGCAGCAGTGACCTATAATCTTCACTGCTGGATTCATTTACATATGGAATTGAATTAAAAGAAGCACTCCATTCTAAGTCAAGCATTTTTTTCAAGAGCTTCTTATTTCAGAGAACACTAGAGGTGAAAAAAAATCTTGTGATGCTTATTTTAAAGCTGCATCAAGTTTATTCACGCAATTGCTGGGATGTACAGGTCATTAGTGCTCCAGGTTTGATTTGTGCTAAATGTGTACAAAGATCATTTCAGTTGGAATAGAGTAATGGGTACCAAAGTTGATCTCAATGCCACTGAGATTGGAAGGGAGAAAGGAAATAGAGAAAGGATACTGTAAAGACAAAAACAGAAAATGCTGGAAAATCTCACCCGGTTTGACAGCATCTGTAGAGAGAGAATAGAACTAGTCTTTGGAATTTGGATGACCCTTCATCAGACTCGAAATGTTGGCTCTATTCTCTCTCCACAGATGCTGTCCGACCAGCTGAGAACTTCCAGCATTTTCTGTTTTTGTTTCAGATTCCAGCATCCACAGTATTTTGCCTTTATCATACTGTAAAGGCTATGGGCCCAAACAATATTCTGGCAATAGTACTGAAGGATTGTGCTCCAGAACTTGCTGCATCCCTAGCCAAGCTGTTCCAGTACTGCTACAGCATTGACAATGTGGAAAGTTGCCCAGTTATGTCCTGGGCAAAAAGCAAGACAACTCCAAGCTGGCCAATTTCCACCCCATTAGTCCACTTTGGATCATCAGTAAAGTGATGGAAGGGGTCATCAACAATGCTATCAAATGGCAGTTGCTTACCAATAACCTGCTCACTGATGGTCAGTTTGGGTTCCGCCAGGGTCACTCAGCTCTTGATACAATTGCAGCCTTGGTTCAATCATGGACAAAAGAGCTGAATGCAAGAGGTGAGGTGAGAATGATTGCCCTTGACATCAAAGTAGCATTTGACCAAATGTGGCATCCAGGGAAAATTGGAGTTAATGGGAATCGGGGGAAAATTCGCCACTGGTTGGAATCATATGTAGCTCAAAGAAAGATGGTTGCAGCTGTTGGAATTCAATCATTTCAGTTCCAGGGCATCATAGCAGGAGTTCTTCAAGATAATGCCCTAGGTCCAACCATCTACAGCTGCTTCATCAATGGCCTTCCTTCCATCATAAGGTCAGAGGTAGGGATGTAGGCTGATGATTGCACCATGTTCAGCACCATTTGTAACTCTTCAGATACTGAAGCAGTCCATGTCCAAATGCAGCAAGACCTGGAAAATATCTAGACTTGGCTGACAAGTGGCAAGTAATATTTGTTCCACACAAGTCCCAGGCAATGACCATCTCCAACAAGAGAGAATCTAACCATCACACCTTGACATTCAATGGCATTACCATTGCTGAATTATCCACTATCAACATCCTGGGAGTTACCATTGACCAGAAACGGGACGAACTACATAAACACAGTGGTTACAAGAGCAGGTCAGAGGTTAGGAATCCTGCAGCAAGTAACTCATGTCCAGACTCCCCAAAGCCTGTTCGCAATCTATGAGGCATAAGTCAAGAGTGTGATGGAATGCTTTCCCCTTGCCTGAATGAGTGCAGCTCCAACAACACTCAAGCAGCTTGACACCATCCACGACATTGCAGCCCTCTTGATTGGCACCCCACCCACAAACATTCATTCCTTTTACCAGCAGTGTGCATCATCTGCAAGATTCACTGCAGGAACTCACCAGGACTCCTTAGACAGCACCTTCCAAACCCACCACCACTACCATCTAAAAAGACAAGGATAGCTGGCACTTCAGAGCACTACCACATGTAAGTTCCCCTCTAAGCCACTCACCTTCCTGACTTGAAAATATATTGCCATCCCTTCTCTATTGCTGGATCAAAATCCTGGAACAACTCCCTGACACTAATGACATCACATGGACTGCAATGGTTCAAGAAGGCAGCTCCCCACCACCTTCTCAAGGGCAATTTGGATGGGCAATAAATGCTGGCCGAGCCAGCAAAGCACACATCCCTTGAATGAATACAAAAAGAGTTAGATTTATCACTAACTACCCAGGGAGCCTGCTGGAAGTTCACATGGGTGCATGTTGGATGACAATAAGATCAGGCTTCACTGTAATGCATCACTGAACAGTTTGCCAACTGTCTCTGTCAAAGCCCTCAAACAAATAGTCATTTGGGTAAGGTACATATCAGGGCACTGTGTCCTACTCGCTGTGGAACCTTAACACCGGGAGTCAGGAGAAAATAGGAAAACATAAATCAGAATAATTATTGCAGTGAATTAATGATACAGGCAGAAGCATTTAGAAAAGACTTGTGAAAAAAAGATTTTGAATTATCCAGACCTAATATCCCAGTTAAATAAAGCATAACGCCTTAAAGTTGGTGATAAAATCACTTCTCTTAGGTTGTTGACCTAGATTTCCCTTGTTAATATACTGGTCTGAACATACCTAAATATCATCTGTGTTTACAAGCAAAAGTAGCAATTTGTCTACATACTTCAGAAAAATAAATATCTAAACCTCATATTCAAAAAAAGGTTCAAGGAGCTGAATAGCCTACTCCTGCTCCTATTTTTATATGAAAGGAATTTTCTCTGAAAGTTTATTTCCAAAGTTTATTTCAACCAGTGAAAGGAAAGAAGCAAATTTTAAAAAGCTATTTCTCTGTTGCCTTTGTGTCACATGAGACATTGAGACAATCCCAAAATACATCAGTATGTACGTTCGAAAAAGATCCAGGGATACATACACACACACACACACACGCAACTGCAGAGACACAGCAATCTGCCAGCTGATCTAATCTGTCAGTTAAGGATCAAAGCCCTGTCTGACCCCAGTGACTCCTTCTCACTGACTGTGGTTGCCCTATTTTCTTGTGCACTGCAGGAGTGTGCTCAACAGACAGAGAATGTCGCAAGACGACACAGCTGATCATGCGTGCTGATTTGCCTGTCCTGAATTAGCAACTGACACATAACTAAGCTCAGCTTTAATATGACATGCAGGTCTTGCAAAGAGGGAAAACTGCATTCCTTGTTAGTTCTACAACTTTTAATGAGCACCAACTGTACTTTTTAGGCAAAGAAAGCCAGTAATTTGTTGATAAAACACACAAGGACTTGCAAGATTCCTCACAATTAGTTGAATCCTCATAAGATTCAACTAATTTTTATATTAAGAAATATAATTTAAAAACTCCTTGTTAAAGTAAAAATTCTAAAACAGCACAAGTATGCCACAGTCACCATTATAGTGGAGGGGCGAACCGAGCTCTACAGCTGATTTGATTTTGTTGCGCAAGGAATTAAGCTTCCCCAAATTACTCCTAAGCATTCTGACAATGCCCATTAACAATCATTGCCTTTTACAATGACTGGATAAAAAACAGAATAAATCCAGTTTGTTGTTTTGTCCAGTATTGTTTTTTTATCGACATCCAACAAGGAAATCCTGATGTGATTGCAGATGTGATGTAAAGTTTCAAACCAGGTTGTGAGTAGTGTTGTTGTCAACAATGCAAGTATAATATTAATCAGATTTGAATCTACGACCCTATGGGTAGCCAGTTTACAAAATGTGAATTTTAGCCACCAGGCTGTCTAAGGTTGCTGCGAGCGAAAGGTTTTTCTTTGTGCTTTGTTCTGGATTGGGCAAACCAAACTGCAAACACAAGTGGCTTGTAATTATGATATGACTATGGTCAGCAAAGATTTATATTAAAAAAACATTTACTGCTATATTCAGAACACTGAAGAATAATTCAAACATGCCCACAACGATGAAATGATTATTGATCAGATACAGCATAAAGCTTGGACATATCTTTAGTAGACTGGACAGAAATAACCATTTCCTATCAATACAAAAGCAAATCTTGTCAAAGGCTCCTTATAGGAAATAATGAGATACTGCTTTTATTTTAAATATGAGGAAAGTGACTGACAAAACATAATTCTCTAAATTTGTCCTGATACTAAATTCACATACTACTAAGAATTAATTTTTTCCATTATTTCTCATTCATAAAATATTGGGTTTCTGTAAAGAAAACAATTGGAGTTACAGGTATACCTTGGCGTGCAAATAAAGAGTTTTTTAAAACTCATTTGCGGGCATGGCATCGCTGGCTGGCCAGCATTTATTGCCCATCTCTAGTTGCCCTTGAACTGAGTGGCTTGATAGGCCATTTCAGAGGGCAGTTGAGAGTCAACCACATTGCTGTGGCTCTGGAGTCACATGTCGGACAGACCAGGTAAGGACAGCAGATTTCTTTCCCTGAAGGGCATTAATAAATGGTTTTTTTCCTACAATCGACAATGGTCATCAGTAGATTCTTAATTCCAGATTTTTAAAAAAATTCAAATTACACCATCTGCCGTGGTCAAACCTGGGTCATTATTGAGCTGAATACAAGATTGAGTCAACATAGAGAATAAGGGTAATTTGTCATATTTGGAATAGAAATAGTCACAATTCAAAAAAATCCTAGTTCATCATATGTTTCAAAATGTTATATTAATTGTGCATCATATTAATTAGTTGGTGTTGTAAGTGACTAAATCTGCAAAGATGTGGTTAGCTTTGGATGATTAGGTTTGAAATTTGGAAAGAGGCCGCAATTTCAGTATTCTGTGCCCTCGCATCCCTATTCTCTCTTCTCAGACCTGACCATGCACTTCCTTACGCCCAACCTGCAACCACTGAACTGGAAATCAAAATATTTATTTTAAATCTACCCTTTAGATGAGGCTTTTGATACAATAAGGAACAAAATGAGTTTAAGACTGAAAGACTTGTAGATCAATGGAGTACACATTCTGCATACACAACATAGCAAGTGCCTCAGTTTTTGGCACAAAATTCTTTCAAAACTAGATCTTTTTTAAAAAGAAACTTTCTACAAATTGGTTTTTGGATCTGAGATCAACACTTCCTAACAGTGCTCTCAGGCAGGACTTGCTGTTCCCTATATAGTGCTTACTTCCTTACTGTGCCTATATACATGCAATGTAAGAAAACAAACAGATAAATTACTGCTGTCTAACGATCTTAAACTGGTCCATAAGTGAGATGTGAGAACATTTTGCTGTTCCTCTAATTACAAATAAAATAAGAGAAGGTATATTGCAGGATAACTGGAAAGAATTCCAGCAGAGTAACAAAATCACAATCGTTTCAATGTGTCGAAGGAAGGTGTTTATTAATGTGTCCGTGGTTTGTAAACATGCAAGTATACCAGAGCTGGATTTGCCATGGGTTTGAAATCAGTGCGTTGGTGCAATATCTAATTCTGGCTGACAGGTTTGGGAGCATGTTACATATCTGCATTTGCCTTAGGTTACACATTCGCATATCCAGAAAGAAACTAAGATAAAAGAAGAAAGAGCAGAGCGTCTTCTTGGAGATTAAGACTAAAGCTGCTAACAGCGAGAATGTGAGAATTGCCCTTCTCAGGGTGTCCAGATTGCCTGTTAAATCACAGTAAGTTAAATCAACCAGGAAAGCAAGGATAGTGATAATAATCAATAGTTCACTGCAGTTCAAACTTAATTGGATGTAATCAGCATGAATAGATTGGGTTTATTTTAATTGTTTTGCATGTTTTCTCATGGAATTCAAAATGCACAGTTAACATTTCCATTACTTGATATATTACATAGAAAATATATCAAAAAGGCTGCTGTTTTATATTTATTCAGTAGAAAACCTATTTCACTGTTGTTCTTATTGCTCTGCATTTTTAACAAGTGAAATTATAATTGTATTTTGTTTTGACAACTCACAGGCGGTGATACTTTCACCTTACTGAAGTCTCCTCTCCTGGTTATACATTTCACCACCTGCCCCATCCAAACCATTGTGGCCCTTATCATCAAATCCCACCTTCTTCCAGTCCCTTATTTCTGCTCTATCTTCTCCTTTGAGCACTTCATCATGTTGTACTCCCTCATCTGTTCTTCTATATTTTTGTTCTCTGTTGCTCCACCGAGACCCACTCTGAGTTTCTCACCAGAATACCTTCCTGTCTGTCTGTAGATTCTGCAACAAGTGACGTCCTGTACTTGGTGGTGTGAATCTGAATCTCAGTTCCTCTTGCCTTCCCTGATTTCACTGTTGGTCTATCTTCTCTTAACCCTTTCCTCCATAAAAACATCCTCAGCCATATTCATGACCACCCCTTCAGGTTTTTCATCTTAAGGCGCTCTTTACTTCCATCATTCCAATCAGGACAAAGCCACCGAATACCTCTTCCATGTATATCTTATTGTTCTATCCCCTTCCAAACCTACTTCTTTCTGCAATCGCCAATAGAATACAATATTCCCCACTGTCTAGTCTTTCTTCCCAGGTCAGGCAGTTTCCCAATTCGTTGCCCAAGAAATTCAATTAAAAAACAGGACAAATGGCATCCTGAGAAGACATAATACGAGGAATGGGAGAAACAGTTAACTTATAGGACAATCCCGTAAAATACAAGATGCTTGGTCACCTATTTGTGCACTCTTTCCCACTCGGTGCTCAGCAACCCAAAGACACCTACCCCATGGAAGGGTACAAACAGTGTCGATGAAGAATTCAAACCCAGTGAGATAAAAGAAAAGCACAAAGAGCCAGTGGATGCAGTAGACATGCAGTCTGATACAGTAGAGGCATGTATTGGACTCTGGCTGCAGGTCTAAATCAATCATGATCCCAGGGGTCCTCTTGTGGAGAAGAATGCTGGCAGACCATCAGAAACATCACATATGAAGCTTATCCACAGCCTCAGTCTGTGTGTGCAGCAAATGGTTGGGAAATCACTAAGATGAAAGGGTATTTGCTTTGTCTTGCCAAGATGTTTAAAGATATTTCTGATTTGCCAGGGTCATTCTCCCACTGATTGTGCAGTCAGAATCCTGTTCCCTATGTTTTCCCTTGAGGGAAGCAGCTCAGAGAATACTCCAATAACTCCTTGAAGAAAGCCTCGTTATTCCTGGAATGGGCTGTTAAGCAATCCATGATACAGTCAGCCTGTTCCATGATATGGCATGATAGAAGACTCTAAGCACACAAGTTTACTTTGGCAGTTTCCATCATAAATAAGGATGTAGGAATTTATAATGAAATATAAAAATAAAGTTTGAATACATAATTTTAAAAGAGGGATTGAAAACTACAACTGAAAGGCCCAGCACAATTGTTGTCCACCCTCTAACTTGGCTTCACCTTAAGATTACACTTCACTGGAACTTAATTCCCAATGTGCAATGACATAGAAAATGTACATGAAAAACACTCAAGAAGAGAGGTGTAGCTTGTGTGAAAAAACAAATAATCAAAAGAGTTGGTTTGAAACTAAGTAAATCAAATGGGATAGTAGAAAAAGAGTTTTAAATGCATGTGTGAATTATTGATTCATAGGTTTGGTGTTGTAACAATGCTAATAATAAAATGACCTGAATTTAGTATTTTGTTATTCTGCTCAGTAACATGCCAAAGCAGTCAGATACATGAATGGCTTTGAAGTGCAGTCACTGTTCTTGTGTTAGGGAATTTCTACATTGATGATTTGCTTCATTGCTCTGGATCAGACATGTCTACACAATTCACTAATGTATCATATCGTATAGATCTACTGGCCTTTCTCACATTTCCAGTTCCCTCTATTCATGTGATTATCCTCGAGTTTAGACATCAGGGGGACCTGGAGTATGTTTGGGGTCCTGACTGTAAATTGAGCATAATGATGGAATTTGGTGACAGGACACGGTGATACAATAACTGCTCTCCCCCCACAGCCACACCCCCAAATCCTAGGCCGTACTTCTCTGCTGTCAAGCATTGATCAGGGCCTCAGGGGCAATAGTTCAGGTTTTAAAAAGCTAGTCTTCCTGATGAGAGGGCTGGCAGCTGCACTGGAAATGGCCCAGGTGCCTGTCTAATATATAGCCTCGGAAAAGTGGACTGTGATAGGATCACGGATGCATGGATGGTGAGGCATCCATTTGCAGCAACTTCTGAATGTTTACTGCATCAATATCATTTATACAGATATTTCTCTTATTTTGTGATGCTTGGCTGTGGATCACCATTGTAATTATCCCCTTTTGATTACTTTTTACTGTTGTACTGGTGGCTACATAATTGAATAAAAGGCAATGCAAGATGAACACAATTGAAAATTTACATTCTTGTAGCTTCACCATTCAGCGGTCAGTAAATTTTGTTCTTGTTTCAAATTAATTTGATGCTTTGCTGTATTAGACTGACATGACTAACACATTAATATTGTTAGCAGGCAAAATTAAATGTAAATCAGTAGGGATGCTCAGGTAAGAATTCTCTCACATTTTGTTAGAATTTTAGTATTGTACTACAGCCATATAAAAGCAGCTTGTATTCTGAAAACTTTGTGGAGTCAGTTAGGGAGTGTTGCCAAGTTGCGAACATGCACTTCATATTCACAATGGGTTGAATTTCACAAGAAGGCTATGGTCCTGCCCCTGGCAGAATAGTTGAGGGCACGCCCGTAACTGCTCGGCCAGGTCGCCCGATCCAATTTTACAGACATTGGACTGTTAATTGGCTCAAGTGAATTAACTCAAGGAACTCCCACCTCCAAAGTCTGCCAGCTAATCAAATGGAGGCCAGCTCTCTCATTCCAGCAGTGCCACAAGAAGTGATGGTCACTGCTGGGACTGGAGGGAGTGTCCAACAAGGAACATTGACAGAGCCAGGTGAGACTGTGAGTCAGTCTGAACCAGTCTCGCAGGCCCCGGTAAGACATGTGGAGAATAAGGAAGTTAAAACTAGAGGACACAGCCTCAAAATAAAGGGGGGTCGGTTTAAGACAGAGTTGAGGAGGAACTTCTTCTCCCAGAGGGTGGTGAATCTCTGGAATTCTCTGCCCACTGAGGTGGTGGAGGCTACCTCGCTGAATATGTTTAAAGTGCGGATGGATGGATTCCTGATCGGTAAGGGAATTAAGGGTTATGGGGATCAGGCGGGTAAGTGGTACTGATCCACGTCAGATCAGCCATGATCTTATTGAACGGCGGGGCAGGCTCGAGGGGCTAGATGGCCTACTCCTGCTCCTATTTCTTATGTTCTTATGTTCTTATAACTGGGCTTGGGAGGGTTGAAAAGGGAGACGTGGGGGTGGGGAGGGAGAACCATGGGGTGGATTTCCTTTGGGTGCAGGGTGCCTGACAGCATTACTGTGTGGGCATGTCCTACTACTGGGAAAATATCATCAATGGTGGAGAAAGGTTTTTATGTGACCATTACTTGGCTACAGTTACAAATATAAAGTTTATATGATTGTTACGGTTTTGGACTATTGCTTTAATTTATGGTAAAGTGACGAATGAATAGAGGAATCATGTGACCTGGATGACTTGGTTGTTAAAGGGTGGAGTCCAGCTTGACTTAATTGTTAGAAACGGCAAGATGTTCACATCTGTGGACAATGGTAAGATAACACTACGGGTGGACAGTTAATTTCCAAGTCTCACAGGGAGGTATTGAGAGTGTCAGGTTTTATAAACAGTTATATTTTAAACTTTCGGTTTAATTTCAAAATATAACTCAATTAGGAGTGCATGAGATCGTAAATTAGCATTTCTACCTGGATACAAGACTTATGTGATTCACATTGCCATGAAGGTGTGTTTTGGGAGGGTAGAAAATTTACATTCTTGCAGCTTTACAAATGGCGAAGCCATTTTAGCATTGGGTTATAGGATTTCCTGAGATATCACTGAACCCAACAGACTCAAGTCAGTCATCAAGAACCTGAGAGAGCAAGAAAACAGAGATCACAAATTCTACACCCGAATCAGAGAAAATGATAATTGTTCACCACGCAGAACACAGGTGGCGACTCAAACTCAGATTGAAGGGACTGAGATCAGGAGAATCTAATGGAGGCTGGAAGGTTTTCCCCACTTGGGATAGAGAGGAGTCTCCATCTTATTGTATGATCCTTTCAGTCAGTCACTGGAAGGTCAAATATCTTTTTGTGGGATTATAACACCATCTAAGAGTCTCAATTGGCCTAGAAACATGTGGCCTCCTTATGCTGATGCTCCCGTCCTCCCCACTGCTGGTGAAATACCACTAGATGCAGATGGACAATGTACGTACCAGCATTCAAGGCACCCTGGTTTTATGGTCCCCAAGCCCAAACAGCTTCTGGAGGAGCTGTAAAGTTCCACCTAACGTTCCCAAAGAGCTTCAGTATACCGTTGCCACAAAAGTGCCTTTGAACTGAAGCTTGGCCAGCCCAAATCTGATCTTATGGAATTTGCCTTTCACAACACTTTTGTTACATGATATAGCTCACAGGAATCAGTGGTGGGACCCTTGCTGTTTGTTATATACATTAACAACTTGGATGTGAATGTAGAAGGTATAATTAATAAGTTTGCAGATGACATGAAAATTGGTGGTAATGTTGAGAGTGAGGAGGATAGTCTTAAGTTGCAGACTGATATCGATCAGCTGGTGAGTTGGGCAGAACAATGGCAGATTGAAGTCAATCCTGATAAGTGTGAGGTGATGCATTCTGGGAGGTCTAATAAGGGTAGGATATACACAATGAATAGTAGATTCCTGGGAGTATTGAGGAACAACTGGACCTTGATGAACAAGTCCATAGATCCCTGAAGATGGCAGCACAGGTAGATAGGGTGGTGGAGAAGGCTTTACGGAATGCTTGCCTTCTTTAGCGGGGACATCGAATATAGGAGTAGAGAGGTTTTGGTACAGATTTATAAAACATGGGTTAAGCTACAGATGAGTATCATATGCAGTTCTGGTCACCACACTATTGGAAGGACATGATTGCACTGGAGAGGGTGTTGCCTCGGATGTTGCCTCGGATGGACATTGTCAGCTTTGAGGAGAAACTGGGTAGGTTGGGTTTGTTTCTCCTGGAGCTGAGGAGGCTGATGGGGTGGGGAGGGGATCTGACAGAGGTATACAAAATTATGAGAGGCATAGACAGGGTAGATCATAAGAATCTGTTCCTCATGGCAGAGGTGTCTAAGACCAGAGGGCATAGGTTTAAGGTGAAGAGTAAATGGTTTAGAGGGAATCTGAGGAAAACATTTTTGACCCAGAGGGTAGTGGAAGTTTGTAACATGCTGCCTGAGAGGGCGGCAGAAGCAGGTACTCTCGCAACATTTAAGAAGCGTCTGGATGAGCATGTAAATTGTCAAGGCATAGCAGCCTACGGACCAAGTGCTGGTAAACGGGATTAGTATAGATTGATATTTGATGGTTGGCATAAACATGATGGACCAAAGGGCATGATTCTGTGCTGTATTATTCTATAATTTTTTAAAAAGTAATTACTTCTTAAGGAGTTCATATTCTATGATTATGAACTCCTTAAAAAGTAATTACTTTAAAAAAAATTACATCAGATGCATTTCTGCAGCTTTAAAGCCTGAACTTTGCTGTTTTATTATTACTTTTAGATACTTCAACAATAGACCACACTATTTTTTTTCTCTTGGCCTTAAAATATAATTTCTACTAGTTTGATGAATCTTATAATTCAATTCATTAACAATTTGCAGTATACAGTTGGAAATATTTTTGATCTTTCTGTTCTATGGGTCGTACCCAGTGAAAGAGTAACCTAAATTTCTCCTGCAAAATAATAGGTTCCACCATTGCTCTCAGTAATTTTCAATCCTATTCTATAATCTTTCAGTATTAGTTTTTTTCAAAACTGCAATTCCAAAGAAAACACGAAAGCTGAATGGTCACATTTTTGAATAACATTTGCATTCAGCAGCTTAGGAGAACTTCCGATTTTCAACTCAACAAAATGCTTTTATGCATGGTCATTATAAAAATGAAACAATTCTACCTTGTTTCATATAAATAGTTGTCACTTTAATACAGCAGCATAGAAGAGCTTTGATTTTTCAACACAACAAAATGCTGTTACATACAATCATTATAAAAATGAAACAATTCTGTCTCCTTTTATTTTGATAGTTGTCATTTTAATTCAGTCAGAACATTTGAAGACCGTGCTTGTTTGCCTCTCCACATAAAGTGGAGGCATCATTGTTGGGACAGAAATTCAGTTCATTCTCAAGGCTTTACCCTGACCCGAACAATGTTTCCAGCTCCAGGACCATTTATATATTGGGAAGAAGGCTCCTGAGCTTCAAACTGGGAGCGATGCCAGTCTTGAACAGGGACTTGACCTGCTACAGCTGAAGAAAAAGGTAATGAGCTAGTTGCCCGTAGAAAACAATTTTCTGACAATGTAGAATCATAGAATCCTACAGTGCTGAAGGAGGCCATTCGGCCCAATGAGTCTGTACCAACCACAATCCCATCCAGGCCCTATCCCCACAACCTCATGTATTTACCCTAGCTAGTCCCCCTGATACTAAGGGGCAATTTAACATGGCCAATCAACCTAACCCGCACATCTTTGGACTGTAGGAGGAAACCGGTGCACTCGGAGGAAACTCACGCAGACACGGGGAGAATGTGCAAACACCGTACAGACAGTGACCCAAGCTGGGAATCGAACCCAGGTCCCTGGTGCTGTGAGGCAGCAGTGCTAACCACTGTGCCACCCATATCTTTCTCGCTGGACGGTGGGCTGTTTGGATCTACTCTGAATGTGCTTTCTCAGGACTCATATTTCTTTTCAACTTGATATCCCCCCATTGAATGCTGAAGGCCATGACTTAACCATGACTCTTGTGTCTAGCATTCAAAACCATGTTTGCCTCATTTGCATGAGCAGGAAAAAATGCTGTTCCTTTCAGGTTGGCAGGAGGTTGTGTGGTGCAGTGGGTAGCATCTCTGCTTCTGAGCCAGAAGTTTTAGGTTTAAGTCCCACTCCAGGACTTGCTGGCCTGGGAATATGCATTCATGATGTCAACTTATAAATTCTCCCAATATACGCCAATGACAGGGGGTGGGGGAAGGGGGAGAATAGTAGAAATTCCTGGTCAGCCATATGAACATAGAATCATAGAATTCCTACAGTGCAAAAGGAGGCCATTTGGTCCATTGAGCCTGCATCGACTCTCCGACAACGATCCCACCCAGGCCCAATCCCCGTAACCCCACATATTTACCCCACTAATCCCCCTAACCTACACATCTTGGGACACTATGGGGAAATTTAGCATGGTCAATCCACCTAACCCGCACATCTTTGGACTGTGAGAGGAAACTGGAGCACCTGGAGGAAACTCACACAAACATGTGGAGAACATGCAAACTCCACACAGACATCCAAGAAACCTGGGTCTCTGGCACTGCTTGGCAGCAGTGCTAACCACTGTGCCACTATGCTGCCTGGCATGACTGATTGTCCAAGTGATGGAAAAAAAATTGGAGTCTGTATCATCGCTATTCCTAGCTCTGGACTACAACATGCGTGTAGGTAAAATGGAGGTTGCCATAGCATCTCTGACTCTTTGGTGTGGGGGGGCGGGGGGGCTCAATTGGTCTGGATCAGACTGGTGTCAGTAGCACATGATCCAATGTGATATTCTACTATGTTCTAAGAGTTGAAAAATATCTTCTGAATTAACAAGATAACAAGTTAAATGTTCGGATGATCTGATAGTTCAATAAACGGCAGAATATTTTGTTCACTTCTGTCAGCTGTAGTTAGTTAAAATACAATTTTCATATTGTGTTCACAGAACACAAAGCCCTAACTTAATCCACCAAAAATGGAACTTGCTGCAAGTAGTTTAAGGATTTATTTGTTTAAAAGCTTGTGGATATTGTACTCACGCACAGAAATAATTTATTAATAGGCACTGTCATCTTACCAACAGCTTGGATGAACTTTCAGGACATGTCCAATAACCCTGAAAGATTAATGTAAGTTATGTGCCCTGGGCACCCTTCACAGAGCTTCACTGCATACATCTTTTTGGCCTCCGGTGAATTTAAACCGTCACTTCCCCGCACCAAGAACCGATTTATCTTGTTCCAAACTCCTGGAGGCTCTTTTCCAGATGTCGCCTATGTTTTAGCAGGGTAATATAACAATAACTTATTGCCCGCAGCAAATTCCATTTTGTAAACTAAATCTAAGGGATAGCAGGTCTTCTGGATGCTGACACTCAATTGTCTGGGGCTGACTTTGCTGGTCTCTATATTTGCAGCAATGTTCAAGCAAAACTTCACAGAGCAATTCCGATATGTTTCCTACTTTGTTATTCCTAAATCTGAAACAACAAATAAATTAGCTGGAACCAATGCATTAAAACAGTATTCAGGCTCTTATTCTATATTCATGCGCTAGCTTGCTGTGCTATTAAGGTTGAGACATTAATTCCCTGGAACTTGCAGGGTTTTGACAGGGAGTTGGTAGTGTTTGCTGTCATTACCGCTCTGAATCTGACCGCAATTTCAGGATTTAGCGCAAGTGCAGATTAATGTGGAAATCCTGAAGTTGTGGTCTGTCATTCATTTCTCCACTACAGACTACAGTGTAGATCCGCCCCACCTCAGAGTCAGTCATCAGCTGACATCAGATCAAGTGAGAATTTTTCCTAAGATTCTTTCAAATTTCTGTTAGAAACCACATAAAAAGTTAAGCTGTGTTGAGTGAGATGTTACTGCGTGTCTGACAGTGATCTGAGTAATAACTGTTGTTGAACAACTAACGTCACCTGAGGAAACTAATTTTATATTTGTGGAATGTTGCTAAATGTCTTGAGATCACTTATTACTAGATTTGTTAAACCAGATTTTAATAAGCGTTATTTTAAAGTTTGTTCATGACATTTCAGCTTCTCCCTTAAACCCATGTGTATGCCTGAATCTTTACTTCCCTCTCTGTAAAATTAAAATAAAAAAGATTAATTTAGTTCTTTACATTTTCTGGTTGGTTGGGTGGACAGCGTGATGGCATCACTCCAGCCTGACGTTGAGAATCCCCATTAGACAATGCTGAAACCAATTGCACATTGACAGAGCTGAAGTTCTACACGCAGTCTCTCAGTGAGACTATCCTCAACATCACTGACAAGCACCCTTTAACACCAGCGGCAAAATCTGGGCCTTCATGAGTTGAGTGAATCTAAAATCATTATGCAAACCATCGTGCAGCTGTCTAATTCTCTCAAAGTGTCAGAATCATTAGCTTATTGAATAACAATTCCCCAATTATGACAAATTGTTTCAGGTGTAAAATGGAGCTCTTTAAGTAGTGCAATATTACAATGTTACTAATTTTTCCCATGTAACAGATGAAACAAAATGACTATTACTCTGAAATTATGACCTATTTTTAGTGAACAATTTGTTGCTTAAGAGCAATGAAACATAGCCAATCATAATGCGCACAAACTGATTCTATTTATTCAACTTGTTTAAAGTTACAGAAAAAAAATTGTTTTAAATTCTGATCGGTAATCCAGCATTACCTTTCAGATGCTCACAGTCTGTTCCAAGGGAGAGCAAAGCAATGGATATCAATAATTTAAACCTATTAAAAATCTGCATATACTGATGAACATGTGCCATGGTACACCACAGATTGTAAACTTTACAACATGCATGCCTCCAATGCAAGTAAAATACTGAAACATGGCAGCACAGAATAGCGGGACAGGCGTACACATCCTCAGCCACTATCTACAAGACTGTCGAGTGGAATCAACTGTTTCCTGAGAGAACAAAGGCAAAATCATCTGCAAGGTTGTTCTCAAGCAACACCCAGCGGCTAATTTCACAGCAGCATTTTGGAAACTGGAGCAGGTTGTCCTCTGTAATATTCGCCAGGAACAATATGGGTTAAGGAGATCTGAATTGGGAACACAAAGATACAAACATAGTTTAATGGGCCACAGAAAAAAATGAAAGCTAATCCTGAGCTGGCTTGCTGACTTCCACGATTGCTTTGGAACTTTGTGGGGATGGTGACAGGATAATTTTAACCTAAGGGGCAGGATTGGATCAACAACCCATTTTACACACTGTTTGATTTTAAAATTGCATTTAACAGAAACCATGAATTGATACAGCATAGGTGTAGGCCATTTGACCCGTTGTGGTTCTTTGGTTGAATAAGCCATTTAATCCCACTCCCCTATTCCTTTCCCATAGCCCTGTAACTTTTTTCCTTCAAGAATATCAATTCAACTTTCTTTTGAAAACTTTCTGCTTTCATATGGCCCTTTCGGATAGTGCACGTTGGATCACAACAACTCACTGTGTGAGAAAATGTTTCCTCACATCGCCTCTGCTTCTTCTGCAATCTCCTTAGATATGTGTCCTCTGAAAGACTCTTCCTCTGCCATTACTCAGTCAAAATCCTTCAAGATTTTAAACATTTCTATCAAATCCTGAATTCTCTGAAGTTCCTCGTCCTTAGTATCATTGTGATAAATATTTTCTGCACTCTCTCCTAGGACTAAATATCTTTCCTAAAATGTGATGTTCAGAAGAGAACACAATACTTCAGCTGTGTCCTAACACATGGTTTGTCATATTATCACACAACTTCCTCGTTCTTGTAGTTCATGCCTCTATTAATAAAGCCAAGGATACCATATGCTTTTAAGCACTATTCTCAAATTGTCCTATCATCTTCAAAGATTTGTGTACTTACATTTGGAGATCTTTCTGTTGTAATATGCCTTTAAGGAATATCAGCATGACATCACTGGAAGGGAAATGTGTTATGTGATTTGGGCTCAGTTTCACTTTTGCTTTCAGCAGAGCTCACGCACAGCTCTGGTGTTTTCAAGCTTTATGCCTATGTATAACTGTTCTTAAGTGCCTAATCTTAAAAAACGAACCACAAGGTATTTATCTAATCCCTTACGAGCAATTAGTGCCTTGTGTCTTATGCATTAAGTAAGCCCAAGGTATTATATCCTTATAATAACAAAACACACACTATTCCTGTACTCCCTTTAAAATCATACTATTTAGTTCATCTAGCCTATCTTCTACTACAACACTGAAAAGTCTTTTACAGATATTGGCCCAGACATGCTGACCCAAGTACAGAAATACTTCAGGAGCCATTTTAACACTGCTTACATGGTGGAAACCAAGCAACTAGGCGGTTAAAATCGCGAGGTTATTTACACACCTTGGAGCTGATAGTTCCCAGTTTTAACCCACACAACTGAGCAGATGGTGAAGACACCAATGCAAAACTACTGAGGTCCTTTTCACACACTCAGATCCTGATGATGTCATTGGAACTTCACTGCAACTCTAACTCAACAGCTTCAGTGGGAAGAGAGGGTGAGTTTCCTGTCAGGTGCAGGTAGTGAAGAAAAGGACTGGGGTCAGAAAAGGCCCAAAACAGTGCCTTCATTGTGGGAGCCTGAAAGCTGGACAGTTGTGCTTCTTTTGAAACAACCTACAATTGAGAGCTTATGGGCAGAACCTTACTGTGCTCACCCCAAAACTAGAAAATCCCGCCCAAGGTTAATGGACCTTTGCATGGTCCGCCCCCCCCACACCCGCTATAATTGCTCTGGCGGTGGGACGGGAAAATTCCCCACAAAGTTTCATGGTCTGACTGAAAACCAGCATGTTTCTCTCCAGCGAAACAAGCCAATTTTCTCTCCAGATCTTCTGACACATTGTCAAAAAAACAGGTGGGCGTGTTTCACACCATCATGTTGAGGGATCGAGTGTACACACACCGATAAAGCTGGCTGCACTGAGATCAGAGCATCCCAATCAAAGCAAAATACTTTCCCCCCACCCTCCCCCATCATGGGGGTCTCAGGGACTCCCCCACCCCTCTTGTGATAAAAGTCATCATCTCTCCCCCATTCCTCCTGCAAACAGTCATCGCTGGCAAACCTCCACCCCCCCACCCCCGACTTCCCCTAAACATCATAGGCATTGGACCCATACACCGCAACAGTCAATGCCAGCATCTCCCACTCTTCCCCCAAGCATCAAACCCGCCGCCCCCCCCACCTCAAACAGCCATTACTGGCATCCCCAGCTCCCACATCTGCTCCCACGACCACAAATAAATGAGTCCCTCCCCCTCCCCCACCCCCTCCACCAAATGAGGCTTTTACTAGGATCCGCCCCAGGCACTGTTCCCTGGCACAGGTTGTCACTACCAGTACCTGTGCCGGGGGCAGTGCTAGGGCACTGCCTGACGATGTCCATCTCCTCTGGGGACTATACTTACTTTTACATCCCTGGGGGAGAGGGACAGGTTCGCGTTTGGATGAACCTGTTGTAAATTATGTCATGATGTGGAGATGCCAGCGTTGGACTGGGGTAAACACAGTAAGGAGTCGAACAACACCAGGTTAAAGTCCAACAGGTTTATTTGGTAGCAAACGCCACCAGCTTTCGGAGCGCTGCTCCTTCATCAGGTGAGTGCACTCACCTGATGAAGGAGCACCGCTCTAAAAGCTAGTGGCGTTTGCTACCAAATAAACCTGTTGGACTTTAACCTGGTGTTGTTAGACTCCTCACTGTGTAAATTATGTCAACATGGTGTCAAATTGGTGTGGTTTGAAAATACAGCGAGGGGGAAATATATGGTGGTGGGGTGGGCGGGGGGGGGGGGGGGTGGGGGTGGGGTGGTCTTTAATTATATTGAAATTTAGTAAAATTCATTAAAACCAGGTTTATGCCCATTATCGGTGTGAACCTGATTAAGTCACTGGCAAGGGGCAGCGAAAATCGGAAATAACAATCTCACCAGCAAGATTCGCGATTTCTGGTTTCGCTGGACGTTGCGCCCTCGCTGCCATTCCCATGGATGGAGAGTGCAGGCTCAAGATCGCTGCCCATGCTACCCTCTAGCCTGTAGGTTATAGCAGCCTATTCTGCCACAATAAGTGGCCTCAAGGCCACACAATATCCTATTACTTCCTGACAATTTTCTGGGTGGAATTGGTGGGAAGTTGGCCAGTGGCATTTGAATGTGGACCTCGTTAGTGGAGCAGAGGAATTTCTAACTTACCTGCTGAAAATCAGCCCGGATTTATTTTATTATTGTCACAAGTAGGCTTACATTAACACTGCAATGCAGTTACTGTGAAAATCCCTGAGTCGCCACACTCCAGCGCCTGTTCAGGTACACTGAGGGAGAATTTAACATGGCCAATGCACCTAACCAGCAGGCCTTTCAGACTGTGGGAGGAAACTGGAGCACCCGGACACGGGGAGAATGTACAGACTCCACACAGACAGTGACCGAAGCCGGGAATTGAACCTGGGTCTCAGACCTTTGATTTGTTTTTAATGTAGGAAAGCAATGTATAGATCAGTGCTGAAAGATCTATCTGTCTGGGGCACACTCTGTGCTGGGGGGGAGGGGGGGGGGGGTGGCGGCGGGGGGGGGGGGGGTGCAAAGAGAGGAAAATTTGGCCGCATGTGATGTACAAATTCAATTTAAATATTGCCGATCATCATTATGGAAAACAAGTTATCCTTTTCTATCAAATGGTAGTAGACTTCTAGTGCATCAATAACCTATTGCAAATCCAGCCACTAGACTTTCTTTTAATAAAAACAAAGCTTTCACATTACTAACCTTATCAACATCAATAAAGGTCTTACAAGTTTCTGATAGATACTATGCTGATTGTGATCAGAAAGGTTTCTATAGATCCTGTATTTGCCAGCTACCTCCCAGAGCATGTCTGCTAAAAACAGCTGTAACTGTTGAATTTTGAGGCTGGAATGGGAGGAGTATTGCGTGCCTACAGACATCTCTTCCTGGAAATACCAACAGTAAATCCTGATTAAGAACTGCTCAGCATGAGGAATAAATTTAATTATCAGCACTGTGTTAGATGTCAGCAGGGGATCAACCTCGAAAAATCTTTTGCCACTTTGAACTTACACAACTGTAAATCCCAAGAAGGAAAATATTTCAGGAGGTGTTTTTTCCATTAATAGAACACAGCTAGTTGGAGTTCCCGTGGGTACTCCCACTGTTACCACCAGCAAATGTTAATTTAGCAACCCAGCCTTCAAGGACCCAACGTGGGCTCCCTGAGTTTCCATCCGTTTTCCAGCTGTGGGATGCACTAAAGCTTGGGGCAGCTGCCACAGAGGTGCAATGAGGACAGTTTGCTGTCTAAGGCCTTTTGGCCATAGTGCAGGGAGGGAAGGGGAATTGTATAGTACCCCTCAGGCTGCAATGACTAACACTTAATGTATAGAAACGTAGAAATATAGAAAATAGGAGCAGGAGGAGGCCATTCAGCTCTACGAGCCTGCTCCACCATCCTTCATGATGATGGCTGATCATCAAACTCAATCGTCTGATCCCACTTTCCCCCCATATCCTTTGATCCCCTTCACCTCAAGTGCTATATCTAACTGTCTCTTGAAACATTACTATGTTTTGGCCTCAACTGCTTTCTGTGGTAGCGAATTCCAGAGGCTGACGACTCTCTGCGTGAAGAAATTTCTCCTCATCTCTGTCCTAAACAGTCTACTCTGTATCCTCGGACTGTGACCCTGGTTCTGGACACCCCAACAATCGGGAATATCCTTGTTGCATCTACCCTGTCTAGTCCTAGTAGAATTTTCTAGGTTATCCAGTGAATATTACATGTATCACAATTGTACTGAAACACCAGAGTATAACATGATCTATGCAGAAAACTTAAATATCATTGCACATTCTGAGATGGCCATTTGAAATGTTTGTATTGTTCTTTCAGATATTGACAGGTAAAGTATATTTTTGCAAAACAAAAGCAGTTCTCCAATTGAACTAAAAATGTAGAGCTGCGTGCTCTACATTTGTACAATGGGAATCATGAAATTCCAGTTTTAAATAGGAAAGCTAAAAGAATTCAAGCAAATTCAAGAATAAATAGTGTTGTTCCTCCAAAACCATGATTGACATTGTGCATACGACTCCCAGTCATAGCTTGGCCCAGGCGAGCACCATAACACTAGCCCATATTTTAAACTGTCCAAGAACACATTTGGTAATAAGATTGTTGAAAAAGTGAAAAGACATGATGGATACAATTCTTGAAAGTTTCAAGTCAATCTTATCTGTTGAGCTTATAAGTAAGAAGTTTAACAACACCAGGTTAAAGTCCAACAGGTTTATTTGGTAGCAAAAGCCACACAAGCTTTCGGAGCTGCAAGCCCCTTCTTTAGGTGAGTGGGAATTCTGTTCACAAACAGAGCATATAAAGACACAAACTCAATTTACATGAATAATGGTTGGAGTGCGAATACTTACAACTAATCAAGTCTTTAAGAAACGAAACAACGTGAGTGGAGAGAGCATCAAGACAGGCTAAAAAGATGTGTATTGTCTCCAGACAAGACAGCCAGTGAAACTCTGTGGGGGTTACAAATAGTGTGACATGAACCCAATATCCCAGTTGAGGCCGTCCTCGTGTGTGCGGAACTTGGCTATCAGTTTCTGCTCAGCGACTCTGCGCCGTCGTGTGTCGCGAAGGGTAAGCGTTCTCCAAGGCAGCTCCGAAAGCTTGTGTGGCTTTTGCTACCAAATAAACCTGTTGGACTTTAACCTGGTGTTGTTAAACTTCTTACTGTGTTTACCCCAGTCCAACGCCGGCATCTCCACATCGAGCTTATAAGTGACAGATGTTGAAAATGCCAGGGATAAAGCCATACCATCATTTACATTTTTTGTTATGGTCGGTATGTGTTTGAGAATGAAATACAGAGAGTGTGTGCCAACCATGACCAAAGTTTGACCCCAGGTATATGAATATTCCAGGGAAACATCTTTACAGAAGAGTACAAAATAATTCTGTATAAATGTGGGGATATAATTCTGCCGTAAGTATAAAGGATATGGGATTGAACAGTACAAACACGGGGGGGCCAATTCATGTGCTTTGCTCAGTCTCCTGTGACCCTAATTACAGAAGCACAAGATGCATATTTGTCTGTAGATTAGAGATTCATTCACTGGACTATGGAAAATATTTTTAATTTAACTTTAAGATATCAGGATATGCAACTTGACTCAGAAATATATTAGCATGTTTATTTACTAGAAATGAATGGTACATTTCTGGGGTGTAATGTCAGTTCAGGTACTTTAAACTTCAGGTGTGAATGGCATATGATCTACAAAGTCCTTGCATAGCACAGTGGGAGTCAAACAATCTCTGAATGAGATGAGTTTAACAGAGAAAACACAAGGCTTTAAATAAAGCTGTATGTGGAATTCTTAACACGATACACAGTTATTCTCTGGGGACAAAACAGAAACTGCTTGAATAACCTATTTAAGGCCACAGACAAGCACCTTTGTTGTCTTTGTTTCATCGCTGGTTGGAGTTAGTTGTCAAAGCTCATTTATCTCCAGCTGTGCAAAAAATCAACAGCAGGAAACCTCCAAAAAGCTCCCCATAATCTTACCAGTGCTCTAAAAAATTGAAGAACAGAAAAGCAATGCTTGACTTAAAATTATAAAGAGCCACCCTTGTCTAAACAGATATTGCATTCTTTACCAGACTAGCTAGTAGAACTGACAGCAAATAGATTCCTATCTGTGTGCAAACAGTTACTTTGATTGGAATTCCATCAGCTATTTGAAAAAGCTCCTGCGAATGCAAGCTGTGAAGAGACACTCTATGCCTGAGGGGAATCTGAATGTTTAGCAGTCTCAGAGGCACAGATTTTTATTAATTCTGTTTGGTAACCTGACAGAATGTTAATAAAGTATCCATGTCAAAGCGAAGACCATAGTTCAGTGGCATGCCATCAACCTGATGCTTCAGAATATTGATTTTCCACAAAATTTAAATTAATTAATTCAACACTGAAGATTATAAAAAGTATCCAAAATCATTTTGTGAGACAAGTATGATGGTTTGACTAGCAATCCATTTTAAGAGATTCTTTTTCTGTGCAAGACCAATTTAGTATTTAGAAAATACATTTGTTCCTGTCAGTTGCTGAACATGCTCTGCATGTATCACATGCAATACAAGGCTGGTACTGGTGATATTGCTAAATGAATGCTTTATGAGAGATTCTCTTTTTCAACAACAGGTACTAACCATGAGTTTAAGACGGAGGAATGCCATTCAAAATTGTGAATTGTGTACGCTAACCATCTTATCAACAATTTTAGCCCATGGTCCCTTTAAAGACTATCTAAAAGATACATTTTCTTGAAATATTTGTTGTGAGAAAAATATGTTTTAAAAAGGATGCTTGACCTTCATTTAAAACAAGTCAAACAGAAAATGAGCTACAATACTTCACTCATTCAAAGCTTAGGCAGTCATGTCATAAGTTGAGTATTTTTGGTGTTTTTGTTTGTCTGCCATGCATTACATTTGAATCAATTAGTGACAATTGCTCAAGTTAATACACTATTAACTCCCATTCTTTATGGTTCTCCTCTCCACTCCTTGGTAAAGACGTGAAACCAGAGTAAGTGGAGAATATTTTCAAGATAAATGCCCTTCATCCAGCACACCCTGTTATTTGAGTTTAATATGTTTATCAAGGGAAGACAGTAAGAGTCTTAGCAACACCAGCTTAAAGTCCAACAGGTTTATTTGGTAGCAAATACCATCAGCTTTCGGAGCGCTGCTCCTTCGTCAGATGGAGTGGAAATTTCCACTCCATCTGACGAAGGAGCAGTGCTCCAAAAGCAAATGGTATTTGCTACCAAATAAACCTGTTGGACTTTAACCTGGTGTTGCTAAGACTCTTACTGTGTTCACCCCAGTCCAACGCCGGCATCTCCACATCATATCAAGGGAAGGCCAGTTAGCTCAGTTGGTTAGATGGCTAGTATATGGATCATATTAACCCCAACAGCACAGCATTCAATTTTGATTCTGGCCTAGGTAGACTCAAGGTCTGCCTCTTTACCCCACCCATCCTAAAATAAATCACAGCACTTTGCCACGTTCAGTAAACAGGCACCAAAACCTGCCTTTGGGAGGGAACTCAAAAAGATATTTATCAAGCAAACCCAAAAGGTAATGCTTCTTCACACTTAAACCTAGGCCAGAATTTTATGCTCCCCCACAAGTGGGTTTTTAGCTTGGGAGGGGGGTGTGACACTGAAGGATCAGGGTTCCAGTCCACCCCAACCACACAGCGATTTTATGTCTTTTAGGGTAAACCAAATAAACTAACTCAAATGAACTCAGGGACAAAGTAAAAGGGGCAGCTCCCCAAAAGGAGGGGGAACAGCCCGAACAGAACCAAAGTGCAAAGGAAACTTAAAACATCAAATCAAAATGTGATTATTGGGGTCTATAAAGCACCCCAGTCCCTGCGGTGCCCAATGGGCGCGGAAGACGTCAACTGCCCCCGTGGACACCGCATGCTCCCTCTCCAGGGACACCTAGCAGCGAACATAGCCGCGGTAGAGGGGCAGACAGTCAGGACGGACGACCCCGTCGATCGCCCGCTGCCTGGACCTGTTATTGGTGCGTTTCGCCAGGCCCAAGAGCAGGTTCACGAGGAGGTCGCCATCCCGACCCGCCCCTCTCTGCACCAGGTGCCCGTAGATCAGGAGCGTGGGACTGAAGTGCAAACAAAACATTAATGAAAGGTTCTTCAGGAAAACAAAAAGGGAGTGAAATCTAAAACACAAAACGTAAACATGGTCCACGGACTCCACAAGGCCACAGAAGGGGCAATCTTGGGAGCCCATGAGCCCGCGTAACCTGCGGTTGTACGGAACTGCTGCATGCATCACCCTCCACCCCAGGTCCCCAAGATAATTGGGGGAGATCCCTCCATAGAGGGACCTCCACTGGGGACCACCACCCCCCAGCGGCAACAAGGCCCGCCAAGGTGTATCCGGGTGACAGGCAAGGATGGGGTAGTGGAAGGTGTACAGCAGCAGCCCGTACAGGAAACGCCTCCGTGTGGTGGAAAAAGGCACGGAGGACATTTCCGTAAGGTGCTGTGGGGCACCTGTCCCGGGAAGGGGAGCACAGGCTTTGGGCCAATGTGGAATTCCGTCCGAACAGGGGAGCGTTCAGGCGGGATCCCACCGCACGCCTGCGCCGCCTCGAGACCACGTGCACATTCGGGGCTGAGCATGACCGTCTTAAGGTCTTAAATGGCTTTGGCCGCGCACCAGACGGGCACCCCCACGCACTCATCCAGCACGTGGGGGCTCATCCAGCCATCCAATACGTCCCCGGTCCAGGTCACCCTTGCGTCCACAGCCCTCCTCTCCGCCAGCCACCTGAAGTTATATGGCTGGAGGAGCGGATTCCTGAGCAGCGGCTCTCACACGAGAGCCACTACTCCTGACGGGGGAGAGCTGCGTCGCGAGGCGACCGTGTTCCAGACAGTGAGGAGGTCCTGGTAAAAGACGGGCAAACAGCGATTTTATGTTGGGGCAAGCAAGGCCTTGGATAGGAAGCTTGCCCTTGCTCCAATTGAGGTCCTTAAGTAGCTAATTAATGATGAGTTAACTGAACATTTCCCACCCAGCTTCATTTTTTAGGCTGGTGGGAAGATTGAAGCTCCTTTCTGAAGTCAGGTACCCCTTCCCTTTAATGTCCGGTGGCTTCTGGCTCTAACCAAAATCTTTCAACCTTCCTTAGATAATGGAGGACTGAAGGATTTCAAATGCTTATCCCTGTTCAAATAAGCCTAGTAATACAACAAGTCTAACATTAGTGGTAAGAAAGTTATTGGCGACTACGCTCAAGTACAAAATTAATTTTCACTTGGAGAAGCCTGGGTTAGAACAACCAACACAGTGGTTTGTGGTAAATCATGTCTTGATTGCAAACATAGAATCAAGAGGGACAGAAGGATGTCATGCTGCCCATTGTGCCCACGTTGGCTTTTTGAAAGAGCTATCTAACTAGTGCCACTTATTTGCTTTTTCCCCATATCCCTACAAATGGTAGTACCCAATTCTCTTAAGCAATGTCCAAAAACAACAGTGAAATGAGTGACCAGTTAATCTGGTGATTCTACCACTAATTAATGAAAAGTAATTTTGTACTTGAGCATGGTCGCCAGTAACTTTCCTACCAAAGATTGAGTTCTTTGATAAAGTAACAGAGGTTTTATGAAGGTAGTGGAGTATATATAGTATGGACCTAAGTGAGTTGATAAAACCATATAATCCCTACAGTGCAGAAGGAGGCCATTCGGCCCATCGAGTCTGCACTGACTTTCAGACAGAACATCTTACCCAGCCCCACCCTCCAACCTGTCCCCATAATACTGTGCATTGACCATGACTAATCCCCCTAACTTACACACCTTTGGACACTAAGGGGCAATTTAGCATGGGCAAACCATTTAACCTGCACATCTTTGGACACTAAAGGGACAATTTATCATGGCCAATCCACCGAACCTGCACATCTTTGGACTGTGGATGGAAACTAGAGCACCCACGAGGAGAACATGCAAACTCCACACAGTCACCCAAGGCCGGAATCAAACCTCACTAACAGACATGTTTGGAACAAAGAGACATATGGCATTAAAGAAACAATGGTAAATTGAGTATGAAATTGGCTAAGAGATGGGAGGCAGAGAGTAGTGGTGAATAGAAGTTTTTCTGATGGGAGAGAAGTATGCAGTGGGCTGGGTCCCCATCAGTTTGGTATCCGGATCATTGCCTTTTTTTGCTATAAATGAATAACTTTGACCAGACTACAGGGAATGCAATTCTGAAGTTTGTGGATGATACAAAACTGGTAGACATAGTAAATAGTGAGCATGATAGACCTTAAGAGGACATAGACAGACTGGTGAAATGGACAGACACGTGGCAGATGCAATCTAACATTGGTCATTATGAAGTCATTCATTTTGGAAGAAATGATGTGGAAAGGCTGTATAATCTGAAGGATGCTATTCTGAGGAAATAGCTGAGCAGACCAAGAGGGATCTGGTGGTGCTTACTCACAAAACTTTAAAGGTGACAGAACAAGTTAAGGTGATGGTTGGCAAAGGCACTTAGCTTTATAAATAGAGACACTGAATACAAAACCAATTGAATTTTGTTCAAACATTACAAATTTCCGATTAGTCTTCAGCTGGAGTGTTGTGTAGATTTCTGAGCACTACACTTCAAGAAGGATGTCAAGGATGTGAAGGGTCACGTACAGTTGAGGTTAAATCATGATATCAGGGATGAGCAAGTTCAGTTATGTGGAGTGATTGGAGAAAATCAGATTGTTCTCCTCACAGTGGACAAGGTTGAAGGGGTTTCATTAGAGCAAGTAGGGAGAAATAAGGGGTGTGAGGCTAAAAGCTGATTCAAAAAATCTCCTTGTGTACTGCAAAATACTGATTTCACATCATCAATAATTTTCAACATTACGGAAATTAACTACTCCTTTAATTAAAACAGTATTAGTGCTTAATCTCATTCTGAAATTAAATTAATTTGTATTTGCCAATTTTAATCTTGGAAGCATTACGTCTGAAGCACGTGTTTCTGAGTTTAGGTTTCAGGTGAGAGCATGGGCTCATAAGCTCATAACTCATTCATAAAACACTGCAACATTGTAATGGTGCTGTAGTTTAGGCTGCCTGATCAAATATTATTTGAAGAAAAGCAGGAGGTTTACTGATTGCCTGATCACTGGTCCTCTCTCAGCTAGAATCAACAGATTAACTGGTCACTCATTTCACTGTTGTTTTTGAGACATTGCTTATGATGAATAGGGTACGACCATTTGTAGGAATGTGGGGAAAAAGCAATTAAGTGGCACTAGTTAGATAGCTCTTTCAGAAAGCCAATATGGGCACAATGGGTGGAATGACATCCTTCTGTCCCTCTTGATTCTACATTTGCAAACATATAATTGCGCTTCGTAAGTTGTGTTATGACAAGAGGTGCATGCTTTGGAATTTTGTAAATCATGTAATGGAAGATTATATAAAATTTAATTTATTAAAATTGCAAGTGTTCCAACATTGGATAATGACAGAATTGAGCGGGACAGTGAAACACACTGTGGAAAAGCTGCCAACATTCATAATCTACAAGCTCACAATGACAACTTGGATGAAGCAGCCAAACATTGACCTATTATCCACGATAGCTGGCATGTATAGACTTTCCTCCAGCACATTAACAGTTCACCGGAGTACAGAATATACATCTCTGAATTAGCTGTGCATTCACAGACACAGTACTCTTATTGTTGCTAAATTAATTCCGAAGTGGGGTGTATAAAAGGAAGAATCAGTCATTCGTGGTAAATTGCTTTGCCTGAAGAATACCTCCTAAATTTCAATTATGTGGCTTTTCTAAGCTGATTCTTTCCAATTTGTTAATTGAATCCATATTACTTGTATATTTTTAAAAATGTATAAACATTTTACATATATACTTTTCATAACATTTCTTACAATAAGAAAATAATAGTGGGATTTCAGGGTTTTGATTTTTTTTAATTGTCTGAAGGAAAGCAAGCAGTTTCAGTAATTGTCAGCAAAGTAATGTCATGGTGGTAGATGAGCATAATGGCCAGGGATCAGTGCTGGGGGCCCAACGATCCTGAGTTTAATTAATGACTTGGACTCAGGAATCCAGTACAAACTGGTCGGATTTGTAGAAGGGACAGAAGTCATGTCAGAGGGATTATCAAAGAATCTCTGAACATAATTTAACAACATTATAGACAGGCAAATGGCAGATGAAATTCAATACAGCCAAATGTAACGCATTACACATCGACATGAAAAATGGATGTCACAATTAGTATGGATAAAAGCAGTGAAATGAGAGAAGGATCTGGACTGATAGCAGAGCTGGCATGTAACAGCTAAGATCATTGTGCAGCAACAACAAACAAAGCAAACAATGATAATCACCTTGAGTCTTAGTTGGAAGACAACATGTTATAACTAAGTGCTCAGGTGGGAACACATTTTGAGAATTCATAGTGGCTGAAAAGCTTTTCTTATAAAATTGATATTTAAAATATCATTAAAATGCATACAGGAGCCAATTCAATTTTGAATGGTCATTTTGCTGTCGACTATTAAAAACTTCAATTAAATATTGCGAAGATTGAAGCTATTGTCTTTGGTCCCCCCCCCCCTCCAAACTTGGTTCCCTAGCTACTGACTCTCCCTGGCACCTGATGGAGATTAAACAAAACTGTTTGCAAGTTTGTTGTCATATTTGACCCTGAGATGAATTTCTAACTACATATCCGCACTATCACTAAAACCACTTATTTCCACAGCTGTAACAATGCCTGACTTCACCTTCTGTTTCTTGCTCATTTGCTGCTGAAACCCTCATGAATACCCTTGCTCCTCTAGAACTGACTATTCCAATACATATTCTACCCTCCATAAACTTGAGATCATCTAAAAATCTGCTGCCTGTGATCAATCTTGTTGTGATTCCAAGTCAAACAGGTCCTCCACTTTAAAATTCTCATCTTGGTTTTCAAACCTCTTGCTTCTTCTGATATCTGTAATTTCCTCCGGCCCACAACTGTTTGAGACATTTGCACTCATCTAATTCTGAGTCTTTTGAGCATCCCTAACTTTAGCACTTGCACCTTCTGGGATTTTAGGGATAAGAAACTTCGGTCATGAGAATAGATTGGAGAAGTTGCAACTGTTCTCCTTGGAGAGGAGAAGGCTAAGAGTAGATTTGATAGAGATGTTCAAAATCATGAGGGGGCTGGGCAGAGTAGATAGAGAGAAACTGTTCCTGCTTGTAAAAGGATTGAGAAGGAGAGGACACGGATTCAAGGTGATTTGCAAAAGAAGCAAATGCAATGTGTGTGACGTTAGTGTACCTTTAAGAGTTTTTAAAAATTCATGCTCACAGCCTTAGGTGATGTCATTGTTGGGAAGAGGAAAAAACTGTGGGCTGGTCAGGTGACTGAAGTTTTTCAGCTTTCAGTTTTGTTTTGGCTGCAGCATTAGAGGCATTCTTAGAAGCAAGCTGGAAAAGAAGTACCTTTCTCCCTCTGTTTTGCTTTAAAATTTTACCAGTTAATTGGAAGAAAGGCTTGTTGCCATGCTGCAGGAAAGAATCTGTGCTTTGGTGTTTTGGGAAGCTGATCTGACTACAAACTGCTCTGAGTTTTCAAGATAATTTGAAATCAGCATTCAATCCAGGGAACTGGATTTCAGTATCATGTAAGCTTTACCATTGGCAGTGATAAATCTGTTTAATGGGTTCTGTTTATTGGATTTTGATTTTAATTGGAACACATTAGAGATATTAATTCAGAGTTATACATTAAAGTGGTTGTTTTCTTTCTCTTTTATAATTGGTAAAAGTCCTTACTAATTTTCTTATTATACATGTTAACTATATTCTTAAATAAACTTTGTTTGATGAAAGCTCCCTCGTCGGTCACTTGAATTATACCTGAAGTGAAACATCTCATGCTTATCCTAGCCAAATTTAAAATGCAAAACTTATGATTCAGGCGGGCTTCATAAAACACTATGGAGTTTCTGACCTGAACCATAACATGTGAGAGAAAACGTTTTCACACAGCGAGTAGTTCAGGAATGCAATGCTTGGAAGTGGGGTGGAGGCAGGTTCAATTGAAGCATTCAAGAGGGCATTAGATGATTACTTGAATAGAAACAACGTGAAAGGCTGCAGGGAAAAGGCAGGAGTATGGCACTAAGTCACAATGCTCATTTGGAGGGCCGGTGCAGACATGATGAGCCACACAGCCTCCTTTAGCACTGTAATAATCCTGTGATTCAGCTGCCTCGGCACGATGCTCTGGAATTCCTAAACCACTGACTCTCTACTTCTCTTTTTAAAAAAACCTACGTCTTTTGTCAGGCTTTTGGCCATATCTGCCCTCGCGTACCTTATATGCTGCAATGTCTAATTTTGCTTGATAATGCTCTTGTGAAGCACCTGGGGACATGTTATTGCATTAAAGGCACGATATCAATACAAATTGTTGGTCTGGTCATTGACGTCAGCTGGCTAGAAAACTCAAAGAGATTGATTTTTAGTATTATGTGTGGCAAAAGAAATTGCAGCAAACAGACCAAAAAGGCAATATAAGTAGTTTTGTGATAAAAAATAGAGGCTCCAAATGCATTTGTCACACTGTAGTGCCTCTGATGGTTCTAAGGAATCCTCACCATTAATCACATTATAAGTAGTGTGAGGTACTTTGATCAGTTAACACTGTGTATACTTACTGGCTTCTGTGGATGCCATTGAACTTCATAAACCTGCATGGGCCCCAGCAGTGAGGACACCACATCCAACATCAGTAAATTAAAACTGAAAATCAATCCAACTGCTGGCTTTAACACAGATTCATTTTAAATTTATTAAATGGATGATAGGATTACTGAAAGGGGATATTTAAGCTTTACTAATGAGTTTTAAAGAACTGAATCAGTGTATTCTAATCACATAATAAAAGCTTTACTGGGTTACTAAAAGTACAATATCTACATTGAAATGTAATTCCAAGTATATAATAATGAGGGTGACAGAGGTATCGCACATAGTAATTGACAGATATGCTGGGGGCTACATTGGGGTAGCCTCTGAAATTGGGCGTGGCGATCTGGGATCCCGATGCACCATTCCACTGTGCCAAAAGTGTTGGAGGCAGCACACAAGATTTCTGCTGCGCCTAATTTATAATGATAGTGGAATGAATACTATCTCTGAATGTGCTGTTCAGTGGTGCCTCAGCAAAAGGCCCTAAGTTCCTGAAAGGCTGTAGCACTAAAGCTAGCCTACACTGTTTAAAGCCAAGCCCCACTTCTCAAAGTAAGGTGCAATCTGGCTGCAGAACTGGAAGAAGAGTTGAAGGCCTGCAAGAACATGAAGAAATAGCACAAATGGCTAGAGAGCATGCATTAAAATTCACTGATGTAGTGTTAGAAACCTTGGTGCAGGAGGCACACAGCAGGGCTCTTCAGACAGAGACTGAGAAGGCATGTGGGAGCAGATTGCTGTTGTAGTTAATGTCAGCCGTCTATATCCTACTAACTGCACCAGTAGTCTCACACAGTGCCCCATTCACCACAGTGCCTTTACTGGCAAACCAACAATCACTGTCAACATGAAATATATCGTATATTCACAACCTCACCTGACGTTCATATGCTGAGCACTGCTGGTAGTTGCATACTCAGTTCTCACAACTAGCACAGCACTGCCAACTATTCAACTGTGGCAGTTGCATCATTGTACCACTCACCAATAATCTTCACTCTCTCTTTCAGGACAAGGTGACCCAATTGGATTTCCAGTCGTTGAAGCAATGCAAGCAGTATTGCCAAGATGATTGAAGATGATGCCATGTTCCTGCCTAATCGACCTCCTCACATCCCACTTCACCTTGCAGTCTGTTTTGGTGTGCAAGCTACAGATGGTGTAATCATGCACCTCTTGCTAACACCCTCCGCTTCCCTCACCCTCAGACTTGCCCTTATACTTTTGTGTATTCAGATAGTCAAGAACTACTGTCAGGCCAACCAGTGATGTGGGATGCTGAAGGAATAGAGGGAGAATGAACTGGGGAGGAAGAAACACTGTCACTTGATCTCAGCCACCAGCTCTGATGTTGGCATTGCACAAACTTTAAATGGTAGAAGAGAGGTGGTCCTGCCACATCCAGTCGTGAATCATGATGGATAATTAAACAATTAATCAAAGGAGGTGGCTCCACAAATATCCCCAATTTCAACAATAGAGGAGTCCAGAACAGGGGCAGCACGGTAGCACAGTGGTTAGCACTGCTGCTTCACAGCTCCAGGGTCCCGGGTTCGATTCCCGGCTCAGGTCACTGTCTGTGTGGAGTTTGCACATTCTCCTCGTGTCTGCGTGGGTTTCCTCCGGGTGCTCCGGTTTCCTCCCACAGTCCAAAGATGTGCGGGTTAGGTTGATTGGCCAGGTTAAAAATTGCCCCCGAGATGCGTAGGTTAGTGGGATTAGCGGGTAAATATGTGGGGGTAGGGCCTGGGTGGGATTGTGGTTGGTGCAGACTCGATGGGCCGAATGGCCTCCTTCTGCACTTTAGGGTTTCTATGATTTCTATGATTCTATGATCTGTCCAAAAGACAAGACTGGTGAATTCTTCAGCCAGGAGTGCCAAATGAATGATGTATCTTGGCCTCTTCCTGAGGTCTCTAGCATCACAGATGCCCACAAGATCATACAATGTAGGAGCATCACTGATGCTTATTTTGGGTACTGCCAAGACCACTTCACACCTGATCTCATTAGTTTTGGCCCAAGCTTAGACAAAAGAACTAACTCAAGAGGAGAGGTTAATATGACTGCATTTGACACAAAGCAGTATCTGATTGAATGTGGCATCACGGAGCCCTGGAAACATTGAAGCTAATGGGAATCAGACAGAAAATTCTCTGCTGTTTGGAGTTATACCTGGAACAAAGGAAGATGATTATGATTGTTGGATTGTGTCCTAGGCCCAACCATCTTCAGCTGCTTATCAATTATTCCCTCCATTATAAGGTAACTTGTGGGGATGTTCAGTGATGATTGCACAATGTTCAGCACCTTTTATGTAGCAGTTTGTGTCCATGTGCAGCAAAACCTGGACAACATTCAAACTTGGTCTTCTAAGTTGCACCACACAAGTGCCATTGAACCATAGAAAAGTTACAGCACAGATGAGGCCATTCAGCCCATCTTGTTCATGCCAGCCCAAGGACACCCAGGTGCCCTTTCTAATTCCACCTGCCTGCACCCGACCCATAGCCCTATATCTTACAGCACTTAAAGTGCAGATTCAGATCCAAGAGTTTAGGGTCTTTGGCTCCACCACCAACTCGGGCAGTGAATTTCAGACACCCACTACCTTCTGCCTAAAAAAGCTCTTCCTCGTGTCCCCTTTACACCTTTTGTCACTTATCTTGAATCTATGTCCTCTGGTTCTAGAATTCTCTGCCAAGGGAAACAATTTTATCCTGTCCACACTATCCCTCCCCCTCATAATTTTGTACACATCTATCAAGTCATCCCTCAACCTTCTTTGTTCCAAGGAAAATAACCTCAACCTATCCAATCTCTCCAGTAGCTGCACTTTTCTAGCCCTGGCAACATTCTTGTAAACCGCCTCTGCACTCTCTCCAGAGCAATTACATATTTCTTACAATGTAGTGACCAGATCTGCACACAAATACTTCAGTTGTGGCCTCACCAGAGTTTAATACAATTCCAACATTACATCCTTACTGTTATGTTGTGTACCTCTGCCAATGAAGGATAGCATTCCATATGCCTGCTTTACAACCTTGAATTGCTGCCTTGTACACCAAGATCTCTCACTTCATCTACCCTTCTTAGTATGTTCGCATTTATTGTCTACTCCCTTAATTTATGAGCCCACACTTCTCTGTGTTAAAAACCATCTGCCACTTTACTGCCCACCCCACCAATCCATTTTTGTAATTTTGGAGATTATAGCTATTCTCTGTGCTATCCATGACTTGGCCAATCTTTGTGTCTCTGCAAATTTCCCAAAAGTGCCCCTCATGTTCGTGTCCAAATCGTGAATAGAAAACACAAACAGTAAGGTTCCCAACACCGAGCCTTGTGGAACATCACTTGAAACAACTTTCCATTCGCAAGGTCATCCATTGACCATTATCCTTTGTTTTCTGTTACTAAGCCAACATTTTATCCAGTTTGCCACATTATCCTGTATTCCAAGGGTTTTTACTTCTTTGACCAATCTGCCATGTGGGAACTTGTCAAACACCTTGCTAAAATACATGTACACAACATCCACTGCACTACCTCCATTAACCCTTCTTGTCACTTCCTCAAAGAATTCAATCAAATTTTTGAGGCAAGACCTTCCTTTAACAAATCCATGCTGACCATCCCTGACTAATCCATGCCTTTCTACATAATAGTTATTCTTATCTCTCAGGATTGATTCTACTAATTTTCCCACCACCAATGTCAGACTAACTGATCCATAATCGTTTGGCATTTCTTGCGATCCCTTTTTAAACAATGGAACTATGTTTGCATTTCTCCAGTCCTCCGGTACTTCTCCTGTATCTAGTGAGGATTGGAAAATCATCCTCAGAGCATGTACTATCTCCTCCCTGAACTTCTTCAGCAGCCTTGGAAACAATATATTTGGCCCTGGGGACTTACCAACATTCAAGGATTCCAACCCTTCGAGTATTTCCTCTCCCTTTATGATTATCCTGTCCAACATCTCACAGTGTACCTTCTGAACTACTATATCTGCATCATCCCAGCCAATGACTATTTCCAAGAGAGAATCTATCATCTTCCCTTGACATTCAGTGGCATTACTATCACTGTATCCACCACTATCAATTTCCTAGGGGTTACCACTGACCAGATACTGAACTAGACTAGCCAAATAAATACTGTGGCTACAAAAGCAGGTCAGAGATGTGAATGCTGATTCCCCAAATTGTGTTCATCATGTACAAGGCATAAGTCAGGATTGTGTTGGAATACTTTCCACTTGCCTAGTTGGGTGTGGCTCCAAAAAAACTTGAAGCTTGACACCATCCAGAACAAAGCAGTTTGCTTGATTGGCACATATCAGCACTTCTAGGAGAAAGTGCTAGAGAAACTAAAAGGTCTGAAAATTGATAAATCTCCGGGCCCAGATGGGCTACATCCTAGAGTTCGAAAGGAGATAGCTGAAGAAATAGTGGAGGCGTTAGTTATGATCTTTCAAAAGTCACTGGAGTCAGGGAAAGTCCCAGAGGATTGGAAAATCGTTGTTGTAACCCCACTGTTCAAGAAGGGAACAAGAAAAAAGATGGAAAATTATTGGCCAATTAGCCTAACCTCAGTTGTTGGCAAAATTCTAGAATCCATCGTTAAGGATGAGATTTCTAAATTCTTGGAAGTGCAGGGTCGGATTAGGACAAGTCAGCATGGATTTAGTAAGGGGAGGTCGTGCCTGACAAACCTGTTAGAGTTCTTTGAAGAGATAACAAATAGGTTAGACCAAGGAGAGCCAATGGATGTTATCTATCTTGACTTCCAAAAGGCCTTTGACAAGGTGCCTCACGGGAGACTGCTGAGTAAAATAAGGGCCCATGGTATTCGAGGCAAGGTACTAACATGGATTGATGATTGGCTGTCAGACAGAAGGCAGAGAGTTGGGATAAAAGGTTCTTTCTCAGAATGGCAACCGGTGACAAGTGGTGTCCCGCAGGGTTCAGTGTTGGGGCCACAGCTGTTCTCTTTATATATTAACGATCTAGATGACGGGACTGGGGGCATTCTGGCCAAGTTTGCCGATGATACAAAGATAGGTGGAGGGGCAGGTAGTATTGAGGAGGTGGGGAGGCTGCAGAAAGATTTAGACAGTTTAGGAGAGTGGTCCAAGAAGTGGCTGATGAAATTCAACGTGGGCAAGTGCGAGGTCTTGCACTTTGGAAAAAAGAATAGAGGCATGGACTATTTTCTAAACGGTGACAAAATTCATAATGCTAAAGTGCAAAGGGACTTGGGAGTCCTAGTCCAGGATTCTCTAAAGGTAAACTTGCAGGTTGAGTCCGTAATTAAGAAAGCAAATGTAATGTTGTCATTTATCTCAAGAGGCTTGGAATACAAAAGCAGGGATGTACTTCTGAGGCTTTATAAAGCACTGGTTAGGCCCCATTTGGAGTACTGTGAGCAATTTTGGGCCCCACACCTCAGGAAGGACATACTGGCACTGGAGCGGGTCCAGCGGAGATTCACACGGATGATCCCAGGAATGGTAGGCCTGACATACGATGAACGTCTGAGGATCGTGGGATTATATTCATTGGAGTTTAGGAGGTTGAGGGGAGATCTAATAGAAACTTACAAGATAATGAACGGCTTAGATAGGATGGACGTAGGGAAGTTGTTTCCATTAGCAGGGGAGACTAGGACGCGGGGGCACAGCCTTAGAATAAAAGGGAGTCACCTTAGAACAGAGATGAGGAGAAATTTCTTCAGCCAGAGAGTGGTAGGTCTGTGGAATTCATTGCCACAGAGGGCTGTGGAGGCCGAGTCGTTGAGCGTCTTCAAGACAGAAATTGATAAATTCTTGATTTCTCGAGGAATTAAGGGCTATGGGGAGAGAGCGGGTAAATGGAGTTGAAATCAACCATGATTGAATGGTGGAGTGGACTCGATGGGCCGAATGGCCTTACTTCCGCTCCTATGTCTTATGGTCTTATAATCCACTGACATATTCACTCCCTCCACCATTCATGCAAAGTGACAGCAGTGTGCATCATATACAAGATGCATTGCAGCAACTCACCAGTGCTCCTTTAACAGCAGCTTCTAAACCTGTGATCTTTAGGGCAAGGGCAGCAGATGCAACAGAATACAAACATCCTCAACTTCCCCTCAAATTTTCTATATTTCAACATTTCTTTGCTTCCAATTTAATAGAGAAATGCAAGATCCATTAAATCACTCACTTTTGTCGATTCTCCAGAAACTGTTGTGTTTGTATGAGCAGACTGTCTACTGTGTTGAAGTCAATCTTTTGTTATCAAAGTGACCTTTCTACATGTCAGGCATTATTCTGTGTGAAGGCTTCAAACTCCTTCAGCTAATTCATTTTTGAATAAGCCAGGGTTGACTGTAACTCCGATATCGGAGAGAAACTGTTGGGGTAAAATGTAGTAGAAAAGCCAATGCAAGGGTATCCTCTGAGTAACAGAATGTGCTCAGCATGGCCTCATTATAACCAATATTATCTTCTGTCAGGAGGACAAATACAAAACCCAGTGGGGGCATCCTAGAATGTGGTGGTGAGCTGCCTTCTTTAATCGCTGCAGTCCCTGAGGTGCAGCTACAGTGCTGTTAGGGTGGGAATTGTGATCCAGTGACAGTGAGGAAATGGCGATGTATTTCCAAGTCAGGATGGTGAGTAGCTGAAAGAGGAACCTCCAGATAGTAGAAGGTGCTGCCTAAGGGACTTTGGTGAGTTCCTGCAGTAAATCCTGTAGAAGATGCACACTGCTGCCACTGTTCAACAGTGGTGGAGGGAGTGAATGTTTGTGGAAGGGATAGCAATCAAGTGGGCTGTTTTGTCCTGGATGGTGTCAAGTTTCTTGAATGTTGTTGGAGCTGCACTCATCCAGGCAAATGGAGAGAATTCCATTACACCCCTGACTTGCGCCTTGTGTAGATAATGGATAGACTTTGGGGAGTCAGTAGGTGAGTGACTCACTGCAGGATTCTAACCTTTGACCTGCTCTTGTAGGCACAGTATTTATATGGCTAGTCTAGTTCAGTTTCTGGTCAATGATAATCTCCAGGATGTTGATAGTGGGGGGTTCAGCAATGGTAATACAGTGGAGCCCCGTTGTAACGCGATGGTTGGGGTCCATAAAATGTTATCGCGAATGTTATCGGGGTTGCGCTAAATCGGGGTCTCACTAAATCACTAAACCGGAAAGAGCAAAAAAAAGGGTCCAATGATTCATCGCGTCATATCCAATTTCATGCTAAATCGGGGCGTGTTACAACGGGGCTCCACTGTACCATTGAATATCAAGGGGCGATGGTTAGATTCTCTCTTGGAGGTAGTCAATGCCTGGCACTTGTGTGGTGTGAACATTATTAGCCCCTTGCCAACCCAAGCCTGGATATAATGTAGGTCTTCTGCATTTGGACATAGACTGTTTTGGTATCTGAGGCATCACAAATGCTGCTGAACATTGTGCAGTTATCGGCGAACATCCCTACTTCTGAGCTTATGAGGAAATCCTGCAGTGATATCCTGGAGCTGAGATGATTGACCTCCAACCACCATAACCATCTTCCTTTGTGCCAGGCATAACTCCAACAAGAGGAGGGTTCTCCCTGATTCCCATTAACTCCAGTTTTGCTTTGGCTCCTCGATGTGGAAATCAGGCTTCCCCACTTTCCAGTCAAAGAATTTAAGGGAGCTGTTTTTTTGAAAATAGTTTCAAGTTATGTGCACATAAAAACATTTTCCTTTTCTTTGAAGCATTTTGAGTGAGTTTTTAAAGCGTTTTGGGCTGCAGAGAAAGGCGAGCATGAGTTTTTAATATCTGACCTAGTTATTCCAATACTGTTAAAGAAAATATATTGCCTTTCATCCTTCAAAAGGAGAAAGCATTTTATATGGAACTGGATTTGTTAACTTCTTCAGTCCTCCATCTAAAAAAAATCTTTACTTGCTGCAACTCATTAAAAACCAGTCTAACACTTATATATCCCAGTTCTATTCCAAATTGGTCAGGTGCATGATATCTATTTATGCTTTTAAGTTTGACAGGGCAATCTAGGTGATTTCAAAAGTACAAGAGCAAGTACTTTTTTATATCACAAGACTGTTGAATAAGTAACACAGCATACTCTGTTCAATAGGAATTCCACTGTTCAAATGAAGAAGAGCCTTATGAATGTCTTGCTCTACAGCCTTAAGTTTACATTTCTTGAATAAATATTATATTCAGATACAGAAGGCTTGTCCTTATCAATCCTACTTTGAAATGTACAGGTGCAGGTGAAGAAGTTAATGTCTCCATTCTAATAATAACATTGTTAGCGGAAACTGTTGGCTGACTAGAAACTGGTAAGCCCAATATCCCTGTTGGGGAGTTGACTCCATTTCACTTGCATGTGTAATTGGTTTTGTTTAGTTACACACAATAGAAACTGGAGTTGTATTTAGAAAATATTACTGTAAAGATAATGATATTAACATACGGATGGCCATTGACAATTATTTATATTAACAGCCCCAAATAATTTAAAGAAACGCAAACAAAATGTGCTGTTGTGCGTGAATGATTACTTCCCTACAAACCCCATGACCTCTGTTCTCAGGTTCTGAAACCATAAGAAAACTGGAAACAATTATCTAAGCACAAGTCCCAATTTTCTTTTGTGCACTGATATCAATCCAAGATTTTCATAAATGGTTGAGAATTCCTCAGCATTCAGAACAAATATACGTCTACCCCTGGGGATCACCAACAATCTCCTATCATGGAGTAAACACATGGAAAAAAGGCTGAAAAGTATCACAGAAACTACAAATGAGCTAGAACATTGCAATTCCAATGCATATCAAGAATAGCAAAAGCAGAACAAAGTTAACAGCTGCAAATTTAAAAATTCCCAAGTGTTCTTGGAATTTCCAACTTAACAGCTTTGAGGATAACGTGATGTTGAATAGGTGAAATGCAGTGAAATCCAGTGAAATGCCACTTAAAGTCATACTGCTGCGTGAACAAGCTCTTCCTTACCTTCCCTGCCCAAAATCTTAAATCTGTGTTCCCCTCTTATACCTTCAACTTATGGGAACATTTTTCTTTGTTTACCTTATCTAAATCTGCCATGATCATATACAAGTCTATCAAATCTCCACTCAACCTCCTCTGCTCCAAGAAGAATAACCTCAACTTCTTCAACCTAGTCTGAGAGCTAAAATTCCTCATGCCTTGAACTATTGTGGTTAATCTCCTCCACACCTTCTCAAGGACCCTCAGGTCTTTCCGAAAGTGCGGTGAAAAACTGAATGCAATATGCTGGTTGTGATCTAATCAAAATTTTACACAGCTTCAGCATGATATCCCTGCTTTCACATTCAATATCTCTATTTATGAAGGCCAAGTTCACATATGTTTAACAAATTATTTTCTCAATATGTCCTGCCACCTTCAAAGATATATGCACATGAACACCACCATGTTGATTTGTCACTCCCAGTGCTGGATTTAGGCATAAGCCAAACAAGCTACAGCTTAGGGCCTCACAATCCGCAGGGGCCTCACAAAATTTCAGAAGGTTTACAATGAAGAGAACATTTAAGAGCGGATACCAGAAAAGAAAAAGAAAGCACCAGCTTGAAGAGCAACTCAAAAACTTACCAAAATTACCAAAATCTATGAGAGAGATCAAGCCAGCCAAATGATAAATATGTAATCAGTAAATGCATTCATTTGAAAATAATTTGTATTTTTCACTTTAAATACCTTGCTATTAAATAATTAAAAGGCATAATTATGTTTTCAATTTTTTTGTGGCGACCCAAGGTCCTGTTTTGGTACGCATCTTTGTGAGACCTTTTGGTGTAACTTTTTAACAATGGACCTCCAAGCTTTATACAGCTTCGGGCCTCACCAAGTCTAAATCCGGCACTGGTCACTCCGCACTGTTTAGAACTGTGGTATTTATTTATATTGCTTTTCTTTATCCTTTCTGCCAAAACGCATCCCTTCACACTTCTCCATGTTAAATTTCTTCTGCCATTTGTTTGGCCATTCTATTAGCCCATCTATGTCCTGCTTAATCAATTGGTATCACGCTCAGTAAACCACATCTCCAAGTTTGGGATAAAATTTTGACATTTTACTCTGTATTCCAATATTCGAATAATTTAGGAAAAAAAAGTGGATCGAGCACAAAATTTTATACAACAAAGCCCCAGTCTGAAAAACAACCATTTAACCACTTCTCGCTGCTTTCTGTTCATACACCAATATTCTATCCAAAATGACAATGATCCTTTTGCTCCATGTACCTCAATTTAGTTAACCAGTCTTTTTGTGGTGTTTTGACAAACTCTTCCTTAAATTCCAGATTCACAATTTCATTTGCATTCCTTTCACCAACTCTTTTGTTACTTCCTCAAAGCACAACCTGCCTTTTCCAATTCCATGTTGGCGCTCCTTAATTACCTCAAACATTTCCAAGTGCCTGTTGATCTCTTCCCTGATTATTGTTTTCAAAGCCTCAGCTATCATTGATATTAAGCAGACTGCCCCAGTATTTCTCAGATGTACTTTATTCTACTGTGAGGACAGATACAAATTATTTGTTCAACTTCTCTGCTGTCTTTTTCATTCTTGAGGGAGATAGTGTCAAAGTGATGATGCCTCTAGACTAGTAATCCAGAGGGCTGGGCTAACGTTCAGGGGAAACGTGTTTAAATCCTACCGTGGCAGCTAGTGGAATTTAAATTCAACTAATAAATCTGGAATTAATAGTGACCATTGTGGATTGTCATAAAAAACCATTTTGTTCACTAATGTCCTTAAGGGAAGGAAATCTGCCATCCTTACCTGGTCTGGCCTACATGTGACCCCAGGCCCAATGTGGTTGATTCTTAAATGCCCTCTGATATGGCCTAGAAAGCCACTCAGTGGAATGAAACTGGAGGACAATCCAATGTCAACATCGACACCAGAAAGAACAATGGCAGATCCAGTTTTGCTGATTTGCAAAGTCCTCCTTACTCGCATCTGGGGGTTTGCACTAAAATTGGGAGAGCTGTCCCACAGACTAGTCAAGTAAGTCTGACATAGATATACTCACAGAATCATATCTTCCAAACAATATCCCAGACACCACCGTCACCATACCTGAGTATGTCTCATCCCACCAGCAGAATAGATCTAGCAGAGGTAGCGGCGCAATGGTATACAGTCAGAAGGAGTTGTCCCGCGAACCCTCAACATCAATACCACAAAGTCTCATGGAATCAAGTTAAACATGGGAAAAAGCACCTGATTCCCACCTACCTCGGCACGGGGCGGCACGGTAGCACAGTGGTTAGCACTGCTGCTTCACAGCTCCAGGGACCCGGGTTCGATTCCCGGCTCGGGTCACTGTCTGTGTGGAGTTTGCACATTCTCCTCGTGTTTGCGTGGGTTTCCTCCGGGTGCTCCGGTTTCCTCCCACAGTCCAAAGATGTGCGGGTTAGGTTGATTGGCCAGGTTAAAAATTGCCCCTTAGAGTCCTGGGATGCATAGGTTAGAGGGATTAGCGGGTAAATATGTGGGGTGGGGCCTGGGTGGGATTGTGGTCGGTGCAGACTCGATGGGCCGAATGGCCTCCTTCTGCACTGTAGGGTTTCTATGATTCTATGATACCTCCTCACAACCCCCCTCATCTCCGCAACCCAACCCACTGCTCCCCCAGCCTCAGCTGATGAATCAGTACTGCTCCATGTTGAACATCAATTGAAAGAAACACTAAGGGTGTAAGGGTACAAAATGTACTCTCGGTGGGAACTTCAATGTTCATTACCAAGATTGGCTCTGTAGCACCACAACTGACTCAGCTCACCAAGTCCTGCGAGGCTGATAGACTGGGTCTGTAGCAGGTGGTGAGAGAACCAACATGAGAATAAAACTTACTTGATCTCATCGTCACCAAGCTACCTGTCATAGATGCATCACTCCATGACAGTGTAGGTAGGAGTGACCACCACACAGTTCTGTGGAGACATGTGTGACACTAGCACTGTACTGGATGGGATAGTTATCAAACAGACCTAGCAATTCAAAACTGGGGAACCCAGAGCACAGCAAATCTATATTCCATCACAATCTGTAACCTCATTGCCTGGTATATCCCCCACTTTGCCATTACCATCAAGCTGGGGAATCAACTGTGGTTCAATGAAGAGTTCAGGAGGGCATTCCAGGAATAGCACCAGGCATAGCTATAAAATAGACGTTAAACAGCAGAAGCAGTTTGTGATAGGCCCCACACCAAGGGATCAGATCTAAGCTCTGCAGTCGTGTCACATCCAGTCACAAATGGTGGTGGACATTTAAACAACTAACTGGAGACACAACTAACTGGTGGCGGAGGTTCCACAAATAGCCTCATCCTCAATGATTGGGAAGTCAGCACATCAGTAAAAAAATAAGATTGAAGCATTTGCAGCTATCTTCTGCCAGAAATATTGATTAGATGATCCATCTCGGCCTTCTCCTGAGGTCCCCAACATCACAGATTCAAGTCTTCTGTCAAGTCAATACACTCCACATGATAGCAAGAAACAGCTGAAGACACCGGATACTGCAAAGACTATGGGCCCTGACAATATTCTGGTAAAGGTTTATGCTTCAGAACTAGTTGCATCCCTAGCCCAGCTGATCCAGTTCAGCTACAGCAGAGACATCGATCTGACAATGTGGAAAATTGCCCAGGTATGTCCTGACCACTGCAAAAAAGCAGGACAAATCCAACCTAGTCAATTAGTGTCTCCTCAGTCTACTCTCAATTATCAGTAAAATAATGAAAGAGGTGGTCAACAGTTCTATCAAGCGTCACTTGCTTAGCAATAACCTGCTCACTGATGCTGATCAGTTTGGATTCTCCCAGTGCCTCTCAGCTCCTGATCTTTTTATAGCCCTGGTCCAAACATGGACAAGGGAACTGAACTCTAAAGATAAGCAGAGAACGACTGCCCATAACACCCTAACATCAGGGCAGCATTTGACCAAGTGTGGCATAAAGGAGTCTCAGCAAACTGAAGCCAATGCAAATCAGGAGGAAATTTCTCCACTGGTTGAAGTTATACCAAGCACAAAGAAAGATGATTGTGGTTGTTGGAGGTCAATAATTTCAGTTCCAGAACTTGTTGCAGGAGTTCTTCAAGGTAGAGTTTGAGACTAAACCATTTTCAGCTGCTTTATCAATGACTTTCCCAAGATCATAAGGTCAGAAGTATGGATGTTTGCTGATGATTGCACAATGTTCAACACCATTGACATCACATCAGTTACTGAAGCTTCCATGTCCATATGCAACAAGACATGAACATTCAGGTTTGAGCAGTAACTGGCAAGAAACATTTGCATGGCACAAGTGCCAGGCAATGACCATCTCTAACCAGTGCGAATCTGACCATTTCCTCATGATGCTCAATGCTATTATCGTCTCTGAATCCCTATCAACATCCTGGGGACTTACCATTGATGAGAAGTTAATCAGCCACATAAACACTGTAGTTGTAAGAGCAGGTAAGGTACTGGGAATTCTGAGATGGGTAACTCACCTTCTGACTCCCGAAAGCCTGTCCACCCTGTACAAGGCACAGATCAGGAGTATGATGGAATACTCCACCAGCCTGGATGACTTGTTCTCAAACTTAATATGGATTTCAATTGTATTATGAGCATTTTTTCTCAGAGAATCTTTCACTCTGAGATAAACCTGTTTCATTGCAGAATACTAGATCAAAACCGCTATACCACTAGTATAAAACCAAAATACTGTGGATGCTGGAAATCTGAAATAAACAGAAAATGCCAGAAAATTGAGCAGGTCTGGCAGCTTTGGAGAAGAATCATACATGCTCTAAATGTCAGCGCTATTTCTTTCACCACAGAGGCTGCCAGATGTGCTGAGCTTTTTCAGCATTTTCTGTTTTTATGATACCTGTACCTCGAGTTGGTTTCACAGCATAATGTTCCAGGAAACTGTTACAAATGTATCCTAGATTTTTAGACCATCTTTAACAATTTGGTTTGTCCGGTCTACATGAACTTTAAAGTCCTTCATAATTATTACATTGCATTTGTTACAGGATCCAATTATTTCTTGCTTATTGCTCTGTCCAGTGGTATAACTACTGCACGGGGACCTATAAACTTTTACCATCAGTGTTTTCTGTTCCTTGTTATTCCTAATATCTATTTACATTGATTCCATTTCTTGAGCTTCTGAAACAAGATTCTTTCTCATTACTATTCTTTTGCTTTTCATTATCAAAGCTACCTCTCCGCTTTTTCCATTATTTTCCATTTCATGGAGTTGAAAGCATCCAGGAAAGCCCTGACTTGTATCTTGACTTGTATTTGACTTGTAGAATGGCATATTCCTTCTACAATACAATATTCCCTCTAAGCTGTTCGGGAATACGGCTACGCAACAATCTGGAATATACGAGACAGGGAATGAATAGACTGCACACAGATAATGATCCCTTGCAATAATGCACTCACGTGCAGCCATGTAATAATCTTAAAAAGGAATGTGCAGTGTGACAAGTGTGACGTTAGTGTCCCTTTAAGAGATTTTAAAAAAAAATCATGATCTCTGCAGCTCACAGCCTTAGGTGATGTTATTGGTGGGAGAAGAAAAAAAAATGTTGCAGCTTAGGTGATAAGGGTTGGTTTTAGTTTTGTTTAGACTGCAGTGTTAGAAGCCCAATTCAAAGAAGTCTCCCTGTTTTTATTTTGAAAGTTTTACCAGTTGGCTGAAAGAACAGCTTATTGCCATGCTGCAGTAAAGAATCTATGTTTTTGGTGCTTTGGGGAGCTGATGACTACAAGCTGCTCTGAGTTTTCAAGATCCTTTGAAATCAGCATTCAACCCAGGGAACTGAATTCCAGTATCATGTGAGCTTTAGCCTGTGCAGTGTCAAATCTAACTGAAAGGTTTGTTTATTGGAGTTTGATTTTAATTGGAACACATTAGAGATATTCATTAAGATTTATACATTATAGTGGTTGTTTAGTTCCTTGTTTGTAATTGATAAAAGTTCTTGCTAATTTTTTTACTATACATGTTAACTATATTCTTAAATAAACTTTGTTTGATAAACGCTCCCGACTGGGCCATTTGAATCATGCCTGAAGTGAAGCATCTCTTGCTTATCCTAGCCAAATTCAAGAATCAAAATGTATGATTCAGGTGAGCTTCATAAAACACTTTGGAGTTTCTGACCTGAACCATAACACAAGCTGCTAACAAACCAAACAGAAACTGAAAGGAAGATTGATCATTTGAGTCATTTACCACCAGCATCTGACCAGCTGAAGTAGCCACAGAATTTATGTGGATTGTCCAGTTAATTTTCTGGTCAATCATGACCCCAAGGATGTTAAGGTAGCTAATGATGGCAATGCCATTGAATGTCAAGGAAAGTTAGATAAGCTTTCATTTTTTTGGAAATGGTCATTTCCTCGCACTTGTGTCCTAAAAAATGTTACTTGTTATGAGCCCAAGCCTGAATGTTGCCCAATACTTGCTACAATCTGTCCTCACTATTGTTTTCCTTCAAATTTACTATTTCCCAATGTTGAAAATATATAAGGTCGCAGCAATATTTCAGAAATATGAAAGGGAGAATTTTACCAACAAGCATCAGGGAGAAGCAAGATGGCCAAGCAGCTCCCCATCCATGTCCTGCCATCAGGGAATTTTACTGATGGTGGAAACAGGTTTGGACAGGCTTCTTGCCACAAGGCCCTGTGAAGGGTCATTATAACTGGCCTTCAGCATTTTGACATCCCTCCCCCGCACCCCCCGACTATGTGGAGAAGCCACCACCTGAGTGGAGGTGACCTCCTAGTGGCAGCCCTTGGGGGATTATTATCTTAATCCAAAAGAGGGTCATGACCAGGGAAGGCAGCCCCCACTGTCCCGGAAATTTCCTTGGAGGGATTTCCTTTCCACCAATAGCACGTTCACATTATTTTTAGATGTTCTCAGCCTACCTGTTGGAAGCTGCAGAGCCTCCGTCCTCAGCCTTGGCCGCCAATTCTAGATGAGCCGCTGACCGCTGACTCTTCAGAGGTGCTGATCTGATTTCTGATTGGACTGGCAGCTCCCAGTGGAGTTGGCGGAGACGGGTTCAGCTATCATGTTAACCGTGGAGGCAGCTATTTAAATAGTGGCTACCTATATAATTGAGGGGGGAGGTTTGCCAGCTGGCTGTGTGTGTTACTGACATACATTTCCATCCAACGTCAGGATCTTGAAGGCTTTTTCCAAAATGTAGCCCAAAATATTGCTATGGAGCATATCATTCCTCGACTGATTAGTATCCAACGTGGTTACCTGTCTCTCATCATTTCTGGTCAGATTTTTAAATGTGAAAATGCCATGACAGAAGAGTCATCTGAGACAACCCTGTATGCTATGTTAAAACGTCAGGCTGGGTCTGTAAACTGAAAAAGTGCTTTTATGCACTGACGTGCACTGAGCCTGGCCTTGGACAGTTTTAATGATGTTGAACAGAAACTAACTATCTTATTTCTGCATGACAATTTGGTTGTTCTGAGGCAATTCAGCCACTCAGTGTTGATTGGCTAAATCTTGACACAGGACAATGAGATCCCTGCAAAAATAGCTCTGCTAGATAAGTTACTTGAGCAAGCTGTTCCCAGCTAATAATGATGCAAAACTATAGTTTTCCTTCTCAGTCTTGGTTGGAAAATATCGAAATTTTCATCAATTGAAAGTGTTCCCTTCTGTCCTTCAAGGTGGTCATCTGCCATGAAGCAATTACTTACAGTGAGAGGTGTACCTTCCTGTGTCCTATAAATGGATTGTTCTCAATAGGCCGATGTGAACTTTTCCAAAAGATTTTTGAAACTGCTGGCATTAATTAACATACCAGGGACAGTCTGGAAGAATGTGCAGTTCAGTTAATTCAATCATAAGAGAGCAATTATTGAAAGCAAAGCCTAACAAAAAACAGAGCTGAGGAAAAGAAAATGTGATGGCTCACACCTTTCCACCCTCTCCAGAAAGAATAATCTCTGGAACAGTAATAATTAGCAATTACACAGTGCTTTCAACACAGAAAAATGATGCATGGTTCTCACAAGGAAGACAGACGCTATGCTAGATAGACATTGGCCGGAATTTTCCCCAAAAAATTAGCGCGCTGAGCAGACCACTGCGCATGTACTGATCTGTGCCCTTGCACTGCCGGCCTCTCGACTGCTGGCCAGCTCAATCGCTGGCTAGCCCCGCAACCTCTGCAATGCCGGCTCTCCGTGTCCCCCCCCCCCCCCCCCATGGCCTGATTGCTGGCCTCCCAACCATTCCCAAGTCCAGTCCCAATGCCCCTCCCTCCTGGCCTGCCCAGATCTCCAACACCCCCCTCCCCACCTCAAACACCGATTCCCTCCCCTGACAGTCACCCCCCTGCTGTCTCGACCCCCCAGCAGGCTGTCCACAGCCCCACCACCCAGCCGCCCCCTGGTCTCCTTCCCTCCCCCACTGATCCCTATGTAGAGTGACAGCGGGTCACTCCCACCATCCTGATCGCCCTGCTCCCCATAGGCCCTGCCTCTGACACTGCCCCATGCCTGATGGGCAGTGCCAAGGTGTCCCCTGGGCATTGACACTTTGCACCTTGGACAGTGCCAGGGGGCACAGGCTGGCACTGCCAGGGTGCCAATGCTCAGGGGCACACCCCTTCCACAGCCGACCCTCTAGGGAACCCCCGATTGCCCTCTTTACTCCAGTCAGGTCAGTATTAGTTTAAATTTCCTAGAAAATGTAATATGTTCCTTTTGGAATGCTTGTAAATTAACTCACACGATATGATGGTCCTCAACCATGGAAATATATTTTACTTTCCTCTTCTCATATAGTGTTAGTGCAGGATTTTTGAAAATTGTTATTTGTTTGAAAAATAACCCTTTCATCTGCAGAACTGATGGTATTCTAATTGGAAAGGATGTACAGGATACAAATAAGCAATCCCCCACTATTTTCTGTGCAGAAGACTGAACATTATCCAGCTCCGCATGGATTTTCAAAACCTTAATACAAAACATTTATCTTTTCTATCAATGTTTGGCCTTCAGGTATTTGCCACTTATGGAAGTTGGTTTGATGTAATTTCAGGTGACGTGTCCATGTCGTTTATCCTGATATGTGATGTATGTTCATATTCTTTATTTAAAATGCAGCAGTCTGAGCAAAAGAATGCATACTTAGATCACAAATAATGACAGATGAGGAAGACAATTTGGCCCATCTTATTAGACCTATCTAGCAATATCCTAAATTCCCCTTTTTACCTTCTCTGCACTGTCTAGGAGTTAATTGAAAGCAGCGATCAGAACTAGTTCAAGGACACCAGTCCTAAATTTGCCTTTTACTTGTATGATTCCGTGTAACCTTGTCCCACTTCTGTAATTTTCCAGATTTACTTCTTCTGTACCGTTTATCATCCTCTATTGGGCCAAATGCGGGCAATTGGGATTAGCTTAGGGGTTTTAAAAAAAAAGGGCGGCATGGACAAGTTGGGCCGAAGGGCCTGTTTCCATGCTGTAAACCTCTATGACTCTATATACAAAGAACAAAGAAAATTACAGCACAGGAACGGGCCCTTCGGCCCTCCAAGCCTGCACCGACCATGCTGCCCAACTTAACTAAAACCCCCTACCCTTCTGGGGACCATATCCCTCTATTCCCAATCCATTCATGTACTTGTCAAGACATCCCTTAAAAGTCACTACCGTATCCGCTTCCACTACCTCCCCCGGCAACGAGTTCCTGGCACCCACCACTTTCTGTGTAAAAAATCTGCCTCGTACGTCTCCTTTAAATCTTGCCCCTTGCACCTTAAACCTATGCCCCCTAGCAATTGACTCTTCCACCCTGGGAAAAAGTTTCTTACTATCCACTCTGTCCATGCCTCTCATAATCTTGTAGACTTCTATCAGGTCTCCCCTCAACCTCCGTCGCTCCAATGAGAACAAACCAAGTTTCTCCAACCTCTCCTCATAGCTAATGCCCTCCATACCAGTCAACATCCTGGTAAATCTTTTCTGTTACCTCTCCAAAGCCTCCACATCCTTCTGGTAGTGTGGCAATCAGAATTGAACACTCTATTCCAAGGGCAGCCTAACTAAGGTTCTATAAAGCTGCACACATGACTTGCCAATTTTTAAACTCAATGCCCCGGCCGATGAAGGCAAGCATGCCACAAGCCTTCTTGACTACCTTCTCCACCTGCATTGCCACTTTCAGTGACCTTGTGTACCTATACACCCCGATCCCTTTGCCTATCAATACTCTTAAGGGTTCTGCCATTTACTGTATATTTCCTATCTGTATTAGACCTTCCAAAATGCATTACCTCACATTTGTCCAGATTAAACTCCATCTGCCATCTCTCTGCCCAAATCTCCAACTGATCTACATCCTGCTGTATCCTCTGATGGTCCTCATCACTATCCGCAAATCCACCAATCTTTGTGTCGTCCACAAACTTACTAATCAATCCAGTTACATTTTCCTCCAAATCATTTATATATATTATAAACAGCAAAGGTCCCAGCACTGATCCCTGATGAACACCACTTGTCACAGCCCTCCATTCGGAAATGGACCCTTCCACTGCTACCCTCTGTCTTCTTTGACTGAGCCAGTTTTGATATGTATTGCACATTTCCTTTAAAGCCCAAAGAGACCAAGTTTCTTCACTTTTTCTCATAAATTAGACCTGGCACTAGGGATCATTCTTCTGATACTCTTCCTTCTGCTTCAATGGCCATAACTAAAACCTTGCCGGTTATGATTTGATTTTTGACAGACAGAGTCTCAGTCAAGGTAACACTTGGACTTAAAAAGAACTCAACTTTTTCTTATTAGCCATCTTCTTTATGCTGTTTTTGTAACTGAGAAAGGGGGCTGTAGTGGGCACACAAAAGGTAGCATAGGTAAGATGTGTTGGAGTAAAAGGATACTGCAGAACTATGTAACAATGCGATATGGCACAACTGTGCAATGCAAGTGTGTTGAACTTCACATGCCCACCCAACATCTCACATTGAGCCATAGAATCGATTCAGCCTATTGCACCACCTCTCCAAAAGAGTATCTTACCCAGGTCCACCTCCCACCCCATCCCCGTAACCCCGCGCATTTACTATGGCTAATCCACCTAACCTACACATCTTTGGACACTCAGGGGAAATTTACCATGGCTAATCTACCTGTCCTACACATCTTTGGACACTCAGGGGAAATTTACCATGGCTAATCTACCTGTCCTACACATCTTTGGACACTCAGGGGAAATTTACCATGGCTAATCTACCTGTCCTGCACATCTTTGGACTGTGGGACAAAACCGGATCACCCGGAGGAAACCCACACAGATGCAGGGAGAACATGCAAACTCCACACAGTCAGAATTGAACACTGCAAGGCAGCAGTGGTAACCACTATGCAGCCGTACCACCTAAATAGAAACTATTTAGCAGGTTTCCTGAAACTAAGTGGCTTACTCCATTGCCAGGCATGTGATTAAATAAGAATGATTGAACGTTTGAATTTCTCTGATGCAGGAAATATTTGAACACTGAGCCGCTGGCTAAGCCATAAACTACTCACTTGACCTCATTTTTATGCAGTGAAAAAGATAAGTCAACAGCAGAATTAATGATAAAAGCCAGGGAAGAGGATAAGTGAATTGTGGAGGGCATTTTAGTTGTCATTTTAACATTCATCCAAAGAAATCTATCTTTGTCTTAGCACATAAAAACTTAGTGCTAGTTATAAGACTCTTCCTTAAAAATCGAAAAAAACCCCATAAAAATTGATGGAAAGGATATATAGGATCCTGACACTGTTATAAATTAAAATGAAAAATGCCAAATTATATCTTCATTTACGTGATTTTTTAATGCAAGTAGGGCTTTGTTTACCAGTACATAAACAGTCAAATTTATAGATTAGTCTAACTACAGGAAAGGTATAAAAGGATGAAAGTTTGAACTAAATTCTGCAAATGAGTTCACAGTTCAAGTTGGGTTGTCAAGGATGTAAGAACTGGAGGCAAAGCACTTCCGTTAGGGAGGGGGAGGACTATAAGATGCCAGTCACCTTCGCCCAATCTTAGACCCCTACAAAGGAACACTTTGACAGTTATTGATGGACGTGTGGGAGAAGGTTAACGGTCCTCTCTTTTGATCAGAAAATAACATGTGGCAGAGAGAGGCTAAAAGTCAGAGAAGGCACTCAATTTAAATCGTAAAAGCAAGAGACTAAATAAAAATCTATCACTGCGGCCCTTTCAGGTCAATGTAGTAGATAGTGCAGCAAGTCAGAATTCTAATACTCAAACCCTTCTTTGTGGGAGACTTTCTAAAAATATTAACAAACTCCAGGGACTTAATTCAAATATTTACTTACAACAGAGATGCCTTGTAAATAGTGACATACTTATGGAGAAGCATGCAAATATTAATGCATGCCTGGGGACTCCTTCAAATTGTGAAACACTCTCAGGGATCCCTCTCATTTCTGGAGATTGCTTGTGAATACCAACACATCACTGGGATCCCTGTGAATATTGATACCCTCTCAGTTGTGGGGATCTCACGATGGTTTGCTTTGGGATCACTTTGGACTTTAGTACCCAAATGAAACGACCTAAAAGTGTAACTGCTTTGTAATGGCATTAAATTTCAACATAAATTCCCTAGAAAATATATCCATGATGTTTTGAACAAGTTAAATGTGTAAACAATGAAAAACAAAATCCCACATATTATAAACATGTTATGTATTTTATTGCTTAGATTGTATGTTACTTTAATATGTTCACAAGGTAATTATGGATGAGGATGACCATTCAGCCCATCATTTCACATCTAACCAGAGAGAGCTGCTAACTCTATACAAGGGTTTTTTAAGTGACACAGGGGATTTTGCCTTCGCCAGTTTCTCTGGAGGTCCAGTTCATGGGTTAATGAGGCACAATTATTCAAGGCGTTGAGTATAATGAAATTCTAACCATGCTTAAAAATACAGCTTTATAACTTTACCAAAATTTGCTCATGCACAAAACAACTACCTTGTTAAAAAATATCACAGCAGATAGCAACTCAGAGAATTCACCCAAGGGCCACATATTCAAAAGAAAATATAAGCCGTATGTAAAATATTTTCACTGAGTTTATATTGTATGTGGAATGATTTCAAAATTATGTTTATTTTCTTTTTGACGTTATATTCTCTGAGCTACGTGGTGTCTCAGTGAGCTGCTGGGGCCAATACCCGTTATTTAGCACTTATTGTCAACAGTTCTCATCAACACAGAATTTATAATAGAGCAATAGCCACCAATAAAATTCAGCTCTTGTTTTCAGATCTGTGTACAGCTGCCAGCAATTCTGTTAAAAGTGGCTGTGATCAGGAGAGGAAAGAAAAATTAAGCTGGCCATTTACTTTTTCTTCTCTTCCTTTGTAAATGTGCCTAATCTTTACTCAGTGGTTCCCCAGCATCGCGTCAGAAATCTGGGGCATTGCAGATGTGCATGTAGATCCCATCAGCTGGCAACACAAGGTATTGGGATCAGCAACAACTTGTGCCAACACAAACCCGATATGGCTGATTATCTGAAGTCACCAACAGTTTAACTGATATAAGCACATCAGAGGTTTTACAAGCCTCAGCTGTAAGCTTGCTGAATTACTGCCCATTCAACTGGCTGCCTTGACTTTTTCTAATTTATTCGCATGAATTCTTATAATTCATGGACCATTAGGAAAAAACATTTTCTTCCCAGGCTAATCTCCACTCGTCTGGCCTTCAAACCTCGATAAGAAAAAAACCTTAGAAGGGATTCATTGACTAAACAAAATTACTGTGATGTATTCTGTAGTGACAAACTTGCATCCATACTGTAAAGGCAGCACTCGACCTTCAGGACAATCAACAGGACAAAGTAGTTACCATCCAACAGGATTTTGATAAATCTGTAGGAGAAGCAATGAGTAATTGCATCCCAGGGAAATGTGAAACTTCATACAATTCATATTGAACATGAATCTATGTCCAATGTATCCTTATTGAAAAGAAAAACACATTTATTAGATGATATTTTGTGGTGAGGCTGCATGAAGGCACATCACATTTTGACCTCAATATGGACTGCAGATTAGATTGCTCACTGTATATACAAGTCGTAATTTAACAATAATCCTCCACTTCATGAGTTGAATTTGATTATTAAGATTCGCTTTTGGGTATTTTTTCATCCCTATCTTTGTACAGAATGGTTCCATTTGCCTTTCCTACCATTTGGCAGAGGTATTAATATCATTTCCTTTCTATGCATCTCTGTTCTTGCATTTCTGCCAATAAATGTTCCATAATCTATATAGATGTTCATTGTTTTCCTTGATGATTGGATGGCCCCATATCAATCTAATAAAATATTAGCTATATCTTTATTAGCTCAGCTGTCCGTAGCTTAATTCATTTTCATTTCCTTTGCTTTGATTGAGTCTCTATTTCTTCTCTACTTTTGATTTCACTGTGACCTATCAGTCTGGTGTGCCTGCAAATGATATCACTGCCATTTACAGCTGTGGGATGTTCTGTTAAAGTCACAGAAGCTAGAGGATTTATTCATTTCTGCTGAATTAACAGCATAATATTGAACTGGACATTAATGTATGTACATCATGAATAAAATACTTCAAGTAATGGGTCTAATTTATTTTTATAACATAATGTAATAAAGAGGACCAAGTAAATAAATGAAGGGACAATAACAAAACCCATAGCAACCATTGTCTTGATGCAATTATTTCTTGTAAAGCCTCTCCATGGCAATGAAATTCGCTTCAGTGAAGATGGAATTAGTTCTAATGACGTTGCAGAATGTCTAACACAGCCACTCAGTCAGGAACCTGGCAGAGTGGACAGCAGATTCATTTCAAAAAGCAGCTGATATTATTCTCACTCATATCGATGGGGTGAAGTTCAGCTGGTTTGCAATGAGTGGGTTATCTGCACAATGACAAGGCTGCAAATCACGACACCACCTCCCCACAAACCACGACATCACCAGCTCCCCAAACCCCGGCACCACCTCTCCACAAACCCCGACACCACCTCTCCCCAAACCCCGGCACCACCTCTCCACAAACCCCGACACCACCTCTCTCCAAACCACGACATCACCAGCTCCCCAAACCCCGGCACCACCTCTCCACAAACCCCGACACCACCTCTCTCCAAACCACGACACCACCTCTTCCCAAACCACGACACCACCTCTCCCCAAACCATGACACCACCTCCCCACAAACCACGACACCACCTCTCCCCAAACCACGACACCACCTCTCCCCAAACCACGACACCACCTCTCCCCAAACCACGACACCACCTCTTCCCAAACCACGACACCACCTCTCCCCAAACCCCGGCACCACCTCTCCACAAACCCCGACACCACCTCTCTCCAAACCACGACATCACCAGCTCCCCAAACCCCGGCACCACCTCTCCACAAACCCCGACACCACCTCTCCCCAAACCCCGGCACCACCTCTCCCCAAACCCCGGCACCACCTCTCCACAAACCCCGACACCACCTCTCTCCAAACCACGACATCACCAGCTCCCCAAACCCCGGCACCACCTCTCCACAAACCCCGACACCACCTCTCCCCAAACCACGACACCACCTCTTCCCAAACCACGACACCACCTCTCCCCAAACCATGACACCACCTCCCCACAAACCACGACACCACCTCTCCCCAAACCACGACACCACCTCTCCCCAAACCACGACACCACCTCTTCCCAAACCACGACACCACCTCTCCCCAAACCCCGGCACCACCTCTCCACAAACCCCGACACCACCTCTCTCCAAACCACGACATCACCAGCTCCCCAAACCCCGGCACCACCTCTCCACAAACCCCGACACCACCTCTCTCCAAACCACGACATCACCAGCTCCCCAAACCCCGGCACCACCTCTCCACAAACCCCGACACCACCTCTCCCCAAACCACGACATCACCAGCTCCCCAAACCCCGGCACCACCTCTCCACAAACCCCGACACCACCTCTCCCCAAACCACAACACCACCTCTCCCCAAACCACGACACCACCTCTCCCCAAACCACGACACCACCGGCTCCCCAAACCATGACACCACCTCCCCACAAACCACGACACCGCTTCCCCACAAACCACGACACTACCTCTCCACAAACTACAACAACAACGTCTCCCCAAGTCTACATAAATTATGCCAATGCTAATTACTGGTCCAATTACACTGAGAACACTATATATAGTTTTGTGGACATGCTACAGAAAACACACACAGGCAATGGAAAGGTTGTGAAAATTGAACTAATCTCTTCTACATTTGAGATATGAGGAACTATGATAGTTACTTACTTTGTAGTCCAGACAGAATAATTGAGCCCTATGAATAATCTAAATGCCATTGAAATAGAAACATAGGAGGCAATTTTACCATTTTTTTTCCTACGTGCTGGGCAGACTTGAAACTGGGAGAGTTTCAGATCCGTCTTTTGGGCGTGTTTTTAGGGCCCCCATATGCACTCTGCCTGCAAAATTCTGAGTGAGCCTGTTGTTCACTGAAGAGGCCTGTGGGCGGGGCTTAATGCGCCCGAAAGCCTGCAGAGGGAAGTAGTGTGCGTGTGCAGGCCTCAGATACTGCACAAGTGCATGAGCAGGGGTCTGACAGAAAAGAGAGAGATGTCAGGCCCCTGCTGTACAGGCAGCCTGAAGCAGCTCCCCCCCCTCTACCACAATCGTGGGGGCCCACAGCCCAAGATACAGCCCCTGCCGACCCCCCTGCCACCCAGACTGATTGCAGGTCCCCTCCCCCACCAATCATGGGCCCGCTGCCCTCCCCCACCAATCGCTGCAGAGTGACAGCTCTCCCTCCCCTCACCGAATGCTGCAGAGTGACAGTGGGCCCTCTCTCCCTCCCTCCCCCCACCAATCGCTGCAGAGTGGTAGCGGGCCCCCTTCTCCCTCCCCCCACCGATTGTTGTAGAGAGGCAGTGGGCCCTCTCTCCTTCCCTCTCCCCACCAATTGCTGCAGAGTGGCAGCCTGCCCGCTCTCCCTCCCTCTCCACCAGTCGCCGCAGCTCCCTCCCCCCAATTAGCCCCACTCCCCAATAGCCCCTCCCCATTAGCCCAGGTGCCAGACTGGCATTGCCCAGGTGCCAGTGTGGCACTGCCGGGCTCGCTAAGCAGATGTTAAACAGCATTTAAATAAATTTCCATACATTAACCTGCCTCTCGCCCATTTCCAGCGAGAGGCTGACCACGCTGGAAATTCGGCGCTCGTAAACCGGCACCAATCGCACCGAGTGCTTTATGCCCCACTTTACCACCACGTCGTGCCTGAAAACGGGTGCAATGCAATGGTAAAATTGCCCCCATAGACTCCAAAGTAATCCAGGGGTGGAGAAACTGGGGTGTAGTGCAGAAATATTGAGGAGAGTTATTTGAATTTATCTTTATATGTTCACGGAAAGAAATTTGGTCATCATGATCCAGCTGCGTGCTGCAGTTAAGCTGGATGCAGAGACACAAAAAAAGAATGCTCAGAATACTGCAGTCTGTGAAGCTGACTGATATTTCAAAAACAATGGATACCGTTTTCTAAGCAAACTCATTTGTTCGCAGATCAATTTGCATACCATCAGAACTTTTAGCTTACTTGTGAAGTATGAAGCTCCTGTCTTTTCAGCTGGTTACGTTCCAGGTTTCATAGCCATAATTAATGGTCAGGCTAAGAACTCGAACGTAATCCTGCCAATTATGCCGAACACTGTCTCACACTGACCAATGCAGAAAATCTCCAGGCTTCCCATGCGCTAATTAATGTAGTTCAGTCAAACCATCCATTCCTGTCATAGAATCATAGAAACCTTACAGTGTAGAAGGAGGCCATTTGGCCCATCGAGTCTGCACCGACCACAATCCCACCACAGGCCCTATCCCCACAACCCCGCACATTTACCCCGCTAATCCCTCTGACCGACACATCTCAAGACACTAGGGGGCAATTTTGCATGGCCAATCAACCTAACCCGCACATCTTTGGACTGTGGGAGGAAACCGGAGCACCTGGAGGAAACCCACGCAGACACGGGGAGAACGTGCAAACTCCACACAGACAGTGACCCAAGCCAGGAATCAAACTCAGGTTCCTGAAGCTGTGAAGCAGCAGTGCCAACCACTGTGCCGCCCAATAATACCGTGCTGTCCTTAATATTCCAGATCCAATGTCAAATCAGCTGTGTTCATCATATTGCTTCCTTCATTCACTGCAAGGCCAATTCATTTAGGTCACTGATAGGATAAGGCATGTCACTATAATGCTTGAGAACGAGGTGGTGTGTTGTTGAAACCTAAAGTCCACAAATACCAGGCATGGTAGGATCAACAGAAATGTATTTTTACAGGAGGATAAATGTAAATAGTTAACATCTATCGTGTTACATTGATTTGACAGAACATAATAAAGAAAGGAACCCTGTTCCGTGCATTTTATCATTTAAACTCACACAAATCACCTCTTGCTGCTTTTTAATATGAAAGCAAAATACCGCAGATGCTGGGATCTGAAACAAAAACAGAAAATGCTGGAAAATCTCAGCAGATCTGACAGCATTTGTGGAGAGAGAATAGAACCAACGTTTCAAGACTGGATGACTCTCCATCAGAGCTAAGAGCAAAGAAAATCAGAAGAGATTTATACTGTGAGGGTGGCGATGGCGGGGGGGGGGGGGGGGGGGAGGTGTTGCTGTAATAGAACAAAGGTAATGTAAATGATGATGAAGAAAGCTGAGAAAGGTGCTAATAGTGTCCATGAAGTGATCAGAATGTGTGAATGGTAGGATAGAGGTACAGACTGTTCAGGGACTGCCTGAGGAATGTGGTCCTGAAGGGATTTGGGGGGGGGGGTTGTTGGGGGCAAGATGGAGAGCGAGAATGGAGAAGTGGAAAAATGGAAGTGAGATTGAGGGATGATAAAAATGGATGAATGAGATGAAAAGAAGAAATGAAATAAAATAAATGGAAATGGGGTGAAGGTGGAAGGGAGAGTTCATGCTCTGAAGTTGTTGAACTCAATGTTCAGTCTGGAAGGCTGTAAAGTGCCCAACCGGAAGATGAGGTGCTGTTTTTCCAGTTTGCATTGGGGTTCAGTAGAACATTGCTACAGGCCAAGGACGGACATGTGGAGAGGAGAGCAAGGTGGTGTGTTGAAGTGGCAAGCGACAGGAAGGCCTGCTTTCGGACGGACTGAAGGTGTTCTGCAAAGCGGTCAGCCAGTCTGCGTTTGGTCTCTCTGATGTAGAGTAGACTTCATTAGGAGCAGCAAATGCATGAGACCAGATTGAAGGAGATGCATGTGAAGCGCTGTTTCACCTGAAATGGGTGCTTAGGACCTGGGATGATGAGCAGGGAGGAGGTAAAGGTGCACCTTCTATGATTGCATGGGTCGGTGCCGTGAGCAGAAGGTGAGGTGTTGGGTGTGATGGAGGAGTGGACCAGGGTGTCCCAGCCAGAGAGAACACTCCCTGCAGAATGCTGACAGGGGGAGTGAGGAAACGATTGGTTGGGTAGTGGCATCATGCTGGAGTTGGCGGAAACGGCAGAGGATGACCCACTGAGTGCGGAGGCTGGTGGGATGAAAAGTGAGGACAAGGGGGACCCATTTTTCCACTTCTCCATTCTTGTTTTCCATCTTGCCCCCTATAACCTCCCATACCCCTCCTCACCCCCCACCCCACTTCAGGGCAACTGCCATATTCCTCAGGCAGTCCCTTAACAGTCTGTACCTCTGTTCTGCCACTCACACATTCTGATCACTTCATGGACACTTTTAGCATCTTTCTCAGCTTTCTTCATTATCATTTACATTTCCTTTTTCCAATTACAGCTCTCTCCCCCCCCCCCCCCCCCGACCACCCTCACATCGTAACTCTCTTCTGATTTCCTTTGCTCTTAGTTCTGACGAATGGTCATCCTGACACGAAACGTTGGTTCTATGCTCTCTCCACAGATGCGGTCAGATCTCCTGAGATTTTCCAGCATTTTCTGTATTTGTCTTGCTGCTTTTTCTTGAGATCAGACCTGTAACCACTCAGAGAAGTAAGTTCAGGTAAATAAACATGACTATCTAAGAGTTTATTTTGTGGTTTTTCTCTATTCAGGGAGTTTAATCAATGAGTTAAGTCCCATACAATCTGAATGAGTAAATCACAGTGAATTATGATTTTGGGTTCAAGAGTTGCACGAATATTAGGGGCGATTCGCCCATTGCGACCCGCAAATTTTCTGAAGGGTCCAGTCGGGAGAATCATGTGTCGGCCATTTCACAGGATCCACACATTCGTTCCCGATGCATGCGTGTCTCCCAGAGCCGGAGAACAGGCGCAGTCGAGACCACGCTGGAAGCCGGCAGGAAGAGAGGTAAGTAATTCAAATCTGTTTTAATATATTTTAAATGTAGCTCAAATGCGATTATTGGGCTCGGCACAATAGCATCTCTCGCTCCGCCAGGAGTACTTCATTCCTGCGGGGTTTAGAGTAGCTCCCCATGGTTGGGGAACTCGCGGGAGATCCTGCCAGAGTGAAGGGGGGCAATTGGGACCCCCCAGGGGGTGACAGGGGAGTGGTGTCCCATGGGCATGGGTACCCTGGCAGTGCCAGCCTATGCCCCCGGCACTGCCTAAGAGGCAAAGCACCCATGCCCAGGGGGCACCTTGGCACTTCCCACCAGGCAGGGGGCAGTGCCAAGGGGGGGGCGGGGCCTATTGGGCGATTGATGGGGGTGGGGGATCCCGCTGCCACTCTGCTTGGGGATTGGTCTGGGATAGAGGGAGGCCAGCGATTGAGGCAGGCTGGGAGGGTGAGTGGTGGTCTGCTGGGGGAGGGGAATCGCCCCTGCTGGGGGGGGGGGTGGGCTGGACATCAGGGTGCTCCGGGACCGGGCATAGGGGGGGGGCGCCGTGATTGGGCCATGGGGGCGACTGGAGGGGCAGCACTGTGGGGTCCCGGGCGATCGCTGGCCAGCAAACGGAGAGTCTGACAGATCGGGACCACTGCGCATGCGCCGAGTTCCGGAGCTGTCAGACTCTGGCATGAATAGGCCCCGCCCCTGGGTTTTTAAATGATATTCATGATTGTGACCTCTGCAGTGCACAGAGTGGGGAGAATCAGACCTGAGGCTGCACTGGAAAAACAGTTGTGATCTAGAACAGTTTTCCCACCAATTCAGCACTTTTGGGAGAATCGCCCTCATTGTTTCTTCCCAATGATTCATCTAACCTGCTTACACCAAAGTGTTTGTTACGTACACTCAACGTGTGCATTTAATAATCATGTGATAAAAACATTGATTTGACCAGGCTCTTTTGGAGGAGAAGAAGATCCAGTGTTACAAGCTTGGAACCTGCCTTTTCATCTTGTCCCTGAGAGTTTTACCTTGTCCACCTGCATTGCTTTAAACTTTGGCTGATTTTCTTTGCCTTCTGCTCTGATGAAGGTTCACCCTGACTCGAAACGATGCTCTATTCTCTCTCCACTGGTGTCAGACCTGCTAAGTTTCTGCAGCATTTTCTGTTTTGTTTCAGATTCCAGCATCCGTAGTATTTTGCCTTTGTGATAGTAACTTACTTTATAGTCCAGAGAGAATTACTGAGGCAATTTCAAACCACCACTGAAAGAAAACTGTGGAGGACGTGACTCGGGATGGTACTGCCAGACGGAAAAACCAGTGAAAAATGTCAAAACCGAGTAAAATTCATAATGTTTACATCAGTAATCTTGGAGTTCCATTTTAAAGTATTGAAACATAGAAACCAGAAGCAGGAGTAGACCATTCGGCCATTCGAGCCTGCTCCGCCATTCATTTTGATCACGGCTGATCATCAAATTCAATATCCTGATCCCCCCTTTCCCCCATATCCCTTGATCCCTTTAGCCCCAAAAGATATATCTAATATCTAAAGGTGGGACAAGTTCTACTCGCATCCTTCATTTCCAGGTTTTACTGTTTGTTTGTCCCCTTCTGGTCAATGAACCAAGACATTTTGAAGTTATTTTGACATAACCTGCAACGGTGAATTGCAATTGTGATTCTTTTTGCACTATATCTATTTGAAAACAATTCCAGACATGAACTGAGTTTTTAGTTTGGTGCAGTGGAAGAAAGATTATTGAGAAGGTGGTTGTGTTTGGAGACAGGGGAACAGTCTTGTCACTGAGGCTTTTATGAAGCGAATTAAAGTTACAATGGATGGAGAATGGGAAATTGTTCCCTTGACAGCAGCATTTGAGAAAGAGAGAGATTGGTGGAGGAGAGCAGATGCGATAGCAAGTACTCGCAGATTTTTAATGTGATTTAACTTCTTGTGTCTTTTCAAGGACTGTTTGTTTTAAAACACTTATGACCCTCAGTTTTCTTACTATTCGCTCACCTCTTGCCAACATTCAGAGACTTTTCAGCAAGTTAGTTTATAAAGAAATTTATAGTTGAGGGAATAAATGGTTCGTGGTTTGAAAACTGGAATTTTATCTGGAAGGAACGGTTGAAAATGATCTGCGTTGAATCCAATGGTGCCTCACATCGTAGAAATAGTGGCAAGGAATAAATTGCTTCTAGCAGATCTTGAAAGCTCAGCCAGGATATAAAAATGCATTTCTTTCCATAAGAAAATTGATTGGTATTCTTTCTGCAGGAGAACTGGTCTCAGTTTACTGTAAGTTAATGATCTCTGCGGCTTTCCAGTACCAATTTGTAAAATATATAGTGTGGCTGAAACTGGCAACAAACCCCAAGGCATACTTCTTCTGAATGTAGGTTTCGTGCACTGTTGGACAGTCTGGCACAGCCTGGAGCTGATGGTCTGTGAATCAGAGGAATGTATTCCAGGACATGCCTGTGCTGTTTGGTGCCAATGAGTGGAGCAGACGCAAAATGACTTGGCAGACTGTAATTGTACTCTGAATGGTTGGCCGTCTGCAGCACATTGAGGTGGAAAAGACAGCATTGGCTGTCAGTTCATGTTCACTTCACGTATATTTATTTTAAATATTCTCCGAGACATAAGGAGGAAACATGGTGCTTTATGACACTGGCAAATTGCTGAGCTAACAAACATGAGGGTTATACAAATATTAACCAGTTATATAAATATTCTGTTCAGTGCTAATTCGAGTCAACACAAGGGAACTAAAATGTGGTTTGATAGCGATTGTATTGGTTATGGTTCAAAGTGACTCATTTGGTGGCAAAAGTGAAAATGAATAGATTATCCATATTTTGGGTGATAATTATTTTAAATAGCCTGTAAAGCTATGAAGCACTGAAACTGTATGTGCAATATCATCTGGAAGTAATTTCAGGTTTGGGACACATTACTGTTTCAGACAATATCAACAAAATACCAGACAACCATTTGATATAACTAACTGCAAGAAATTATACTTAACCTCGAAAAACTCAATTTTTCCATCAATGTTTAAACAAGGAATCAAATATGATCAGCATCCATGTAGTTGTTTTATAAAGTCTAAAATGTAACAGGCAAAGTGAGTTCAACATATCACAGAAAATGTTACATATTTATATTAAGGAATGCAGTTTCCTCTAATGGAAAGGAAACTGTTAATTTCCCCTTTTTCTTTCAAATAAAATAACTTGCAAATTAACATGGTATCTCTTTCATCTCTGTTTTCAGTTCATGTTTCCCCAAGTGCATAGTTGGAGTGAGTCATTTAGATGGGTAAATGAGATGTAGTAAATGGAGTATAAAATGGCTCAAAAAATGTAGTTCCTCAGAGGAGACAATTTGCGAATCAATGGCCTGAATTTTGCTGTGATAATGATGGTGAAACTGTCAGTCTTGGCTGTTATTATGCCACTGAATCTGACAGAAACTTTGAGAGTTTGGATGTGTGCAGAATATTGTGGAAATCTGGAAGTTGCTGTCAGTGAGACTGTGCTCCCGCATTGGGCGCATTGTCGAGATTCTCACAGACTGCCATCTCCATTGCAATCATGAAACTTCCACACTAACACTGAGTCTTGCTGTAAACATCCTGGGAAATGTTGAAGTTTCTTAAATGAGGTGTAACTGGATTTTCAATGGCTGATTAAATGTATAATTATAGCTGAACTATCTCACTAGCCCTGAAAAACAACCTTATAGTTGTGGAATGTTAAATTTCTTTACAATGTTTAAAATTCCACATTTTTTTGGAACCTTTTTTTTAAAGTTTGTTTTTCTTCATTATAGCTTCAATCTTAAAACAGTCCTTCATTAATTTTGCTGTCTGAGTATTTAAATTAAAAGTGGAGCATTTTAAATGCATTTAACATTCCAATTTGCCGCATGTGAATACTTCAGTTTGGTTGGTTGCCTACCTAATTGCTGACATCACTGCTGCAGAACACAAGGACACCCAGTTGACTTGGTACCAGATTTAAACTGCTGTTGCAGAAGGGAAAATTGAAAGATCACCAGATTTTTGTTGGCAGTTTTCTCCGAAGTCAGCAGTGACTGCCTTTGCTTCATCACTGACCACAAAATTTTGGGTTTATATTTTAAATAAAATATACACAGAAGGAAGACGAAAATGTGACACAAGACCTCAGCATATTAGTAAAGGTAGTGCTCAATAAGGCAAATTAATGCAGAGTACCAATCAATAAAGCAACAAAATGCTGAACTATACAATCAAAACAGTACAATACAAGCCAGTTGGTGGTGGGAGGGTGTGGGGGGATGGGGATTCAGCCAGTTGGAGGGTGTGGGGGTGGATGGGTTTGGATTGTTTGGGGAAGTCCCGTGATGGTGGGTAGGGCCTGGTGGGGTGTGTACGTGTGTGTGGGTGAGCGTACGTGCACGTGTGTGTGTGAGACAGGAGTGTGCGTGTGTGTATGTATGTGTGCTTGCATGTTAGGGAGGGAGGCAGACAGTCCTGCGTGTATGTTGGGGGCGGGGGGGGGGGGTTAGTTTTGGTAGTTGGGGGCTGTTTAGAATCCCTGACAGGTCAAGGAGTGGGGGAGTCCCGTGGGAGGTGGTGGTGGCTAAGTATAATAGTTGCCAAATGAACCTTTTCTGGGTGACTATTGCTGTATGACACTCCAAACCATTTAAGTCACAGTTTTTGGATAGTTCACAATGCAGGGCAATCATCCAAAGGAAGTTTCAGTTTTTTGGACAATTGCCATGCAATCCTTATCTGGGAACATTTGGGGGGGGGGGGGGGGAGGTTCCCAGTAGATCTCTGGGGTACCACTCAGATACGATGCCCTGGAACCCAGAGGCTATGTCCCACCTTCTGGTCACTAAGACAAAAGGGAGACAATTGAGGTTTGGAGGCAGTAGAAAGGGGAATGGTTCCCCTTTCAAACAGGGGACTAAACTATGAGGCTGTGGAGAGGACAGGCTCTTTGTGCTATTCATTCAGCCAAATTGATATCAGGTTCCTCCATGCTCTTTGTCAGCGAGAGGAGGCTGTCTCGCATTCAATGTGCATGGCCATTCAATGCTCTCCTGTACCCTTCCCCATTAAGGTCCTCATCCTCGCCCTCTGCAGCCACACTCATCTGACACATCTCTGTCTCTCTCTCTCTCTCTCTGGTGAGCTGACAAACAAACCATCCCTTACCCCTGACCTTGTTGCAGCCCCATCGTGCCTGGTGACTCAGCATGCTAATCACAGCTCTGTACTAGCCTCCAGTGTCTGAACTGGTAACTGCAGCTGTCAACCAAAGGACAGGGACTCTTCATCAGTGCTATGCTAATGTTGTCTCTCCTCCTCCTCAAGCTCATGTGGCTGGACAGGTGGCAGTTTTTCGGTATTTTAATGCAGGGACTCAGAGAAGGAAATGTTGGAATGATGAAAGGCAAGCATAGGGTAAAGGTATGAAGCAAGATGATCACATCATCAGCAGCTTGCTCATCATGCTGGATAGTAGCATGAGGGTGTTCTAGGAGTTGAGAAGGGGCATAAGACTGACCAAACAGTCAAGGGGCGCCATGATGCAGAGATCCATCTCCTCTGTAGGGTTTAGGAGATGCAGGCAACCTCCTCACCCACTCATTCTGCCCTGCTACTTTCTATTGTCCTGGAAGAGAGAGGGCAGAAGGTCACTGGCAGACTCGCGCTGTGTTTTGATGATCTGCCTGCCATAGCTGAATAGCTAGAGATATGTGGAGGCAGTGAAAGGTGGGTGTGAGGCTGGCAGCTTTGGGAGGTGTCGAAGGGTGAGGTGGAGACAGATTTTGTGGATGGCCTGAGGTCCTGCTGCTGGGAGCAGAAGTGGGGGCAGCTGCTGCTTTCTAGAACAGTGACTGAGAGGAAGCAATCGTGAGCCGGCCGACTAATTAACCTCCAGCAAATCATGGGTGGGGAGCAAAACAGAGGTGGCCAATGATACGGCAGATGTGGCATCAGGTAAAACTACTGGAAGTGCTGGCACCATGTTCTTTAACTTTCAATGCCCCTGCAATCTTTCTAGTCACTGGTACCTGTGAAGATCCTACAGTCTTCCTTGTCAATGGTAGACCTTGCAAATGTCAGGGTGCAAATCATGAGCCCTTAGCCACACACCATTTTGATTTGGAACTATATCGCTATTCCTTCACTGTCACGCGATCAAAATCCTGCAACTCTCTTCCTGACAACATTATGGGTGTTCCTACAACACATAGACTGCAGTGGTTCAAGAAGGCTTCTCACCACCACCTTCTCGAGGGCAATTATGGATGAGAAACAAATGCTGGCCTAGCAAATGATGCCATATTATGTGAAAGAATAAAAAAATGAATGTTGGATTGAGTACAATGCCATTCAAGCTGTTAGCCCATAATTCATTTGGTTCTTCATCAGAAATCGGCCAATTTCTCAGACTTTTTACTAACCAAAACGTCCTTTTACGAATCAAGAATTGATCCAAAATTCTTCTCAATGCTCTACTTAACTCATTGACATCACCTGTTCTCAGTTTCAAGGTGCCTTTGATGTACAAAATATTGACAACCTTAAAAAGATTTCCTGAGATATCTGCCTCAAAATTCCTGGGGGCGCATTCCACAAATCTAAGTGCGGTCGAGCAGAACTCTGACTCGCACTGTCCCAGGGCAGAGACCAAAGACGTTAACTCAAATCACTGATGTGAAATCATCTTCCCAGCCAGGGCAGGCAGTTTGCACTTGAATCAGCAAACCCACCTTGAAATATTAGCTGAATCTTAGTGGAGCGTAGCCACTAAAGAAACATTTGGTTCTTCTACTCCTGATCAAGCAATCAAACTTCTTCAGGAAGATAATTCACCCTTTCTTTTTATGGGCCTCAGCAAGACATACACCAGCTCTCAGCTTGCCTGAGTTTCAGCAAGGTCTATGAGATGGCGAAGGGCAAAATTCTTGAAGATTTGGAACCTTGCCTAGATCTATCTCTTGAATGGGGTGGGCGGGGGGGGGGTTACTGTTGGAATCAGCTAACTTTTCAGGGTTTTTCCAGGATGTCGACGCTAAAATCAAGTGGGCTGCTTTGTCCTGGATGTCAGGCTTCTTAAGTGTTGTTGGAGCTGCATTCATCCAGACTAGTAAAAAGTATTCCATCACACTCCTGACTTGTGCCTTGTAGACAGTGGTTGGGATTTGGGAAGTCAAGCGGTGAGTTACTTGATGCAGAATTCCCAGTCTCTGACCTGCTCTAGTCGCCACAGTATTTCTTAAAGTGCTCTTTAAAAATAAGTATAAGATTATATTAAGTAATCCCAAAATAGCCCTTTTCAACAAAGCTGTTAATTCACTATACCTTGTGAATAACTATTAACAAGTTTATTTTCAAGCATTAGTTTGGCAAAGCTCATAGGGGCTTGGTTATTAGCAATTAGGTTGCATTGGGGCTTGCAATGAAGTTTTTAAATTCAGACTGAGGAAATTATATTGCTATCAATCACCAGATCCTTTGGTTGACTCTGAAAGAATGGTCAAAATTCAATGCGCTTGTAATCATCATAGTCATTTTCCTTTTAGCTGGACTGACTTTTACATGACAGGTCAATGTCCATCTCCTCTGACATTAACCAGACTTCTTTCCAACTATACATCTTTGATGTTGTCTCTACTATTTCACCCAGATCTTCCTCCAAGGGCAGCATCATTGTAAACAATCCAGTAACCTGAATACTTTTTAAATCCGCAATGTTTTTCTGCAAATCAGTCAGCTACATGTAAATTGAAGAATCTGAAGAAGGTTGCATGGTGTTGTCGGGGTGCTGAATTAATGCTCTCATCTCTTCAGAATTTAGTCCAAGCAGTTTTTCAGTCTATCATACTTTCAGTCGTCAATCAAACAAGTCAACATTAGGAGGGGGACTATTTTGTAAATGTGAAGTTAAAATAGTAATGATGTTGATGCAAAGTAACAGAAAAATCAAACACAAAGTGGGAGGAAACAAACTGAACAGAAAGAAGTTGAAAAAGGTAACTGAAAATTGAGGAGAGTAAGTAGCTTCCAAGCTTTCTATACACCTTTTATTCTATTTGAATATTTAGGTCCTTTTATTATCAGTCAGTACATTAATATTAAGTTTTTTGTTCGGCAAATTTGGTAAACAATTTGGTAAGCTTATCATTTCCATAACATTTTCTCAATGTCCTTCACACTGAGCCTACTCCTGGCTGGCACAATTTTTAAAGAGAATATCTAAATCTAAAAGTTCCTCATAGACACTGCCAAATTGACCACTGTATACCTAACAGCAATACGCAAAGAAAACGATAACACAGTCATTAGCTAAGTCTACCCTACGCTTATTAAAAGATTAAAATTTGAGGGGTGACACAGAGTAATGCACAACTGGAGAACTAAATTTCTTTTGGAAAAATCCAGCATTCCTAAGATTGTGGTCGACTATCTGATGACTGTTGTTGAGTTATTCATACAAGATAACATCATAACCAGATTCCTTCTGTAGCTAATCAGAGATAGATATGTTCGCTAAGGTGATTTTTATATTAGCTAAAGATTCCTGAGCATCTCAGAGAAGTCAACAAAAAATATCCCAGCTGTTCTGCATTGGACCAGTTTTCAAAGCAAGTACACATTAATTGATGGAATATAGTGGCTTGATTTGCTTTCCTTTCACTTGTCCAATGAGATTGCTTGGTTCATAAGAGATTGCAGACTTTGGGTACACTTTAATGGAGCTGATGGGTGTCTCACCCACCGAGAGACCCACATCGCCACATTTTGGGAAGGCCTGCCAATTTAAGTGCCAACAGCACTTAACTGGGCAGTGGTGGGCCTACCCCAGAATGTGGGACCTAGGACTCAGAAGTCCGATCAGAGGCCAGCAGCTTTTCACTGTTTGGCAGCGTCACAGTGCTGTATTTGGCTGCCGTTGACCCTACACCCATCCGAGACCTACGATTACCGAGGGTCTCGGGTACAGGTGAGTGATGATGGGAGAGAGGGTTGCATCATGGCTATTCGGCAGGAAGGGCAGGGGCTGGCTCTGAGCACTCCCTTCTTCCTGATGCTGAGTCCCTCAATCAAGATCCTGCCCCCAGCCAGGAGGCTGCAAAACACTCCAATAGGGATAGGGTTTGTTTTTCAGCTTCCCCGTATGGCAAGTCCCTTGCCTGCCTTGCTGGGTGAATACCAATGGTGGTGGGATGACTATCCAATTAGGGACCTCAATTGTGTCAGGGGCGGAAGGTCATCCATGCATCTTCCTGCCATGGACTTAATCAGGACAGAGGTGGGAGTGCAGTGGGATCTTAATCCTCCTTCCCACCTGATTAAATGCCCCAACAACCAGTCTCACTACAGTGGAGGGCATTGCATTCTGCCTTGATTTAGATTCGGCACTTTTCTTCTGCAGAGCAAGTTCCTTTGGGATCTCTCAGCTAAGTTAATCGAGTAAAATAATGATCACATCAGAAGACAATGTTGTTTAAGCCCCTTTGACAAAATTAACTTTAATTACTTCTGGACAGTTGACAATATGCAACTATTTCAGTCATGAAATGAAAGATATTTTTTATATATATATAATATGAAATTTCCCTGATGACACATCACATCCCAATTAGAAATATCTGATTCTATATTGTTTTCAACGCCTGAGAACAATAGAAATGTAGGAGTTTCCAAGATTAAATCAACCTCTTTTACTCTATGTTTTGGGTTGATCTGGCCAGCAGTGAGGTCATGGAGGGGATGGCTGTGGAGTGGGAAGGGAGAACAATAGTGGCCCAGATTATCCTGCTGCCCATGAAGAGTAATTTCAAAATGAATTTCTGGGGTTTCTTCAACTCCATTGCCAGTGAAACTGAACAGAGAGCATCTGTCATGCATCAGTTGCTGAAAGTAAGTGTGCAGGTACAGCAGGCAGTATAGAAGGCAAATGGTATGTTGGCCTTCACAGCAATAGAATTTGAGTACAGGGATAGGGATGTTTTGCTGCAATTGTACAGGACGTTGGTGAGGCCACACCTGCAGTATTGTGTGCAGTTTTGGTGTCCTTATCTGAGGAAGGGTGTCCTTGCTATACAGGGAGTACAGCGAAGGTTTACCAGGATGATTCCTGGGATGGCAGGTCTGTTATATGAGGAGAGTTACGATTATATTCACTGGAGTTTAGAAGAGTGAGAGGGGATCTCATAGAAACTTATAAAATTCTAACAACGTTAGACAGGGTGGATTCAGAGTGTTCCCAATGGTGGGGGAGTCCAGAACTAGGGGTCATAGTTTGAGATAAGAAGATATCATAGAAGATATCATAGAAAGGGGTATCATAGATAAGGGGTAAACTTTTTAGAACCGAGGTGAGGAAAAATTTCTTCACCCAGAGGGTGATGAATGTGTGGAATTCACGACCACAGAATGTAGTTGAAGCCAATTTCAAGAGGAAATTAGATAAGGCTCTTGGGGCTAAAGGGATCACGGGATATGGGGGGGGGGGGGAGGAGGTGGGATCAGGATATTGAATTTGATGATCAGCCATGATCAAAATGAATGATGGAACAGACTCAAAGAGCCGAATGGCCTACTCCTGCATCATGTTTCTGTATTTAGGTTCACACTGACAGCATTTTAAGTGGACCATGCAAAGTAAAGTTTGATTTATATTAATGTTGATTCAAATTCACAGATTTTTTTATTGCCCATTGAGAAACATTGTTTGGTATGACTAGAAACGGAGTTTCTCTTGCCTTGAAGTAACTAGCCTTTGCCTGTCATCTATCAACCCCTGATCTGTGCACAGCTGCCTCAGATCAAGCATTAATCAACCAAGAATATAAGCTCACTGAAGGTGGAGTGCACTAAGAACACATTGATCAGCCTGGATATTTTATTTTCATCTCAGGGTCAGTCGTGCGTATGTACTTTTCTGGTAAACTGAAGGTAGGATGAATGGCTATAGGATGAGATCAAGCCTGTTAGCTGTCGAGCTCAGCCTGAGCTTGGCAAGATAATGCAGACACAGTGCATTTTTGTTATTCCATCACACCTTGAAGATTTTTGACTCAATTCCAAGCCCATTTTTTTTCTTTGAGAAAACAAACATGTCCATCATATACTGGACTGTTCACATAGCCCTTCTTACACTGTTTAAATCTCACATGATATGAGTGTATGTTGAGGAAACACAAGCAGTGCGCAAATAAGTACAAAGGTGATGTCGCAGGAAAATACAGAGAATATTTTGGATTATTCAGATTGTATTTAAAACAAACTATTGTTAAAAATATATACCTTTCAAATATGAATTGTCGATAAGCAGTTCTGCAATAAAATTAGCTGATAATTAGGTGTGGGAATATAATTGCAGCATTTCTTTTTTAAGTCAGATTTTCATGTTACGTTGTAAATTGTTGATAATTCCAGTTTTTCTATTTGCACACAGCTCCAATGCCACAATGATAGTGGCATTTGGTAGCAGTTTTCAACTTGCAAGACTGATGGAGCTGACTATTTGGAACCTGCCTGATTGTCACTCAACTGAGTAAAAATTTACCCCGTGATGTGACGTGGCGTGCAAGACATAGCATCACACGCAACATGACAACATTTCAGTAATCTGGTCATACCGCAAAATGATTACAGCCATACAATCCAGGAAACTTGGAGAAAACACGACTGTATTCTCAGTAACATAATCATAAAATCAAGCCAACTGGGAATGACGAACATCCTAAGCTAACCATAGCAGTCTATTGGGGTTACATGTACAAATTGGTCACAAGACAACTGGACAGCCACAAAAGAGAAAACTTTTACTTAAAACATCACAGAAATGACATTGCTGCAAGACGAAAAATTGAACTGATCATTCCATTAAGCTAAGCTTACACTTAGCCAAGATGTGGCCACCATTACACAACAGTATTGTGTTTGTTTTTCAGTAATTCCCTCCAGTTACATGTTTAAACTCAATTTTAAAAAAATAAAATATTTATATTTTATTTCATATAACTCCTCCACAAAGAAACAATGGCCCAGATCTTCCATTCAGTGATGAAGCATGGTTTATGCCACTCTTCAGTGCTTGAAAGAGCGCTGTTACTTTTTTTGGCTGCGTTTACTGCCAATGTCATACATGCGTTGTTGTATCCACAGCTACCATCTTTATAGGAGGCAATGTTAAACCTGAACCCAGCTTATTTACTTTGAAGAACTACATACCATGCATCCAAATTAAAATGGCTATCAGTACTTTACAAAATCATCTTTAGTTCTGCAATGTCATTAATTGATTGATCCTTCTTAAACTTTGAAGATTTGAGAACGTGACAGAACATGCAAACATTTTAATGGAGGATTCTGCCCCTTTGATAAACTGCTAGATTTAGTGAGCTCAGTATTGCAATGCAACAGTTTTCTTTCCTGTCTTGGTTCAATCTTTAGAACATAAGCTCACAGTGCTTAGAAACTGTGAGACGACAGAAATCATTAAAGTGAGTTGAAGATTCTGGATTGTCTCTGTCACTCCTTGTAAAATACTTTAACACTTTTTCCAAGTGTCAATAAAATGCTTGTGAGCAAGATATTCCGAGCAACGTGCTTTCTAAGTGATGTGTGGGATCTATGGAATCCACAAACTAAGAGAATATGGCAATGTTCTAATTAGAAAGGAAAATGAGTTGGCGATGTGCCTCTTAAACTTATGTTTGCATATCATTGGATTTCTGTACATGAGTGGACCAGTTTGCACGCGCATATGGGTATTGACGGCTACCTTGCATAACGACCTTTACCCAGCCAGACCTAGAGTGGGACTCTGATCCACCTGTAGTCTGAAGATGCTAGCTACTCAGCTGCTACCATACTCACAGCAGTGGTTCCAGAAGGTGACTCACTAAACACCTTCAGAAGGCAACTTAGGATGGACAACAATGTCTACATCTATACATTTGCATATAACTAGAATATTCAAAAATAATTCATCTGTGTTTGATGAACTATTTCAATGGCAGTCTACTTCCTTGTATGCAACAAAAAACCTGATAATTTTATCTTATTGGCGGGATGTTAATTTGAAACTCACGATCTGTAGTTGTGCAACAATTGTTGAAGTTACATAATCTGCTCATACCTTGTTATCAATTCCATTGATTATAAAGGGCAGTTTCCTTTGAAGAGTAGAATATCATTGCCCGATTGAACTCAGCTGTACACAGATGCTAAGTCATTAATACAGATAAGAAAAAATGAGATAATTTAGTATGGTGCCCCAGGGACCTACACAGCTACACTCAACCTGACCCCATCCTGCAGACAAAATGATACCATTAAGAAAGACTTAAAAGATGTTTAGTAATGACAGTCCAGATTTAATTCAGCTGATTTACTTAATTATTTTATGAATTACATCTAATTCCTTCTCATACTCCATTTACATAGTAGTCCCATAATAATGTCAGTCACCTTGGAGCAACATTGGCTCATTTATACTGGATTTACAGTGTATAAAGAGAGTGTGATGACTGAGGAAGCACTAGGTCAATATCAACCATTTGCATATAGAAGCATCGAGTGGTTACAGTGAAGAAACTGGACTTGGGGCCTATAGAATACAGCTCGCTACAAGATCAATTCAATTTGTTTAATTCCCCTGCCGTTTTCCCATAACCTTGATTCTTTCTTTAATCTTCAGATGCTTCTTCAATTTCCTTTTGAAAGCCACAACTGAATCAACCTCCCCACATTCTAGGGCAGCGCCCCGAACCACTCGCTGGATTGAAAAATGTATTCCCTTGTTGCCTCTTTGTCAATTACTGTACTTTAAACCGGTGTCCCTTGATTCTTGACCTCTCTGTCAAACAGAACAGTTTTTCTCCATCTACCTCAGATTTGTCCAAACTTTTTATGGGGAAGAGGGGAGAAAATTTCAATTCTTTTCTCAAGGGGTTGATGAGCAGACAAAGAAAAATAAATTTCAAAAAGCAGTTAAGTATGAAGAAAGGAAACAACTTTCTGAGCAAAAATAAAGCAATGCCAAAGCAATAAATTGATAATTAAAAAAAACATAATTAATAAAATTTAACAATAGAATGTGAGAGTGTGTGTATCTGGCTAATTCTCACACTCAGGGCGTTTACTCATTCACCCGCATCCACTGTGATAGCGGTTGAGAGTATGTGTTGGTTTGTGGGGATGTGGATAACTGAGACAGGCTCACTCACTCATCTCTCCCCCTCTCTCTCACACCAGGGTCTCTCTAATTTAGATAAAACATGGAGACTCTTCTTCGTACTTGAGTCAAAACGTTAATTCTGGGCAGGATTTTCCGGCCTTTCCTGCTGGCAGAATCTGCTGGTTCTGCGAAAGGCGACCCCCCCCCCCCCGCCAACCGTCCTGCGAAAGGTGAACACACCCACACCCCCCAATGAGACGGGTGAGCCATGCAAAATGCCATAGATATCAGTGGGACCGGAAGATCCCTTTGGTGGCCAAAGGCGAGGCCACATCCGCCGCCAGAAAAAATGCCACGGGGGGGGATTAGAAAATCTCACCTTTAGTTTCTCTCTCCACATGTGCTACCAATTTGGCTGAGTTTTTCCAGCACTTTCAGCTTTATTTCAGATTTCCAGTATTTTATCTCTCTGATTGAACCTTGTAACTTATCAATTGGTGTCACATTACAAACTGGGTTCAGACTGCACAAACCTCCTTCAATCAGGGAGTGACGGCATATTTTCACCTCTTCATTTGTCAAGTGACGGTTTTATAACACAATTCCAAATGCACCTTCTTAAATAACACAACTTTTACAAAATGAACATCACTTCAACACAGATCAATCTGCACCAGAACAAAAAGCATATATGAATAGATCTGTTTGCTAACATACCAAAAAATTAGTTTCTGCATCAAATCTTTTTTAAAAACTTACACGACATTCTTGGGATTCTGATTTGAGCACTGCTGATTCCGTCACCACCATCACTGAACGTCTTCACTTCAATAATATAATCAGCATCGTCGGGAAGTAGAAGCTCCACAGACGTGTTATTGGTTTCTATCACCTTTGTGCTGCTCTGTCTGTTATTTCTGTATAAAACCTGTAAAGGTGGGGCGCAGAGACAAGCGTTATTCAGAAAACTAAAGCAAAGGGCTAACAGGTAGCTGAAAATGATTGAGATGCATGTAGCATTCAGATTTTCTATTTATCCTGTAATAAGGTAGATAATGAATATTATATGGATATTATGTATCATAGAATCCCTCCAGTGCAAAAGGAGGCCATTCGGTCCATTGAGTCTGCACCGACTCAGGCCCACTCTGTCACTCCAGCCACCGTAAAGCCCAGATAATGTTGATATGAATCAATAAGATTTCATTGGTTACTTCAAGAATATATTCTCATTGGGTTTGATGTTTGGCATTTTTAAAATTCTTGTAGGCCAACATTGTTAGTTTCATTACTTTGAATTGTTATGTTAATTGAATAGCTTATCTTAGTTTGTTTATAAGTATCACAAGTAGGCTAACATTAACACTGCAATAGAGTTACTATGAAAATAGTCCAGGAAAACAAAAATAATCCTTTGTTGTGTCAACTCTAGGCTTCAGTGACTTGGATATTACCAGGTTTTCTTGTTTCTGTCTGGGGAAGCCATGATCTGTGCATAATTCTCCCCTTTTTATATTGTGATGATACTGTGCCTTTAAGAAATGTATTTTTATCATGTTTCTTATCAGGGGCATGTTTAAAAATCATCTGTTTTGCACGGTACCGATTTGTCTGCACCAGGCAGCTCAAATGCTGAGTATGCAGGCTAATGATCGATTTCAGTTAGGGATGTGTTTGTTTTAGTCTGAGTTAATGCATTTTTGTTTATTTTGGTTTATCTCCTGGGGTTTCAGAGCAGGGTTTTGATTAGATTGATTGACAGAGACAGAGTCATGTGAATGCGTGGAATTAAGCTTACAGGAAAAACACATAGTTCTCTTATATTTTAAAACAGTCAGTTTCTGCCTGGTCCAGAAAGCAGCAAGGGGTGGCTTTCTGTCTGTCTCTCTCTTTCTGTCCGGAGGTTGCTGTTTGGGGCTGTCATAAAACAGGTGTTTCTCTGTCTCTCTCTCTCTGTCTCTCCAGAGGTGTTTAAAAGATTCTAGGACTGTTAACAAATAAAATCACGTAAGCCTGTGTTGTTTGCTAACTGTTTTTGAAGAGGAGTTTAAGTCAAGCAAGAGGAATATTGCTTGAATTGAAACTAATAGAAATTGGTTAGCAGTTAAGAATTGTATTTTGTGATGTTTGAAGTATTTCCACGGGTAAAAGTTAAGCTAATTAATTCATTATAGTTAAACTATTATTAAATCGTTTGTTTTGACAAAAGCTTCCTAGTGTGTCGATAGAATCACACCCTGAGTGAAAGACCTCATCTTCACATTAATGCCAAAATAACAAGATCTGTTGGGGTCTCATTGGGCTTCATAACATACTTTGGGGTTTCTGCTCTGGTACCCTAACAATATACAGATAATACTGGGCACTAGTCTCCATCACATGCTGGGCATTATTTTCTAAGTAGAAATTAGGGCATGGAACTGACTACCCACTTCCACCCCCTCCTCCCCCCCGTCACAACCATAACCACCTCCAACCCATTACTTTCAATGAAGAGGTGGTTTTACTCCAATGGGAGACTTGAAGACATCCATTCTAGATTTGCGCTATGATCAGTTCTTCACAGATTTTATACTCAAGATTACAACCAGGCAATGGGACAATCATGGCTCCCAGACTAGTCGCACAGCTATTGAGTAAACCTCGACTCAGCTCCGACAGAACCAACAACCTGGATTTTATGTAAATAAGAAGGGCAAGGCTAACATTGCTCACTATTACATGAAAATCCGAAGAATGCTGTCAGAGATAATCCACTTCTCCAAAGCGCTGGACAGTGAAATCAAGGTGATGGAATGAATTTGCTGTACAAATCTACTAGTTTCCCAGTAAAGATATTGAAAAAAGTTAGTCCTGGCACATTCACGAAAGTGTGAATTATTAAGCAGCTTGATAACTGATATTTATTGTCCCGCAACCTTTCTAGCCCTGAAAATTTAATTTCATAGATGTGGCATTTCATTTCTTCAAAAGTTAACGAGTGCTGGGGATTTAAAAAAAAATCAGTATTTACATTTTTGGCTATTTTATCTCTCATCTTTAATCCGATCTATCTTTCCCGATCTTTATTTTGCTTCCTGTATATGATTTGAACACAATTTTTATTTTTTGTTTAGTCTTTGCAGGCAAGATTTTAACTCACTCAAAACCCATTCACTTAGAGTTAAAATTTGCTCTTGCGTCTGGCTGCTTCAGGAGCCTCACTGTTTCTTGTTCTGCTCAGCATTCCCATAGAACTCCTATAGAGGGCACTGTACTGGATCAGACGCTGGACTGGAGCAAGTCACCATTCAGAAGTCCAACAATGCTTTGTGGATGGCTATCATTGAGGTGAATGGCGAGCACCATTCTTTTGCTGCCGACCACGAAATCTGGGTCAGCATGGGTGTTGTTTCATCTTAAGGATTACCATGGCTCTTCACCAAAGTAAGAGCAGGTGCTTGGGAGAGTTCCTTAAGAAACTTGCACCAACATTCTTAAACTAGACTCAGGGCTTGGGTTCCACATTAACGTGCGGAGATTTGAGAAGTAAAAGCTAAAAGCGCACTGAGATGGGAACTCTAAAGCTGCAGAGCAAGAAAAGAAACACGTTTCCAAATTTTCTTCAATAGGCAGCGTAATTTTACCATTAAAAACAATAAAAGTAATCCCCTTCCGATTGTTATTTTTAAACTCTGATGAGGTTTAGGAATATTCAGACTGTGTTTGGAAGGAAGCACAGTCTAAGACTGATGACCTGTCATCACAGTATGCATTCCTCAATCTGGGAGATGTCACAATTCAGACAACTCCAGGTGTGTGCACATTAAAAAAAAATGTTTTGGTGGATTTTGTGTTTGCTCAGATGAAGAACGTTTACACTGAGGAATGAAATATTTTACCAAACGTTGCACAGAATGCTAGCCTGGAGCACCTCCAGGTATTGCATGAATTTGTTTCTTGATTAAAGTTCTCTGGTCATTCCTTGAAGCACTTAAATCTCAAGAACCTTATACTGTAACAGCAGAACAATTCTTAAAGATCATTTTTTTTCTGTTCATTAACATCACAGATGATTGTGACAGGGAAGAAAAGGTACCCAATTTCTGACATCTAATATCAGCATCATGTTTTCCCATTAACTCCGAGGTCTTTGGTTCGCCCTATATTGCGCCTTAGCTCCGATTGTAGTAACTTCTAATGACACCAGTGTTACATTTTCCCATGTGCTTTTAATTTATTTGGCTTCTCTTAGTTGGATTAACAATTAGCTTTAGTACAAATTCAGGAGCTGGGAAATGGAGAGCATTTTAGCTGCTTTTAGCACAGATAAATCCCCAGGACCGGACAGGGTATTCCCACGGACCTTGAGGGAAGCTAGTGTTGAACTTGCAGGGGCCCTGGCAGACATATTTAAAATGTCAGTATTCACGGGAGAGGTGCCGGATGATTGGAGGGTGGCTCATGTTGTTCCGTTGTTTAAAAAAGGTTCCAAAAGAAATCCGGGAAATTATAGGCCAGTAAGTTTGACGTCGGTGGTGGGCAAGTTATTGGAAGGTGTGATAAGGGATAGGATCTACAAATATTTGGATAGACAGGGACTTATTAGGAAGAGTCAACATGGCTTTGTGCGTGGTAGGTTATGTTTGACCAATCTATTAGAGTTTTTCGAGGAGGTTACCAGGAAAGTGGATGAAGGGAAGGCGGTGGATGTTGTCTACCTGGATTTCAGCAAGGCCTTTGACAAGGTCCCTCATGGGAGGTTAGTTAGGAAGGTTCAGTCGCTAGGTATACATGGGGAGGTAGTAAATTGGATAAGACACTGGCTCAATGGAAGAAGCCAGAGAGTGGTTGTGGAGAATTGCTTCTCTGAGTGGAGGCCTGTGACTAGTGGTGTGCCGCAGGGATCGGTGTTGGGTCCATTGTTGTTTGTCATCTATATCAATGATCTGGATGATAATGTGGTAAATTGGATCAGCATGTTTGCTGATGATACAAAGATTGGAGGTGTTGTGGACAGTGAGGAAGGTTTTCAAAGCTTGCAGAGGGATTTGGACCAACTAGAAAAATGGGCTGAAAAATGGCAAATGGAATTTAACGCAGACAATTGTGAGATATTGCACTTTGGAAGGACAAACCAAAGTAGAACGTACAGGGTAAATGGTAGGACTCTGAAGAGTGCAGTTGAACAGAGGGATCTGGGAATACAGGTACAGAATTCCCTAAAAGTGACGTCACAGGTGGATAGGGTCGTAAAGAGTGCCTTTGGTACATTGGCCTTTATAAATCGGAGTATCGAGTATAAAAGTTGGAGTGTTATGGTAAGGTTATATAATGATGTGGAGATGCCGGCGTTGGACTGGGGTAAACACAGTAAGAAGTTTAACAACACCAGGTTAAAGTCCAACAGGTTTATTTGGTAGCAAAAGCTTTTGCTACCAAATAAACCTGTTGGACTTTAACCTGGTGTTGTTAAACTTCTTACAAGGTTATATAAGGCATTGGTGAGGCCGAATTTGGAGTATTGTGTACAGTTTTGGTCACCTAGTTACAGGAAGGATGTAAATAAGGTTGAAAGAGTGCAGAGAAGGTTCACAAGGATGTTGCCGGGACTTGAGAAGCTGAGTTACAGAGAGAGATTGAATAGGTTGGGACTTTATTCCCTGGAGCGTAGAAGATTGAGGGGAGATTTGGTAGAGGTGTATAAGATTTTGATGGATATAGATAGAATGAATGCAAGCAGGCTTTTTCCGCTGAGGCTAGGGGAGAAAAAAACCAGAGGGCATGGGCTAAGGGTGAAAGGAGAAAAGTTTAAAGGGAATATTAGGGGGGGCTTCTTCACGCAGAGAGTGGTGGGAGTGTGGAATGAGCTGCCGCATAAAGTGGTAAATGCCACTTTTAACATTTAAGAAAAACTTGGACGGGTTCATGGATGAGAGGGGTGTGGAGGGGTATGGTCCAAGTGCAGGTCAGTGGGACTAGGCATAAAATGGTTCGGCACAGACAAGAAGGGCCAAAAGGCCTGTTTCTGAGCTGGAAATTTTCTATGGTTCTATTGTTAGACAAAGCCATGTAGTTTTGTTATAATGATGCTCTGTTCTGAGGTTCACATCAAAGTGAATATCAAATGTTTACTCATGCTTTTTCAGGAGGTGTTTTTTTTTGTTTCAACAGTCTGCTATTTCTCAGTTGAATGTCCTTCTCAAAAACAAATCAAGTTGCATAGGTCAGTTTTTCAAATATTTGGTACGATTTCTGACCAGATTTCTGAGCCACACAAGGTTTTTAGAAATGTCAGCACAGCCATAGTTAACAGACTCAGACCTTCTTTGAGAGTTGCTAATTTGAAATCCTGTGGAGGTGCCAGAATTATTTTACATTGTTCTATTCTAGCTTTCAGTCAGTCTCTACCGCTATCCAATCCTGCAGCAGTGAAGTGGTATTCATTGATTCCTATGGATGCAAAGATATGTTCATGCGTCATGTGCATTGTGTGTCTGCATTGCGTGTGCATGGTGTGAGCGTGCGTTGTGTGTGCATACATGTGTGTGTGAGCGCGTGTGAGAGAATATGTGTGTGTCTGTGTGTGAGAGAGAATGTGAGTGAGAGAGAATGTGAGTGCGAGAGAATGTGAGTGAGAGAGTGAGTGAGAGAGAGTGAGTGAGAGAGAGTGAGTGAGGGCGTGTGAGTGAGGGCGTGTGAGTGAGGGCGTGTGAGTGAGGGCGTGTGAGTGAGGGCGTGTGAGTGAGGGCGTGTGAGTGAGGGCGTGTGAGTGAGGGCGTGTGAGTGAGGGCGTGTGAGTGAGGGCGTGTGAGTGAGAGAGTGAGTGAGAGAGTGAGTGAGAGAGAGTAAGTGAGGGCGTGTGAGTGAGGGCGTGTGAGTGAGAGAGTGAGTGAGAGAGAGTGAGTGAGGGCGTGTGAGTGAGGGCATGTGAGTGAGGGCGTGTGAGTGAGGGCGTGTGAGTGAGGGCGAGTGAGTGAGAGCGAGTGAGTGACGGCGTGTGAGTGAGAGCGAGTGAGTGAGGGCGTGAGAGTGAGGGCGTGTGAGTGAGGGCGTGTGAGTGAGGGCGTGTGAGTGAGGGCGTGTGAGTGAGGGCGTGTGAGTGAGGGCGTGTGAGTGAGGGCGTGTGAGTGAGGGCGTGTGAGTGAGGGCGTGTGAGTGAGGGCGTGTGAGTGAGGGCGTGTGAGTGAGGGCGTGTGAGTGAGAGAGTGAGTGAGGGCGTGTGAGTGAGGGCGTGTGAGCGAGAGCGTGTGAGTGAGAGAGTGAGTGAGGGCTTGCGAGTGAGGGCGTGCGAGTGAGGGCGTGCGAGTGAGGGCGTGTGAGTGAGGGCGTGTGAGTGAGAGAGTGAGTGAGAGAGAGTGAGTGAGGGCGTGTGAGTGAGGGCGTGTGAGCGAGAGCGTGTGAGTGAGGGCGTGCGAGTGAGGGCGTGCGAGTGAGGGCGTGTGAGTGAGGGCGTGTGAGTGAGGGCGTGTGAGCGAGAGCGTGTGAGTGAGAGAGTGAGTGAGGGCGTGTGAGTGAGGGCGTGTGAGCGAGAGCGTGTGAGTGAGAGAGTGAGTGAGGGCGTGTGAGTGAGGGCGTGTGAGTGAGGGCGTGTGAGTGAGGGCGTGTGAGTGAGGGCGTGTGAGTGAGAGAGTGAGTGAGAGAGAGTGAGTGAGGGCGTGTGAGTGAGGGCATGTGAGCGAGAGCGTGTGAGTGAGAGAGTGAGTGAGGGCGTGTGAGTGAGGGCGTGTGAGTGAGGGCGTGTGAGTGAGGGCGTGTGAGTGAGGGCGTGTGAGTGAGGGCGTGTGAGTGAGGGCGTGTGAGTGAGGGCGTGTGAGTGAGGGCGTGTGAGTGAGGGCGTGTGAGTGAGGGCGTGTGAGTGAGGGCGTGTGAGTGAGGGCGTGTGAGTGAGGGCGTGTGAGTGAGGGCGTGTGAGTGAGGGCGTGTGAGTGAGGGCGTGTGAGTGAGGGCGTGTGAGCGAGAGCGTGTGAGTGAGAGAGTGAGTGAGGGCGTGTGAGTGAGGGCGTGTGAGTGAGGGCGTGTGAGTGAGGGCGTGTGAGTGAGGGCGTGTGAGTGAGGGCGTGTGAGTGAGGGCGTGTGAGTGAGGGCGTGTGAGTGAGGGCGTGTGAGTGAGGGCGTGTGAGTGAGAGCGTGTGAGTGAGAGCGAGTGAGTGAGAGCGTGAGAGCGTGTGAGTGAGAGCGTGTGAGTGAGAGCGAGTGAGTGAGAGTGAGTGAGTGAGGGCGTGTGAGTGAGAGCGTGTGAGTGAGAGTGTGAGAGCGTGTGAGTGAGGGCGTGTGAGTGAAAGCGTGTGAGTGAAAGCGTGTGAGTGAAAGCGTGTGCGTGAAAGCGTGTGCGTGAAAGCGTGTGTGATAGAGCGTGTGTGATAGAGCGTGTGTGTGAGAGAGCATGTGTGTGAGAGCGTGCGAGTGAGAGCGTGCGAGTGAGAGCGTGCGAGTGAGAGCGTGCGAGTGAGAGCGTGTGTGAGAGAGAGCGTGTGTGAGAGAGAGCGTGTGTGAGAGAGAGCGTGTGTGAGAGAGAGCGTGTGTGAGAGAGCATGTGTGAGAGAGAGCGTGTGTGAGAGAGAGCGTGTGTGAGAGAGAGCATGTGTGAGAGCGTGTGTGAGAGCGTGTGTGTGAGAGCGTGTGTGTGAGAGCGTGTGTGTGAGCTTTTGTGTGAGAAAATGTGTGTGTGTGAGAGAATGTATGCGCGCGTGTGTGAGAATGTGTGTGTGTGTGCGAGTATGTGTGCGAGAGCGTGTGTGTGTGTGTGAGAGAGTGTGTGAGAGTGCATGTGTGCGCGAGTGTGCGTGTGTGCGTGTTTGTAGGTGGGTGAGCTGGCTGATGTTGACCATGCCACCTTTGGTAGATTCCTATTCCAAAGTATTTTTGTCAGGAGAGAGTATTGTGAAAGCAAAGGCACCAGCAGCTTGCTAATTGTTATTCATTGCTGCATTCTACTTGGGGAGACACTATGGCAGCATCAGAGAAATGACTTATAGTTGTGATGTACACTAATGCCACAAGTTATTGACCATTTATTTAGCTTAAATTACAATCATTCATCTACTTATTAAAAGTGTCAACATGTCCAGGCATTTGATAAAATGTCACAGGTTAGAATTATTTGGAAAATAGCACATGGCATGAAAGAGACAAAGTTAACTTCATCGATACGGCCTGATGTGTGAGTATTTCACAATTGTTTATCTCTGATTTCCAGCATCTGCAATATTTTGCTTCAGAATTAAAAAGTCTAACTCAAGGTCTCTGTAAAATATTTGTTAGTGAATGTTATAGAGATTGGCAGAATTGTACTGAAGTTAACAGATTTGTCACTTTTCTTTTATTCATTCATGGGTTGTGTGCATCGCTGGCAAGTCCAGGATTTATTGCCCATCCATAAATGCCCTTGCAAAGGTGATGGTGAGCAGTCATCTCGAGCTGTTGCAGTCCATGTGGTATTGGCACACCCACAGTGTTTTTAGGGAGGGTGTTACATTGACCCAGCAACAATGAAGCAACATATTTCCAAGTCAGGCTGGTGCGTGACTTGCAGGTTGTGGTGTTGCCATCCGCCTGTTACTCTTGTCTTTCTAGGTTACTGCTGAGGTTAGTAAATTATCACTGAGGTTGGTATATTTATGCTGAAGTTGGTAGGCTATCACTAAGGTTGGTAAAATGTCTCCAGAACTGAGAAAACTGTTGCTGAGATTGATGGATTTGATAGTCGTGCCAGCTCTTGCTTCACCTCTTGTGCAGGACTAATGAGCCAACTGTGCTTAATGAAGCTGCATGCGGTATCCTTGTCAACTTGACGGACCAATAACCATGAACCTGTGGGGCAAAGCTGCAATTTCCAGCTTCTCTTGTCCTGTGTGAGGCTGGGGCTAAAATGATGCCGTACTGATCAGCGGAAGGTAAAACCTTGTGTTCTGGTTATTGTAAACATTGAAGATTGACATTAAACTGGCTTCAGATTTCCTGTGCAATTGACACAGACAGCCACTAAAGACCCCATGAGACCTTCTCGGGAGCCCCCAGTTGTAAACCACTGCATTAGCCAATTACGTACTCAAGTGCCTCCAGCTATTCTGTTTCAATAATGTAGTTCTGTTTGTGTTAATATTCATATCCTGAACTATAGCTGAACTTGGAGGCGATGGCCGAATGGTATTGTCACTAGACTATTAAGTCCAGAAACTCAGCTAATGCTCTGGGGAGCCAGGGCCGAATCCCGCCAGAGTAGATGATGGAATTTGAATTCAATAAAAAATATCTGGAATTAAGAATTTACTAATGACCATGAAACTATTGTCAATTGTCAGAAAAACCCACTTGGTTCACTTTAAATCAAATTTCTAACAGCCATCAAAAGTGGAATAGGAATTACTTAGCTTTGGTGCAGCATGGTGGCACAGTGGTTGGCACTGCTGCCTCACAGTGTGAAAGACCTGGGTTCAATTCCAACCTCAGGTGACTATCTGCGTGGAGTTTGCACATTCTCCCCGTGACTGCGTGGGTTTCCTCTGGGTGCTCTGGTTCCTCCCACAGTCCAAAGATGTGTAGGTTAGGTGGATTGGTCATGTTAAATTTCCCCTTAATGTCAGGGGGATTAGCAGGGTAAATACATGGGGTTACGGGGATAGGGTCTGTGTAGGATTGTTGTCGATGCAGGCTCGATGGGCCTCTGTCTGCACTGTAGGGATTCTATGATTCTACGATTCTTTAAGTTTAAAGTTTATTTATTAGTGTCACAAGTAGACTTCCATTCACATTGCAATGAAGTTACTGTCAAAATCCCCAAGACGCCACACTCCGGCGCCTGTCCGAGCACACTGAGGGAGAACTTAGCATGGCCAATGCACCTAAGCACCACGTCTTTCGGAGTGTGGGAGGAAACTGGCACCCAGAGGAAACCCATGCAGACACAGGGAGAACATGTTAACTCCACATAGACAGGGACCCAAGCCAGGAATCGAACCCAGGTCCCTGGCGCTGTGAGGCAGCAGTGCTAACCACTGTGCTGCTGTGAACTTAGTTGATGAAGAGGGAAGAAAAGTCTTACATTAAATGAAAGTGGATTGAAGTAGATCAGAGAAGGGCATTGCACACAAAAACTGACTTGCTTCAATAAGCAAGATTGGACTTTTGAATGTTCACAAGATTCAAGACCTTTTGCAAGTATACGTGAATGTCTATCTGGGAGGAGGTGGGGGAATAGTGTAGGTGTGAATCAGTTAAATCATTGATCATACATCAACTGAGATGGATAATAGTTTCATTTCTCTTCAAATTATCTTATCCCTCAAGTAAGACAAATTATCTACACAAAAATATTGTAAAGTGCTGTTTTCCAAATTGTACCAAATATGGCAAGTGTAAAAAAGCAGTGAAATGAATAAAGAGCAATTCTGGTGGCAATTTACAAGGGATTTATCAGGGATTTCTTAAAGATGATGACTTTATTACACACAGATTGTGATAGATGTATGGTTCTTTTCGGCATCACTCAAGGGATCTTTCGAACAGTATGGACTTTCTGAGATAATAGAAATAATATTCTGCTTTCCAAACTCTCAGCTGGTACACTTATAGATTATTAGAATTACTTACTTTATATCCTGTCACTTCTGATTCATTTTCCATTGCTTTGACGTGATCCCAGTTTAAAACAACTCTGGAGCTAGCTGATTCCCACCATATTTTTCCAGGTGCTTGACTTGGTGCTGCAAAACAGTGAAATAGTGAGTCAACATATCAGTGAAAAAGTATTGTGTGTGCCAATAGCTTTGAGTTTTATGGGCACTGGAATTGAAAAGCAAAACTGATGTCTACCTGTCCAGGTTGATGTACAAAATCCCATCATGCTATTTAAAAAGAGTTCTGGCTAACAATTATCCTTAACCAACACTGCCAACATCCATTTATTGGTCATTCATCCATTTGCTGTTTGTGGGATTTTGCCTACAGACAGCAGTCAAAATGTAATTAATTGGGGGTGCAGCACACATTGGGGTGAAAGATCATAGATCATAGAGTCCTATGATCTATAGGACTCTATGATCTATGATGCAAAAGGAGGCCATTTGGCCCATCGAGTCTGCACCAATCACAATGCCCCAGGCCCTATCCCCATAATCCCATGCATTTACCCTAGCTAGATCCCCTGACACTAAGGGACAATTTTAGCATGGCCAATCCACCTAACCCGCACATCTTTGGACTGTGGGAGAAAACCGGAGCACCCGGAGGAAACCCACACAGACATGGGGAGAATGTGCAAACTGCTCACAGACAGTGACCCAAGCTGGAATCGAACCTGGGTCCCTGGCGCTGTGAGGCAGCTGTGCAAACCACCGTGCCGCCCAAGTGCTATATAGTTGCACGTTTTTGATTTCTTTCTTTAGTTCATATAGTCAAGATCATTATTTTTGATGAGAAAAATATATAAAGGCTGGAAAGCAGAAGTAGAAACAGAGAGGATTGGTGGGTGAGATCAGCGTTCACATAGCACCTTCGTCAGAATGACTTTTGTGAATTCAGCCCCATGAACAAGTTTAAATGAGGAGATTGCAGGTTTTCACTGGCTTGCAATCCACCTCAGTGGGAGACGCAACTTAGTAAGGAAATCCATTTACAAAACATTTCACCAGTGAAGTAACTTATCATTCAGTTCCTGAAATACACACGTGGTTTCCTAGTAGTGACATTAACTGGAAGGCTGGCAGGTCCCGTTCCGGCACTACTGTATGCTTTAACCATCAGGTAATATAGCGTGCTGCCCTTCAATCCTGTGACCCTTGCCGAAGTACTGTTTCCATTTGATCTCAGTTTGTCTGCTGTCTCTTCATTCTCATCGTCTGCCCAGTACCATATCTTAAGAACAATATACAAAGAATCAGAGAATCAACAGGAATTAATCTGAAGCAGAACCACACCCTGTCACAAAGCACAGAGTTTGATAGAAAACTGTAAAAACTGGGCTAAAAAATTAATGACAATGCTGCAAACACTGATGCCATTATCATCATCAGACACAACAGCAAAATGTTCAAAAGGGATAGCGACTGATAATCTTCTGTTACTGTTCACAACTAATCTGATAAAATCATGATTGTAAAACATATTTTAAAGAAAAATGACCCGAAACCTGTGAAATTTGTGGTCTGGAAACTTTATAAGATAGTAAAAGCTATAAAGAAGGCTGAGTTTTGGGCGCTCTTGAAAATGTGTTTAATTACTATTTAATTACTCTCCAATAGTCATAAATGGCTAAGCTGGTTAGATTCACATGGTCAGTACAACTGATCGGTATACAATAAGTAAAAATGTAATGGCAGCATCTGAAATGAAGAAATGTGTTAGGTAAAAGTAAACCAGCGATTCTATATGTTGCAATGATTCCTATCACTTTCCGCAAATTACTTTGTACCCATGAGTGCAGTCCAACTACTGTGGAGAAGTGACAATCTTTTGGGAGAGAAATCCTTCCCATCCCAAAGGCACAGATGCAACTGGAACCTGGCTCTAATTCCGTCATAACATTAGCTGAGGTAATAGGTTGTTTCCAAGTGACATTTTTTGGACAATAATATCCATGAACCAATTCTATTCTTCAGACAGCGTACTATAAAGGAACCCCAAATGGGTACCTGATTGTTACATATTAGCTATCTGAATGGAAATGAGATGAAATGAAAACACGTGATTGCCCGAAGTAGGTATATTAAAATTAATTTGAAATGATACTGCAGAAATTTGCATTTAGGTTTGCCAAAGATGTGCAGGTTAGGTTGATTTGCCATGCTAAATTGACCCTAGTGTCAGGGGATTAGCAGGGTAAATATGCGGGGTTACGGGGATAGGGCCTGAGTGGGATTGTGGTCGGTGCAGACTCGATGGCCTCCTTCTGCACTATATGGATTCTATGATTCTATGTTCCTTTGTAAAGTCTGAATTGGGGAAGTACAACATGCCCCACTGCACATGTGCACTCACATCCCAGCAATTTCCTCCTATTAGAATAAACAATAGGTGAGATGCTGCAATTTATACTAAAGAGATATAGACTAAGGCCAGTGCTTATTTGATTTTTAATTGGTAAAAATGTGATTATTTCCATAATCAGGTATGCCTTTGAGAGGTGGAGGGCAGTAGTACAGCTTAATGTCCAGCAGTCGACGAGTAACCAGATATGCCAGGTTGAGGATCTCTGAGAAATCTACATCTGCATCCATGAGTGTTGATGTAGGAGTCCGTTACAGTCCAGTGAGAATGTGTTTGCTATGCAGATGAGTGAACTGTTTGGCTGGTGGGATTTAAATATGATTCGTGGAGGGCTTTCTGCTTATGCTCATTTTGGACTTGCAAAGCTCAATTCTGAAGAAAATATAATTTCCATCATCAATTCAAAAGGATTCTTACCTGTTCAGAAATGATTAGACAGCAATTAGGTCCATTGACTATCATATGCTATTGGGGCAAAGTTTTATGGAACTTATGGAACCATATGACAGAGCTAGCTTTAAAAATGTGATTTTGTAATGACTTGAGGTCCAAGAAATCATCTTTGTTACAGTAGCTAGAAGTCAAAGGATGTAATTCTGTAATTAACCATAGTCCATGACAGCCTATGGGTACAGTAACATTTATTTTAATGTATCTAAAATGCTTTGAGCTGGTCAAAGTTATTGTAAATAGAATTTTGCACCAACCATATTATTTCTATTTGATATGGAAATTTTTGATACTAAAGTGAAAACATTTGTGGGAGAGGGAGTTCAAAATATTTAAGTTTATGGCTCTTTCCATGAAAACATACAGAACTTTACATTAAGCAATATTATAGACACAGACAATGCTTTGGCAAATAGCTCAAGTAATATTGGATTTTTTTTTATTCACATGGAATGCAGGCTTTGCTGGCTAAGCCAACATTTATTGTCCATCCTTAACTGCCCTTGAGAAGGTGGTGGTGAGCTGCCTTCTTTAACTGCTGTAGTCCATGTGATGTAAGTACACACTCAACAGTGCTGTTAGGGAGGGAGTTCCCTGACTTTGAACCAAAGACAGTGTAGGAACAGCAACATATTTCCAAGTCAGCATGGTGTGTGGCTTGGAGGGGAACTTACAGATAGTGGTGTTCCCATGTATCTGCTGCCCTTGTCCTTCTAAATGGTAGTCGTCATGGCTTTGGAAGATGCTGTCTACGGGGCCTTGTGTGTCCCTGCAGTGCATCATATAGAAGGTATACATTGCTGCTACTGTGAGTCAGTAATGGAGGGAATTAATGTTTTTGGATGGGGTGCCAATCAAGCAGGCTGCTTTTTCATGGATGGTGTCAAATTTCTTGAGTGTTGTTTGAGCTGCACTCATCCAGGTAAGGGGAGAGTATTCCATCACATTCCTGACTTGCAGATGGTGGACTGGCTTTGGGGAATCAGAAGGTCAGTTATTTGCTTTAGGATTTCTAGACTCTGGCCTACTTTTGGAGCCAAAGTCTTTATATGGCTGTTCCCGTTCAGTTTCTGGCCAATGGTCATTCCTAGGATGTTAATAGTGAGGGATTCAGCTATGGTAATGCCATTGAATGTCAAAGGGTGATGATTAAATTCCCTCTTGTTGGAGATGGTCATTTCCTGGCACTTGTGTAGTGTGAATGTTACTTGCCATTGATAGCCCAAGCCTGGATATTGTCCAGTTCTTGCTGCATTTGGACACAGACTGCTTCAGTATCTGAAGTATCATGAATGGTGCTGAACATTGGAATGAATCTGAAGTTACCTTCCCACTTGTTTAATCATGATACAGACTGACCTTTTGCCAATTATTTAACAGTAAGAAAATAACTTGCACTGTACAATATATCATCATTCTTTCACAGTCATTAGGTGAATAACTTTTTGCATCAAAATGAATTGGCTTGTTTCCCCACTGACTGTTCATATCACTTGACTTGACTCATTATAGATACATTTTCCAAGATAAATTATTCCCAAACGGCCCTGTTGATTCGCATGAACTTTAGCAGTAATTACACGGATTCTTTCCATCCTTCAGAGCTAATGAAAGGATTAATTTTTCTTACCTCATAACCCCGCACTTTTCCTTTGCTTGTCTCCCAGGGAACAGCTTCCCAGAAAACTTGCACTTCTGAAGCTGACAGGCTTCTGGCTGAGACATTGAATGGTGCTGCCGTGGGTTCTAGGTTACAAGAAGGAGAAGCCTATGAGTACACCAGGGACAAAGCCAATTCTAAGTGTATTAACCACACAATGACTTGGATCACCAGTTCTGACAGTTAAAGGTAAGTTTTCCCAATAAACCTGTGAGAGACAAGTATCTGACAGATCAGGTTTAAAAGTTTAATGCTATATAAATGAGTTTCATTTCCATTAATAAAACTCATCAATAAAGAAGCCACTAGTGACACCAGAAACCTCGGGGCTGCCAGCATTAAGCTATATGTGAATGTTAAATTCATTTCTGAATTTTGCAATCCCACACACACAATCATTTACTTATTCTCAGCAAGATTCTCATCTTCTTCACAAAAACATCATGACCATGAAATGAAACTGAAATCCAGATTTTTAAAAATTTATCTGCCAGTGTCACATGTCGGCTTACATTAACACTGCAGTGAAGTTACTGTGAAAATCCTCTAGTCGGCACACTCTGGCGTCTGTTCGGGTACACTGAGGGAGAATTTAGCATGGCCAATGCACCTAACCAGATGTGGAAATGTAGTGGGAATAGAAAATAACAGCTGATCATCATGGAGATGTAAATAACTTTCACTGTTTTTCAAGTATCCAAACTACTCAACTGGTGTGAGGGTTAAATTTGGTGACAGTAGCTATTGAGACTGCAATTCTTGTGGATAATGACTTAATGCAAATTGAGGGAAAGAAAGACCATTTATTAACCATGCCTTGTATATTTGGGAAACCTCTGCAAGAGAATACCACAGAAAACGGCTATCAAATAAACTAAGGAGCAAACAAGCACAGTCACTGAAAATGCAAACTTGATATCAACTATTCAAAGGATCTGGTGGAGAGTTCAAAAGAAGCTGCATGCCTTAAGGATGAGCTTAAAGGCAAGGTATGAATATTACTGTAAAATGACAGCACAAGATATAAGGACATAAAATAAAATATTAATGGCAAAACAAATGTTGTACTTAGACTTTGCAGGTATGTACAAAATAACATGTACAGTCATCAGTGAACATCCCCACTTCTGACCTTATGATGGAAGGAAGGTCATTGATAAAGCAGCTGAAGATGGTTAGGCCTAGGACACTCCCCTGAGGATGCCCTGGAACTGAGATGACTGACCTCCAACAACCATCTTCCTTTGTGCTAAGTAGGACCCCAACCAGCGGAGTGTTCTCCCGGTTCCCTTTGACTCCAGTTTTGCTCGGGCTCCTTGAAGCCACACGTGGTCAAATGCAGCCTTTATATCAAGGGCAGTGTCTCTCACGTTACATCTGTATTTCAGCTCTTTTGTCCATGTATGAACCAAGGCTATCATGTCAGGAGCTGTGTGACCCTGGCAGAACCTAAACTAAATATCAGTGAGCAGGTTGTTGCTACGCAAGTGACACTTGATTGCATTGCTGATGACCCTTTCCATCACTTTCCTGAAGTACTGTTAAGAAATCTATACTTACTCAGAGGTAGGGAACTCCGATTCCCAATGAACGTTGGTCTCCTGCATATGCACGGCTGGACAATGGTCGCACATGCACAGTGTTCAGGTTTTTTATTCAGGCCAGGGACCAACCCTGAGCATCTGCGTAGGAGAAGGAAAGAAAGAACTGCACGAAAAGGCAGGTCAGATGTCCAGGCAGGGAATGCCATGATCTCGTAAATGTCCTACAGAGCAGCACTTGTGAGTGGAACAGTGAGAGGTCTCAAACTAGGGAGGGGGATAGGGAGAGGTCCCAACAGGAAGTTCCAGGTGAGGGATAAAAGACAGGGAGCAGAAAGAGGTCCCATTAAGTTAAATTACAGGAAAGGAGCAGAGAAATAGGCTCCGGGTGAAAGAAAGAGTTTAAGAAAAGTGGGAATGAGAGAAGCCCTGAAGATCCGAGAAGGCAGCTGAAGTTTGGTGATACCATGCTGCGGACCACTGGGGCAAAGATACCCCTATGAAGCAGTGGCTTCTGCTTGGTGTGTCCAAAGATCCGAAGTTGTGCTCCGAAGGTTGAGGCTTGGAGGGTGAAGCCCGAGTGTACTCAGAGATCCAGGGGAAAATAATCTCAGAAGGTGAGATGGAATTCCTGCAAGGTGGCTGATTATTGAATCCATCTGTGTGGGAGAAACCTTTTGAGAGAATTCCAAGATGAAATCTTCAAATGTGGATATTGGAAATCCTCATGAAAAAGCCAAAGTTTCAGCGAGATTGGTTGGCTCACATTACGACAAATACCTGGATGGGTTGTTGAGAAATTCATGGAATCTGGTTTGGTCACAGCCGGCATCAGTTGTGTAGCATGGTGTGTCTGACCAGTTTTCACCTGTTAATTCGCACACATCTCATACTTACCCTGAATACTGGAGCTTTAGATATTTAGATCTTTCTGAACTTGGAGAGTAGAGTTTATTTTCGTTTGCTCAAAACCTGTAGACTTTTGTGGCTTTATTCACTTAGTAAGCATCTCCAATCTCAAACTTTATCTACGTTGAACAAAATATTATTGGTCCCTAACCAGATATCCCCCCATGACCCGGGGCTCGGAAGGATCATAACAGCGTGTAATAATACAAGTAACATAAGAAAGATCAATATTGGCTCCTCGACTAGTTTCTATTGTCTAAGGTGGTGGGAGAGGAACTTTTCAAACCATCTTTTCCGAATTGCTCCTGGGCATCTGTTTATTTTTCCCTCTCAGAAGATTGATTGACTGCTGGTGGTTGTAGGGTAGTCCAGTCTTTACATTTCAGGTCTCTGTGGGATGTAACTTCCGTACTTTCATATCTACCTTCAGAACAGAACAGAATTGGCACTGGCCTGGAACCAACACTGGCTGCCCTTACTAAAGAAAGAATTAAGATAAATTCAAAGTAGCAACCGCAAAATATTGTGCAAAATCAAATCAGATCACCACCAAAATAAAGAAAAAGTAACTTGAGCTGGCATAGTGCAGTACCCACGTATCCTGCTATGAAATCGCAACATGTAAATCAGGATTTCCCCATTCTGCCAAATTGTTAAATATATCCAGGAGCTTTTCACAAAGAGAAGACAGAACAAAGTGGCAGAAAAACAGCGATCTGACCAATCCTGCTCATCCCTCATTAGCTGTTTCAAGTGAACATTGCTGAAGGCTTGGGTGAATGTGAGTGACAAGAAATGTGCAGGCACGTTAAAACTAGAGAAATACAGCAGTCAAGGGAATTTCATGCCGTCAAAAATCTGAAAAGGGCTGGAATGTGCTGTCAAAATAATAGTGAGGCGAATGGCACTTACTATTATTTTATACACAAATGCCACAACAACACATCCAGTGTTACTGAGAGAAGCATGTCTGTTGTTAAATGCCAATATCCAAAAGTTGCTGTCTGAATTGTGCCACTCCACTGCTCACTTCACATAAATGGCACCTCACTGTTTGCATCACCATTGGCATGCATTGAGTGGAATGAAGCTGCTGTATTTACATTGGAGTTACAAGTGTTAAGTCTTGTCATTTCAAGCTTAAGTACAATGTGATAATTGTCAACGATTGTCGTGAACCTCCCTGGCACTGAAAATTAACTAATAAATGTGGAGTCTCATTCCTTCACAAATGCATTGTTGAAGATTTTATATCTGTCAATCTTTTTGGAATGTCCCCCTCTCTCTATTAATCCAATCACTTTCCCTCTCTTTGCATATCTGATTTTGCATTAAATTCATTCACTCTCATTTAGGTTTTCTTTTCAGTTCTTGTGCTGTCTATTTCTCAATCCTTAAATCTGATTGATTAAGGGGATACACAGATGCTTGCACTGTTCACTCAGGTCACAGGTGCATTGTTTCCCTTACTGCTATTATAAGCTGACACTATCAGTAACATAAAGTCTAAATGTGCAACAAATGTAACGTAACAGCAGTACACTTAATGGAGTATGGTGGTTATGTTACTGGGTGAGTATTTCAGAGGCCTGGACTAATGAGTTCAACTCCCACCATGGCAAATAGGGAACTAAATTAAGTTAATTAAATAAATTAGGAACAAAAGCCGGTATCAGTAATGGTGATCATGAAACCACTGAATTCTTTTAAAAGTCCATCTGTCTCACTAATACCTTGCAGGGTAGGAAATCTTACTGATCTTGTTTATTTAGGACAACAATGTGATCGACTAGTTATTAACCACCCTCTGATATGGTTTAGCAAACAACTCAATTGTACTAAATCGCTATGATAAAGACTTAGCGCACAACACTGATTGAAGCATAGGATTTGGACACAGCAAAGACACATCTAGTCCATTGACCCTGAAAAGCCACCTCAATAACACTGGGCGAACTGTTAAGCGTCATATAGACAGAATCATATCTTTTATCCATCCTCCAAACTTTTCCAGCAGTATACAGTCAGGAAGGAATTGCCCCGGGAATACTCAACATTGACACTGAGCCTCATGAAGTCTCTTTGGTTTGATTTATTATTGTCACATGCATTAAGGTACAGTGAAAAGTATTGTTTCTTGCGCACTATACAGACAAAACAATACTGCTCATAGAATACATAGGGGTGAAGGAAAGGAGAGGTTGCAGAATATAATGTTACAGTCATAGCTATGGTGTAGAGAAAGAGCAGCTTAATATATGTTAAGTCTGACTGCATCAGGTTAAATATAGGCAAGGAAGCCTTCTGCTAATTGCCACCTACCATCCTCCTTCAGCCGGTGAATCAGGACTCCTTCAAATTGAAGACAACTTGGAAGAGACACAGAGTAGCAAGGACACAGAATGTTCACTGGTTGGGGGAATTTCAATGTCCATCACCAAGAGTGGTTCAGTAGTGTCGCTAGTGACTGAGCTGGCGAGTCCTGAAGGACATATTGTCAGACTTGGCCTGTAGCAGGTGGTGACAGAACTAACATGGGTGAAAGACGTACTTGACCTCTTACTTACCAAACTATCCATCACCAGATGCATCTGTTCATGAAAATGGCTGGAATTCTCTGATATTGGACCCCTACCACCGCAGCCAGTGAAATCAGAGAAATTGGTGCTTCGATAAATCCTCATGCACTACAGCAGGACCGGAGAATCCCAGCCACAGACGAGGCTTTGATTAGTTAGACAAATTTGTAGTTTGTCTGTAGATTCATGTGCCCAGTTAGCAATTTATTTCCTTCATCAAGTGTTTAAAACGCGGCCCTGATTTTATTCTGACACAATATCTACATGCACATCGGAGTCACTGGATTGTTACCAGGAGGAGGAATCCTGACTAACTTTTCTCTTGGTGAGTCTGTGCAGTTATCTTAGGGTATCTGATTTGATTTATTATTGTCACATGTATTAGTATACAGTGAAAAATATTGTTTCTTGTGCACTATACAGACAAAGCACACCGTTCAGAGAGAAGGAAATGAGAGAGTGCAGAATGTAGTGTTACAGTCATAGTTAGGATGTAGAGAAAGATCAACTTAATGCGAGATATGTCTATTCAAAAGTCTGATGGCAGCAGGGAAGAAGCTGTTCGTGAATCGGTTGGTACGTGACCTCAGACTTGTGTATCTTTTTCCCGAAGGAAGAAGGTGGAAGAGAGAATGTCCGGGGTGTGTGGGTCCTTAATTATGCTGGCTGCTTTGCCAAGGCAGCGGGAAGTGTAGACAACATCAATGGTTCAGAGGCTGGTTTGTGTGATAGATTGGGCTACATTCATGATCTTTTGTAGTTTCTTGCGGTTTTACACTTTTGAAGGCGTTGTCCTTCAGGTGAAATGTCAGACTGCATTCCTGTCTATCTGTTCCAATGGGTTCCTTTGAAGAACAATAGCAAATTGTCTCTTGGGCAATAATCCTCCGTCAAACATCCCCATCAAAGATACATTCATTATCTTATTGACTTGGCAAACTAGCTGCTGCGTTCATGCCTACATAACAAAAGTGACTTTACCTCAAAAAAAAGTAATTCAATGCGAAATATCAGGGATGTGATACAGCACTTGGTAAGTTTTTCTTAAACAAATGTTTTTCTTTTCCAGAGACATTGCGACCATTTGCTATGTTGGCTGCAATCAATCACTGAACCCAATATAAACCAGGAACCAAACAGTCTGGTCCGATGGGTTGGTATTACTCCAAATAATGTCAGAAAGACTAGCCTATCAGAAGAGCACGTTTTAGTTATTAGGTAACATTGTGCACTATAAATTAATCACTGGATGTAGCTATCATTAAGTGATTGCATTGACTAAAGTGAGCCTTTTAATAGTTTTCACTTCATGTATGTAGAATTGAGCCAAACTTCAAGTATTAACTGCAGTACTTGCCTTGATAAGAGAAATACCACTTAACAAAGTTGCCGAAAATATTCAATTGTTTAACTGTTACAAGTTTGTAATCTATTGAAGATATTGCAATTGTTTTATTTAGCTGCTGCAAATAGAGGGGTTCAGGATTTCTAAACAACACATATGTTTTGTTCAATCTTGCTATAGTGATTACAATATGCTTTAAGATAGAGTGACAAATATTACCAATGTTTCAGCAATCAGTTTAATTATTTTATCAAACTACTTGGCACAGGTCAGGCACTTTTGTGAACACCCATTAAGGAAATGAAAGCCCTGTACTATCTAGGCATGGCTGATTAGCCAGAATACTCGGAAAGAGCTGAACAGGAAGACATCACAAAATACAAGAATAAATGTCAGAAAAAAAAAACAATTAGCCTATTAAGCTTGCCATCAGTTTTTATGATGCCTGCTGCTTCTCACAGTAGCCATGTCATCTCCTGGGACAGGCAAATACAACCCCAGAAAATTACCCAAGACTAAAAAGTGAAAAATAATCTGGAAAATTCATCTCTGACCACCTCAGTATTATGACAACAAACTTTTAAATATTAATCATCAACCACTATGAACATTAGTTACATGACCAAATATTATCTACATATGGACAATTAATACAAGAGTCTTTTTGATGGACATTTGGGAAGATACGACTTTCTGGAGTGTGATCTTTGACATCCTCGATAACCTGTTCCTCACGAGTACCAGGTACTTCACCTTGTGAAGTTGCTTCACTGTCAGCTTCCTGAGATTTGGTTGTTCCACTGGAGTAGAATCTGCACTTGGTTCTGTAGTAATCCTTGGTTCAGGGATTTCACAACTTTGGGCATTTGATGTAAAAGTTTCTGATACAGACTCTGCTAATTCGCTTTTTGAAGCAAGGATTTGATCCGCGTGTCTCTGCCATATTATTTCGCCATCAAGTTGCACTGTATAAGAAATCAAGCCTGTCTTAGCTAGAATGGTTGCGTGTACCCACTTCTCACTTGTAGTTTCTCGCTAAAACTCTTTCCCCTTGTTTAAAACTCCAAAATTTCGATGTTTGTTCACAGCGAATAACTTATGTTTGTTATAAGACCATAAGACATAGGAGCAGAATTAGGCCACTCGGCCCATCGAGTCTGCTCCGCCATTCAATCATGACTGATATTTTTCTCATCCCCATTCTCCTGTCTTTTCCCCATAACCCCTGATCCCCTTATTAATCAAGAACCTATCTCTCTCTGTCTTAAAGACACTCAATGACCTGGCCTCCACTGCTTTCTGCGGCAAAGAGTTCCACAGATACACCTCTCTCTGGCTGAAGAAATTCTTCCCCGTCTCTGTTTTAAAGGATCGTCCCTTTAGTCTGAGGTTGTGCCCTCTGGTTCTAGTTTTTCCTATTAGTGGAAACATCCTCTCCATGTCCACTCTATCCAGGCCTCACAGTATCCTGTAAGTTTCAATAAGATCCCTCTTCATCCTTCTAAACTCCAACAAGTACAGACCCAGAGTCCTCAACTGTTCCTCATACGATAAGCTCTTCCTCATACGATAAGCTCTTCATTCCAGGAATCATTCTTGTGAACCTCCTCTGGACCCTTTCCAAGGCCAGCACACCCTTCCTTTCATAGGGAGCCCAAAGCTGCTCACAATACTCCAACTGGAGTCTGACCAGAGCCTTGTACAGCCTCAGAAGTACATCCCTGCTCTTGTATTCTAGCCCTCTCGGCATGAATGTTGTTGTCACTATTATAGTAGTAGTGTCAGGTGGTATGAATTGATCAAATTTAGTTCTCAGTTTCATTCTCAGGAACAACATTCTTGGTGAATTTTGTGTGGTGGCTTGAGTCGCATTTCGATAGGATATGAGAAAGTTGTTTACTCTCCTGGATGGTGAATCTTCCTCTTTTGATGCTTTGATGACATGTTTCAGTCACTAAACGAGCCTCTCCGCCAATCCGTTAGTGGACGGATGATATGGAGCAGTCCTTCTGTATGGCATACCATTGTTCTCCAGGTAATTCAAACATTCCTGGGATGTGAACTGCATCCCATTATCACTGACAAGTCGTTCAGGTTGTCCAAATCTTGCAAACAACTCATCCAGGTCCTCTGTGGTTCTTTCCATCATGGTGGATTTCATCATCCTGACTTTGGGCCACTTTGAATGTGCGTCCACTGGGACAATAAACATACAGCCGCCTGCAAAGTCGATATTTACCCTCTGCCAAAATTGTTTTGGCCAATCCCACAGGTAAAGTCGTTGTAGAAGTGGAGTATTCCATATTCTAGCGCATAACTGACATTGCCCTACTTTTGCTTCTATTTGTGAGTCAAGTATCAGCCACCAAAAATAGCTTTGTGCGAGCTCTTTCATCCGCACTATCCCTGGATGACTTGTTATAAACCAGGTCAGAAACTCCAAGGTATTTTATAAAGTCAGGCTGGATCATACGTTTTGTACTTTGAATTTGGCTAGGGTCAGCATGAGATGTTTCACCTTATGTATGATTCAAATGACCCACTAGGGAGCTTTTATCAAACAAAGTTTATTTAAGAATACAGTTAATGCATAGAAAGAAAATTAGCAATAATTTTTACCAATTACAAACAAGAAAAAGCAACCATGATAGCGTATAAACCTTAACAACTAAATGCATTGTTCCAACACAACAAACCTCTACATAAACATACACCTACCACAGGTGTGGCACAGAAAATAAGAATGCTCATGTGATTTTGGAACTTAGTCCTTTGGTTGGAGAATTGAAACTCTGATCTCCCAATCTTCTAACTTCCAGGAGACCTTGGGGTAAAGCTAAAGCCACTGCTGGCCTCTAGCTTTTATGATGTGGAGATGCCGGCGTTGGACTGGGGTAAACACAGTAAGAAGTTTAACAACACCAGGTTAAAGTCCAACAGGTTTATTTGGTAGCAAAAGCCACACAAGCTTTCGGAGCTGCAAGCCCCTTCTTCAGGTGAGTGGGAATTCTGTTCACAAACAGAGCATATAAAGACACAAACTCAATTTACATGAATAATGGTTGGAATGCGAATACTTACAACTAATCAAGTCTTTAAGAAACAAAACAATGTGAGTGGAGAGATAGTCTGAATTCAGACCTTATGTAATGAGGGAACTTGAATTAGCTGTCCAAAATGGAATATTACTCTGGGGAACCAGACTGATCATCTGTCCATGCTTATGAAGCCGGATCCTGGATCAACTGCACAGTTGGGGGTGGGGAGGGGAGGGGTGCATGTATGGGCTTGGGTGGGGTTAGAGGACGACTTTCCATTGTTGAGATCTTCATACTGTTTGGTGAATTGACACGTCATTCCCTGGCCCCAATGTGACACATCTTTGAGCATCTAATCTCGAATGTATCACCTCTGATGCTGCCTGTGTGAGGCTTGATCACTGGCCCCCACCTCACCCCTTCTCCAGCAAACTGTAAGACAGGGAAAAAAATAATTGATGTACATATCATGGGACCTTGGAGCCACAATTACAGAATGGGGGCTCAGAATTTCAAAGCCTTGTCCTACAAACATATAGGGGGCTGTGACCCACAGTTTGGGAATCCCTGCTGTTAATCTTCACTATCTAAGCTCCCACACTAATGTGCACTCGGGTGAAGCATTTCCACTCAGCTGAGGCCTTGCATGAAATAGAACAGTACAAGCCTGTATAAGTGACTCACCAGATCAGCCTATGGCCAAGCACAAATGAGCAGATATTTAAAATTAATTCATGGGATGCAGACGTCACTGGCTGGGTTAGCATTTATTACTCATCCCTAATTGGCCTTTTCAGACTCCCTGAGGTCTGGGTTTGGTGGCAAGTGGGGGCAGAGAATCTGGTGGGAACCAAAAAGTAATCATCTGCTGGCATAAAAGTTGCAATTCTCCCAGTGGTGGGTCGGCCATCCTGATGTGGTGGGTGGAGGTCAAAGTGGGGCGTGTGCACTCTGCAGGTGATGGGCTTGTGGAAAAGGGGACTGAATCGAGGTACAGGCTTCTTCTTGAGGCTACTGGCCTTTTCCCTCAGGGTTGCTGACATCCTGCACAGTCTGGTGAAGATAGCTGGGCTGAAGAGAGTGAGATGAGTGTGCTGGACTGGTATTTAAATATGGAGCCAGGGCAGCACACTCACCAGTATGATGGAACTAACTTCATTGTTCTGGCAGCTTGAATATCTGTAGTCCTTCTGCAGAACAATCTACTTCGCAATCTTGGTTTCACATTTGATCCCAAAATGAGCTTGCGACCTCCCATTCATGTCATCACTCAGACTCCCTTTTGCCAGCTGCATAACATTGCCTGACTTCATTCCGTCTCAGTTCATCTTTTGCTGAAACCCTCAATCAACTCTTTAACTTCTAGACTTGACAATTCCAATGTAATCCTGGCTGGTCTCCCACTTCCTACTCTCCATAAACTTCAGATTATCCTAAACTCTGCTGCCTGTGTTTCAATTCTCAGCAGGTCCAGTCTCCTCATCACCCCTATGCTCACTGGCCTACACTGGCTCCCGACCAAACGACATCCTGATTTTAAAATTCATATCCTTGTTTTCAAAGTTTTTGTGGTCCTGCCCATTCCTATCTCCATGTTCCTCCCCAGCCTCACAATGCCCTGAGATATATGCGGCTTCCTCTAGTTCTAGCCTCTTGTGCGTTCCCACTTATAATTGCTCTGACATTAGTCTCCGTGCCTTCACCTATCTGGGAACTAAGCTCTGGAATTCTCTCCTTAAACTGCTCCACTTTCAATCCTGTTGGCCAGCACTGAAAAATTCAGCCCAGTGAACATTGTGTACTGATATAGAAATAGAAACGTCAATACAAGGATTTAAACGCTATAATCTTTCCAACCAGTATCTTACATGTAACCTAGTTTAACCTTAATATCATGGAAGGGGATTAAAAGTGGCAAATTCATCATAATTGAACAATTCTCATTTTTGTGGTTGCCAAAGAAAGCTGTTAAGTGGATGAAAAATTTGGGGATTTTCATCAAACTACGAATACCTGCCTAACACTGGTTCAAGATTAAGAAAATAAATCTTTATCTTAAAGTCATTCTCAGTAAATTCTGATCTCAAGGTCTACCAAAGAAGCATCCCCGTACTAAATTTACATATTGAGTCACAAACCTGCAGTGTTGACATGACTAAGTGGAGGGCTGTTTTAAACTCAAATTAAGACTGAATGAAGAACAAAATTTTATTTCATTTCTGACCATTAGAAGTATCCAGCGACGAATCTTAGACTAGGATTAATTCCAAACTTGGTCCCTAGGGAGGTATGACAAATAACTGTGCATTTTCTTGAGACTCTGTATGAAAAGATTTGACATTTAAGCATTGAAGTGTAAATATGCATTAACTTCCGCTGTGCATGCACATGCTAAATGTTAAGAGCTACCTCAAGTCATTTCCTCGGTCATGTACATTTCATTAAACTCTACTCATCTGGTTGAAAAGGCAGAAGTATCTTCAACAGGTTATTGCGAGGATCCTGACCTTTTACTGTTTGAGTTTTTCCAGAAAATAAAGTCAGTGGCACAGAACCTTCAATGCATCATTGGCCATATAACTTGCTACACATAGAAAGTTTATCAATTTGTTATGTTTTGGTTCTGTTTAATTCAAGGCAAAATGGAGTAGTGAATGGTAGTGAATGGGGGTCACCTGACCTGCACTGCATCCTGCTTGACAATAAGCCTGGATGCTTTTGTTGCTATGGGGGCAGTGAGACCCAGGCTGTTTCACTGGGGAGAAGATGTGAAATGTTCACGTCTGTTTTCAATGGTAAGAGGATTCGTGATGACCTTGGATAGACTGGTAGGTTCGGATTTCCGCACAGTTGTGGAGACTTGACAGACCTTTAAAATGGTGGGTGAGATTTGGAAATCTTGCCCTCATTTTCGACAGATCTCATTTTCACCAGTAGGGAAAAGGGGGCGGAAAATTATTCACAAATGAGGGAAACCTGAACTCAATGCTGAATTCAAATAGATGCCATTTTTGCAGTAGCAGTGTGGAAATTATGAATTTATGGAGGAGGTTCATGGAGGGTGGATAGAATATCAAGCTATTAAGTTATTTAAATTCATTGCCCTTTAAAGAAAATAAACAGTTTTCATGTGCATCTGCAGTCTGCTCTGTGTAATTATCTTAAACTCCCATGGATCACCTCGGCCATAGGCCTGTGTCACCTGTTTGTTCCCATGTGTTGAATTATAAGTATAACCTATTTATTTTTGAGCAGAAAAATTGAGGCCAACTGCAAATCTAAGTATAGCCTTAAATGTGCATTTATTATCTTGAAAAATGTGGGGTCAACTTACATCCTGAATATAGGTCTAAACGTGCATTTTGGGGCTGAAAAATTGAGTCGTTTGTGACACTGGGTCAACACAGGCTGAAATCTACAGTATTTCACATTAATAAGACAAGATTATTTTTATTCTGCAACTTGGTGACAAAAACAATCATTCTTGTTTCGAGTCCTTGTTCAAGCAGCACACTTAATCAATTGCTGCTCTTGCAAGCATTTCATGGTTTGCAATATAATTTACATTTATAGTCAATGTAGAGTGGTGACCTTTCTCAAATGGGAAGAGACGCAAAACAGACCTCAGACCTGCTATTATTCATTTTATAAAATTGTATTATGTCAAGATGTACCTGAGTGTGCACAATATTGTCAATTTCCTGCCCATAAAAAGAGGCCATTTGAACCAATTAGTCCATATTTGTCTTTGCCCTTCACACAAATAATGTCATGTGCCTGCTCTGTCCTAGATTTCTGTTATCCCTTTTTCCTTCAGCCTCCAATCTAGTCTATTTTTAAATGTGGACACGACCTCTGCTTCCATATCAAATTCAAGTCCGAAATATTGTACATTCAATCTTATCTTTATGTTCCTTGTTTTAGACCTCCGGCTTATCACATCACCTCGTAAACCCCTGTGCAGGAGCCAAGCGCTGTGATTGACTGAATATCGTCAGTCTTCCTGAAGCCTGATTCTGGCTTTTGGTGCATATATTTATAATTCTTCTTTCTGACAGTTTTACCTGGAGATGTAATCGGTAACATCAGCATGGAGCCAGTGGTAGTGAAATTGATCTTCAGACGCAGCACAGAACTGCATTAACAAATCAGCAGCCTGTCTAATTGCACCCTGACTGATCGGGCAGAGGGAAAAACATGCTGTCAATTTGTTTATTGCCTGTTTTGCATTTTTGTGAAGAACAAATTCTCTCTCAAATATTTGAATATGAACAGATATATCAATATAAGGCAGATTTCCTACCCACCATAACAGTGCTAAAAAAGGAGATAATGATAAAACATTTAGACTGTACAAGGCCATTATTGCAAACGGAAGTTCAGAATTCCATTCTGATGTTCCGAAAACAGCAACAATGCATTTGGGTGTGTGCTGCCCCACGTAATTACTGATAAGCAATTGCACTGTAGGATAAATGACAAAATTGAAGATGTCACTTGCTTCTTGGTACAGTGTGTACATTTTGTATTCGTTTGTAAAGTCAGGATTTCTTCAGCTGAAGTGACCTGAAGGAATAGGTATTTATTTATTCTGTCACTGACTAGCTACATATCAAAATGCCTCATCAACTCAAATGAATAGAATTGGAAATGAACACAGGCATAGATTCATCAGCTGGATGGTTGTTGCTTTTGTGAGATTATCCTAACTACTGGTTATTCTACTGTCTCCCATTTTTGGCACTGTGTTGTGCAGAGTTTGAACTTACGCTTTTCCTTTAAAAGTTAGAGAAAATTTCATATTGTCAAAGTGAATAGCAGCTTTGATATGAATTGTAATGATACCTTCATATTTAAGCTTATTTTTCATTTAACATTTACCTGATAAATTAAATATAATTCTGATAAGTATCATCTCAACTCATTTGCCTCCGAGTCAAATGTATGACTCATGAATATGATCCACTCTGCATACATAGATTCAATGACCTGATTGTTTTCTGTCAGAAATCAGACTGAGATTCCGCTCAACACTTTATATCAAAGCTACTTTTTATGGATGCCTTATTTTGGTAGCTGTTCTTGTTTGCTTGTCAAATGTTGTGACTTGAAATTCAGTTTTTGTCAAAACCTATCATAACTTTGCAAAAATATCATTGAATCCTTCGCACACATATTATTCCAACAAAAATTATGCATAGCTGTCCTCCTTATTCTTTCTTTCCAGAATTAAGTTGTATTTATTTAAAATATACCTATAAATAACATTTTGTCCATGCTAAACAGGGACAGAGTATGAGGCTTCCGTGATATTGGGCAATTGAATTGCAGTGACTAGGCTTCGGTTTCTAATTGTTCACACCATTTTGCAGCTTAAACAAAAACTAAAACAAAATGTCTGAAACATGGAGTGGATCAGTCAACGTTTAATGGGAGAGCAACAGACCCTTGTCAGGAATTCTGGCTTCTGAACAAAGGTAAACGGCTCCCAAATGGTTGACTGTTTTCTTGACAAGATGTTGTATGTTTGTAGATCGTTCTGCTTTTGTTTCAGATTTACTATATGCATTCTACTTCAATAGTTTCTGATCTCAACTGGACGATTAAAGCAAAATACTCACCAGTGAATGAGAAATCCAAGAATTAAGCAAACAGGCCACCCAAACATGATATCAGGAGAGCACTCCCTACCTGCAAATTTTGACATAGAATCATAGAATCCCTACAGTGCAGAAGAAGGCCATTCGACCCATCGAGTCTGTACCTACCACAATCCCACCCAGCCCCTATCCCCGTAGCCCCATATATTTACCCTGCTCGTCTCCCTGACACTAAGTGGCAATTTAGCATGACCAATCAACCTAACCCGCACATCTTTGGACTGTGGGAGCAAACCGGAGCACCCGGAGGAAACCCACGCAGACACAAGGAGAATGTGCAAACTCCACAGACAGTGACCCAAGCCAGGAATCGAACCCAGTTTCCTGGGTGGGATTCTCCCAAAAAAATTCTAAGTGTCGAATTCGTGTAAAAACTAGAGTAAATCTCATTGGCTTTTCAGCAGGATTTTCAAAATGAATCTCCCACACTCTGTGCACTGCAGAGTGCACTAGCATGAATCACGCTGAAAACCAGTGGGTGGGGCCTATTCCCGCAAGGGAGGCCGGCAGCTTAGCATTAAGCAGGCCACTGTGCATGCGCCGATCTGTCAGCGCCAGGATCTGGCGCCCGGACTCGCGGAGGCCGTGATGCTCAGTGGGAAGCCTGCTAAATGGCCTCCACTTGAGTCTCCCAGCCTGCTGCGCTGGGCTGAAAGAATTGCCCCCATTACGTGCGCTCAACGGCATTTGTTTGCATTCAATTGACATCAATTCTGCTCAATAGCGATCATTAAACTGTTAAATACTTAGAAGAATTTGGCTATCCTTTGATATCAACTGTATTCAAAAGCAATCATTTAGCCCTTTTTTAGCATCAATAGTGCTCAAAAAGAATCATTTAGCTATCATTTAACATTGCAAGTAATGTAACTAGCATCAATGTCGTCAATTGCTCCAAAGAGCAGTGCTCAAACATTTGTGATTAACAACAGCACTTCAGCATGCAGGCATCAAAAACGATCAGAGTCTGTTTTCCATATTTCTGAATTTCAAAAGCTTCAAACATTCTAACACTCAAAAAGCAGACTCAGTTTTAACATATGTAATGGTGAGTTTTATGTTTTTCATCTGTAACCTGTAATTCGTAGCACAACCCAGCAGCACCACTCAACCTCATCACCAGGCACCAGCGCACCCAGAGTTTGCAGCAATTTTCACCTCCACCACATCCCTGGAAGAATTTTCTCCCTCACCACATCACCCCTCACCCCCAGAGCAATTTTCTCCTCCTCCATCTCCAAGACCAATTTTTCTCCACTTCTGAAACCCCATCATCCCCCGATCACGACAGTTCTCTTCCTCTCTCTCCCCTTCCCTCTCTCTCACCTGCTCCCCTTGTCTCCGCTCTCTCAACTTGATCTCTTTCCCCCCATCTCTTTCTTCCTCTCTCTATCCCCTCTCTCTTTCTCTTACCCCACTCTTTCTCCACTTCTCCCTCACCCCCTCTATTTCCTTGTCTCTCTCTCTCACCTTTTCTCTTCATGCTCTATCCTTCCCCCTTCTCACCCCCCCCACAACCCCCAAACCCCACCATCCCTCGCTCTCTCCAGCCCACCCTCACCTCTGTAACCGAAGGCGAGGCTGAGGCCAGCTCTGATGCAATTTTGCAGTCAGCGTGGGAGCACCAAAGACACTGGCAATTAATTAAGTTTTTTTGGGGGTGGGGCAGTGAAGTCGGGGGGGGGGGGGGGTGGTGGGGGCAGAGGTATGGTGGGTGCAGTGGTGGTGGTGGTGGAGATAGTCATAGGGGCTCAGTTTTCCAAGTTCTGTGGGGCCCAGGAGTTGGTGTTCAGTGGCAACAGTGGGGCCCGAGGTGTGGAAACTGGAGTGAGAGTGGGTAAGAATTTGGAGAAAGTGGGGACACGAGTTTGGATTCAGGAAATAGGAGGGAGGAGGGAGATTTTGGAGATTGGGAGGGGAACAGCTGGGAGACCAAAGGGGGGAGGGGGGGGTCATGTGGGGGGTGAGAGTTTGGAGATTGGAAGGAGGAGGTACGAGTTTGGAGACCAAAAGGGACTGGGGATTTGGATATGGGGAAAAGCTTGGAGACCAGAGTGAGGAAGTGCAGTGGAGAGGGTGGGGGAGAGAGTTTGGACTCTGGAGAGTAGAGAGAGAGAGGGGGTGGAGCGGGAAACTTTAGACCCTGAGAGTGAAGGGAGATGAGGTTGGGGGATTAACATTTAGATGTGGAGGGAAGAGGGAGACTTAACCCCAGGACTGGAGGGAGTCAGGGGGGTGGAGGTGGGGGTGGAGGGGGAGGTGGTGGTGGGTAAAGATTAGACCTTGAAATTGTGGGGGGAGGGGGAGGGGTTGGCTGGTGGAGGAGGGATGTTGCAGGTATAGATCCTGATGCTGAAATTATTGAAGAACTGAGGGGATCTGGTGGGTGCTCTCAATCATGTCTCCACTGTAGAGTGGGGAGATTTTTGGACCACATGACAAAACTGAATAAATTCAGATATGATTGAAGCAATTAATTTCCTTGTATTTTTCAATGCAGATTGCTGAATACATTGGATAGCTTTTAGCGTCTTAGATAGCTTTGAGTGCACTCTATGCCTTTGTGTGCCACTGGCAGTAAATCACTGCCTAAGTTTTTGGTGTGGGATGATGGATGGCATACTAGAGCAAGACAGGGAAAATAAAAGCCAAGGGGAAATAATTTGTGATTTGATCAGACAACTCACCAGCAGTTTCTTTACTTACCCTCCTCAGCTGAATACACGATAATGACAGGGCTGTAAGGGCCTTCGCCTTTGTTATTGTAGACTCCGACTTTTACTTCGTAGGGGGAAAAAGGTGGCACGCTTTCATTTCTAAACACGTATCTTGATGCATCTGCTGAGGTTACTGCTGCTTTCATCCAACTTGTTGCTCCAAGCAGTCGAAAAGCAACAACATATCCAAAGCCTTCACCATTTTGTAACTCTTCAGGCACAGGCTTAAAAACAAAGACAAATAAAGCTACCTAAAAGAATCAGCAGAAACCTACATTTGTATTGCACATTTGCAATAATAAAAGATCACAAGGTGTTTTATACACAAGAGGACAATCTTAAAGAAACTGGGTAAGGTGACTTAAATCCACAATGGGTGAATTTCTTTTGCAACCCGTGACCAGAATTTCCCAGATGCACAAAATTCCTCAAACCTGCTTTGGATTGTTCAAACTTACAGCGGGATATTCAAACATGAACCTGTCATGGGGATCCCCTGGGGGCGTAAAGGTGAGTATAGTCCCTGGGGGAGAGGGACATAGCAGTGCCCTGGCACCGCTCCCTGGCACAGGTTAGCACTGTCAACCTGACAGTGCCAACTTGTGCAGGGGGCAGTGCCGGGGTGGACCCGAGTGGGGGGGGGCCTCTTTGGCAGTGGAGACTCATTTATTTGTGTTGTGGTGGTGGGGGAAGCTCACATGAAAGCAGTGAGAATGCCAGCATTGGCTGCTTGGGAGGAGGGGGATGGGGTCCGAGGCTGGCATTGGCTCGGGTGGGGTTAGGGATCTGATGCCATCATTCAGCATTGACTGACATTGGGGGCGGGTTCAATGCCAGTGATGTTTGTGGGAAGGGGCCAGGTGACGGCGATGACTGTTGTTGCTTTTTTTGGGGGGTTGGAGAAGTCGGCTTTGATCGCTGGGAAAGGGGGGGGGGGGGTGGTGGGGATTTAGGGGGACACACCCCTGAGATCTCCATGGTGCGGTTGGGGGTGGTTATTTTTTGCTCTGATTGGGGCGCCCTTTAAAAATCCCTCTCGGAGCAGCCGGGCTTTACCAGCATGTTTAGGCCCTGCCCCCAGCATGACGGCATTGACAAATATCTGGAGAGAAAACCGGCCTGTTTCTCTGGAGACCCTGACACTTTGCCCTTATTTGTTAAGATTCTGCCCATTATGTAGGGCACCAGGCTAATCCTGCACCATTTTGCAACCAGTAGACAGATCAATACAAGAACAAAGCCGTTTCAAAAGCTTTGCAAATCCAGAGGTTAAATTTTTTTCCAAAAAAAACCCTTTTTCAGCCAAAACATCAGGCAAGAGTGAAAAACAGGTTCAAAGATATTTCTGGTAATTCTGCTGCTGGCTTTACATTATTCAGATTTTACTGCATTGATTAACTCAGGATCCTGAAATCACACCATTGCAGCTGGTACACTATGCAAGACATTCAGCACTCTGATGTTATATGGAGGAGTTAAAGTCTTTCCCACAATACTTTCTAAATTATCAAACTCATCTGTGTGACAGCCAGAAGCATCAAGTGAGAACAAGGTTCTTCTCAACAGAGCATCAAGGAGAATCACTATGGGATACTCATACACATCAATGTTAGCATGCCCACAGCTCAGTTCAAGTTTCTGGGCTCAAATACTACTCCAAGCGTCCAGCATGTATCTGGGCTGACACTCTGGTGCAGTGCTGAGAGAATGTGAAACTGTTGGAGGTGCTCACTTTCAGATGAACTGTTATATTGAGTCCATTTGCTTGTTCAGTTGGGCGAGAAAGATCCCGATGCACATTTTTGAAGATGAGCAGTGTGTTCTCCTAGTGTTCTAGACAACATTCCTCTCTCAACCAACATTGCTAAACAGTTAAATTAAGCATTCACCTCTTCTGTTCTTTGAGGGACCTCTAAGAGACTGGCAACATAACCACAATGATTACACTTTGACAATATTTCATTGGCTCTGAAGCAGTTTGGAATATCCTGGTGACACCATAGAAAGCCTACAGTGCAGAAAGAGGCCATTTGGCCCATCGAGTCTGCACCAACCACAATCCCACCCAGGCCCTACCCCCATATCCCTACATATTTACCCGCTAATCCCTCTAACCTATGCATCTCAGGACACTAAGGGGCAATTTTAGCATGGCCAATCAACTTAACCTGCACATCTTTGGACTGTGGGAGGAAACCGGAGCACCCGGAGGAAACCCACGCAGACACGAGGAGAATGTGCAAACTCCACACAGACAGTGACTCAAGCCGGGAATCGAACCCAGGTCCCTGGAGCTGTGAAGCAGCAGTGCTAACCACTGTGCTACCGTGCCGTCCGGTACGAAAGACATTTTATAAATGCAAGTTTTTATGGTGTTGTTAATCATTAGTGTCTTGTTTAATGGCCAAATACACTGCACACACCTTGTGAAAAAAATGAAAAATAAATATGGTGATAAGTGAAAATACTTAATTTTAAAAAAAGTTTCTGTAATTGATGAGAGCAATAAAAACATATTAAAACTTCAGAGATCAGAGAAGAATTAAACCAGATGAGGATTTTAAAATTAATTAATTATTTTCGCCTATGCAATTTAATGTTTGCCATAATTAAGGCACATATCTTCAATGAAGATGAGTTGATGTCACAATCCCGTTATATCATCTGCATTCATTGGAGCTCTGTCAGTGATCTAAGTTTAGGAATCCCGTATTTAAATAGTTACGATTCGGTCATACAATAAACTATTTCAACATTTACAGCCCTGCATAGATTAGAAAATCCACACCAAATATGTAGCCTCAAACTAAGCCCCTTAAACTAATATTCAAAGGTTAAGTGTGCTTTCAGATCCTTCAACATCGTTTTAATCACTGAAGCATTATATCAAGGTATGTTGCACTTCAATTTGTATAAAAAATCTCTTGATATTTAACTGTAATGCAAAACTGTATTCATTATAACTGGTGACAATCATGAAAAAGATCATTTACAGTTTTGCACCAATTCATTTATATCATAAACTTAACCTTTTGCTTTGTAACTGCAGATACTTAATTTTGGCCATAAATATGTGCATAACCCCTGTGATGCATGAATATGAATAAGGGCCATATTTTCTTTCTTTGGACACTACACGTTACAAAATAAGCAAAGCCAATATTCTATGCTGTGCTGCGGTTTGCTTGTGGGTAAAACAGAGTCTCAGTACCTATGGATTGGTCTTCCTTTTCATCATTACTTTGTAGATAGAGGGATGAGTTTCAATTTAAAGTGTCCCTCCCACGTTATTCACTACAGGAGAGGTGATATTCTCCATTTTTACACTGAAGGAGCAGATTATTCAAGATTTGCTATGTCAGGTCTGTGCTATGAAAATTATACTCAACCCTGGTTGAAATTGAATTTTATAGTGAATGTGGAATTCCAGGATTGGTATCCAGAAGTTGGAGTATGGCTGTCTGAAGGTGGCCCTACTATTATGTTCAAGGTCTTTGGACCTAAGAGACTCAAAATGGCAGGTGTGCAGTCAGCTTTTTGCACGAGGAAATACGTGAGAGTCATCACCTCTCGGACAAAAACACACTTCTATCAATTTTATTTGAAAAATAGTGGGGGTGATTTTAAGGATGCGAGGGATTGGTGCAATCATGGCCATCCAGCCCTCTGCAGTGTGAGGGTTATTAGAATTCAACTCCTTGGTCTCATCTACATGATTGGAATCATACGTTTGTTGAACCCATGGCTTGCAGGCAGAATGTAACTTCTGGCAAACTGAGTATCCGAGTGAATGATCCCAGGCCTTAAGGTAAGCATTTAGAAGGGTTGAGTCATGCAGTTAAACTCAAACAAACCACCAAAGGTTTGAGATTTTTGAGGTAGAGGCAGTGGTAAGGGAGAAGAGCATGTGGTAGGGAAGGTCAGGGGAGAGAGGTTTGCTCCATCTGGTCCATGTATATGAAGAGTTTTTTAAAGGAAACTTAATTTTCTGGGACCCACGCATCTACTAAAAAGAGGTGAATACTGGGACCTCGAAGAAGGGAGGGATTGACTACGGAGTCTCTGTGGGTGGAGGTTAGGAACAGGAAGGGGTCGGTAACGTTGCTGGGTGTTTTCTATAGGCCGCCCAATAGTAACAGAGATGTTGAGGAGCAGATGGGGAAACAGATCCTGGAGAGATGTAGGAATAACAGAGTTGTCGTGATGGGAGATTTTAATTTCCCAAACATAGATTGGAATATCCCTAGGGCTAGGGGTTTGGATGGAGAGGAGTTTGTTAGGTGTGTCCAGGAGAGTTTCCTGACACAGTATGTGGATAAGCCTACTAGAGGAGAGGCTGTACTTGATCTGGTGCTGGCTAATGAACCTGGACAGGTGGAGGATCTCTCGGTGGGTGAGCATCTTGGGGATAGCGATCATAATTCTATCTCCTTCACGATAGCATTGGAAAGAGATAGGATCAGGCAGGCTAGGAAAGTGTTTCTCTGGAGTAAAGGGAAATACAGTGTCATCAGGGAGGAAATTAGACGGGTAAATTGGAAGGAGGCATTCTTGGGGAAAAGTACCGAAGGAAAGTGGAGGATTTTCAAGGAATGTTTGTCTGGAGCTCTGCATGACAACGTTCCGATGAGACAGGGGGGTGTTGGTAGGGTACGGGAACCGTGGTGCACGAAGGTTGTGATGAACCTGGTGAATAAGAAAAGAGAGGCGTACAGAAGGTTCAGAGAGCTAGGAGGTGTTAAGGATTTAGAGGAGTATACGGGATGTAGGAAGGAGCTTAAGAAGGAAATTAGGAGAGCGAGAAGGGGTCATGAGAAGGCCTTGGCGGGTAAGATTAAGGAGAATCCCAAGGCTTTCTACAAATATGTCAAGAGTAAAAGGATGAGATGTGAAGGCATAGGACCCTTAAAAGGTGAAGGGGGAAAAGTTTGTGCGGAACCGTTAGAAATGGCGGAGCTGCTTAATGAATACTTTACCTCGGTATTCACGGTGGAAAGGGATCTGGGTGGTTGTACTGCTGGTTTGCGGTGGACAGAAAGGATCGAGCATGTGGACATAAAGAAAGAGGATGTGTTGGAACTATTGAATGGCATCAAGGTTGGTAAGTCGCCGGGACCGGATGGGATGTACCCCAGGTTACTGTGGGAGGCGAGGGAGGAGATTGCGGAGCCTTTGGCGATGATCTTTGCATCGTCGATGGAGACGGGAGAGGTTCCGGAGGATTGGAGGATTGCAGATGTGGTCCCTATATTCAAGAAAGGGAACAGGGACAGCCCGGGAAATTACCGACCGGTGAGTCTAACCTCAGTGGTTGGTAAGTTGATGGAGAGGATCCTGAGAGACAGGATTTATGATCATCTAGAGAAGTTTAGTATGATCAAAAGTAGTCAGCACGGCTTTGTCAAGGGCAGGTCGTGCCTTACGAGCCTGGTTGAGTTCTTTGAAAATGTGACCAAACACATTGACGAAGGAAGAGCGGTGGATGTGGTCTATATGGACTTCAGCAAGGCGTTCGATAAGGTCCCCCATGCAAGACTTCTTGAGAAAGTGAGAGGGCATGGGATCCAAGGGGCTGTTGCCTTGTGGATCCTGAACTGGCTTGCCTGCAGAAGGCAGAGAGTGGCTGTGGAGGGGTCTTTCTCTGCATGGAGGTCAGTGACCAGTGGAGTGCCCCAGGGATCTGTTCTGGGACCCTTGCTGTTTGTCATTTTCATAAATGACCTGGATGAGGAAGTGGAGGGATGGGTTGGTAAGTTTGCTGACGACACCAAGGTAGGTGGTGTTGTGGATAGTTTGGAGGGATGTCAGAAGTTGCTGCGAGACATAGATAGAATGCAAGACTGGGCGGAGAAGTGGCAGATGGACTTCAACCCGGATAAGTGTGTGGTGATCCATTTTGGCAGGTCCAATGGGATGAAGCAGCAGTATAATATGAAGGGTACCATTCTTAGCAGTGTAGAGGATCAGAAGGACTTTGGGGTCCGGGTCCATAGGACTCTTAAATCGGCCTCGCAGGTGGAGGATGCGGTCAAGAAGGCGTACGGCGTACTGGCCTTCATTAATCGAGGGATTGAGTTTAGGAGTCGGGAGATAATGCTGCAGCTTTATAGGACCCTGGTTAGACCCCACTTGGAGTACTGCGCGCAGTTCTGGTCACCTCATTACAGGAAAGATGTTGAAGCCATTGAAAGGGTGCAGAGGAGATTTACAAGGATGTTGCCTGGATTGGGGGGCATGCCTTATGAGGATAGGTTGAGGGAGCTTGGTCTCTTCTCCCTGGAGAGACGAAGGATGAGAGGTGACCTGATAGAGGTTTACAAGATGTTGAGAGGTCTGGATAGGGTAGACTCTCAGAGGCTATTTCCAAGGGCTGAAATGGTTGCTACGAGAGGACACAGGTTTAAGGTGCTGGGGGGTAGGTACAGAGGAGATGTCAGGGGTAAGTTTTTCACTCAGAGGGTGGTGGGTGAGTGGAATCGGCTGACGTCGGTGGTGGTGGAGGCAAACTCGTTGGGGTCTTTTAAGAGACTTCTGGATGAGTACATGGGATTTAATGGGATTGAGGGCTATAGATAGGCCTGGAGGTGGGGATGTGATCGGCGCAACTTGTGGGCCGAAGGGCCTGTTTGTGCTGTGGCTTTCTATGTTCTATGTTCTATGTAAGGCAGTGGGATTGAAGGGCATAATTTGCAAGGTGCATTTTAAACTTTATGTTGCCCGGTTTCTGCTGGGTTAAAATTCCTGAGGGGGTTTGTAACTAACATTGAAATTCTTGTTTCCTATTATTTTCCTTTAGTAACTTTTCACTCAGATCGGTGGTTGGTTTTCTGCTTTCAACATAGTTGACCCCAACTGGCTTGGAACTATTTTGCTGTTCCTTCACTGTTACTTGGTCAGAAACCTGGGACTCCCTTCCTAATGCACAGTGGGTATACTTATACCTCATGAACTGCAGTAAGGTGGTGGTTCACTACCAACTTCTGAAGGACAGTTAAGGATGGGCAACAAATGCTGGCCTTGCTTACGATGCTCATCATCCCAAAAACATCTGGATTACTCTTGGTCTCCTTGCATGAAAACAAATAAAATAGTGTTGGGAGCAGTTCACTCAACTCATTCCTGGGATGAGGGGCTGGTCTTATGAAGGACGGTTGAACAGGTTGGGCCTATACCCACTGGAGTTTAGAAGAACGTGAGGTGATCTGATTGAAACACATACGATCTTAAGGGGATTTGATAAGGCAGATGCTGGGAAGATGTTTCCACTTATGGGAGAGACTAAAACCAGGGTATATGGTTTAGAAATAAGTGATTTACTGTTTGAGACAAGAGATGAGGGGAATTTTTTTTCTCTCCAAAGGTTGTTAGTATGTGGAATTATTTTCCCCAGAAAGTAGTGGAATTTGTGTCATTGAATTTATTCAAGGCTGAGTTAGACATTTTTTATCAACAAGAAAGTCAAGGATTTTGGGAGGCAGATAGGAAAGTGGAATTGAGACCACAACTTCCATGATCTTACTGAATGGTGGAGCAAGCTCAAAGGGCTGAATGGCCTTCTCCAGCTCCCATGTCCTATGAAGGAACAATAAAAACCAGAGAAAAATAAACGCAAATGCTGCAGATCGGAAAAAAAAACAGTAAGTCCTGGAAAAACTCAGCAGGACTGACAGCATCTGTACAGTGGGAAACAGAGTTAAATGATTCAAGTCGATTATGACTTCTTCAGAACCAAAGGGAGGTAGAAACGTCATGGGGTTTACACTATCAAAAGGGGGAGCAAAGCAAGAACGAAAGGGAAAGGTCTGGGATAGAGTAGAGGCAGGAGGCATTAATTAACAAAAATGTCATGGAACAAAAGGCAAAGGGAGTGGTGATGCTTCTAGTAAAGAAACAAAGCATTGGTCCAGAGTTTCAATGGCAGAATAATGAACAGTTCTGTCTGAAAACAAAAGCATGAAAAAAAGACTGGCATTTGCAAAAACAAAATGAATGAAAATGAAGGGCAGAGTTCATGTCTGAAGTTGTTAGACACAATGTTGGATCCAGATGGAGCTTCACTAGAACACTGCAGCAGGCTGAGGACAGAAAGGTGAGCGTGTGAACAGGTTGTGAATTAAAATGGCAAGTAACCAGGTTCTTAGCATCATGCTTGCAGACAGAGCAGAGGTATTCTGCAAAATGGTCACCCAGTCGATGTTTGATCCCCCCAAAGTAGAAGAGATCGCAGTGCGAGCAGCGAATACAGTAGAACAAATTGAAACAAGTACAAGTGAGTTGCTACTGCACCTGTAAAGGAGTGTTGGGGCCATTGGCATTGAGGAATGAGGAGAGAGGAAGTAAAACGGCAAGTTTTACAACTCCTATGATTGCATAGGAAGATGCTGTGGAAGAAGAGGTGTTGAGATGATTGAGGAGTGGACCATGGTGTTACAGAGGAAATGGCCACTTTGGAATGCCAACAGGGAAATTGTGAGGAAGATGCATTTGGTGGTGACAATGCACTGGAGATGGTGAAAACGGAGGCTGGTGGGGTGGATGGTGTGGACAAGGGGAACCCTATCGTGGTTCTGGGAGGGAGGAGAAGGGTTGAGGGAAGAAATGGGGGAGATCCGTCAGATACAATCGAGAGACATGTCAGCCACAATGCAAGGTGGCTGGTGGTGCACAGTGGCATCAGAATGGATGTGATGTAGATGGAGAAACTGGAATGGAATCCTTACAGGAAGCAGGGTGTGAGGAAATGTAGTCGAGGTAGCTGAGGGAGCCCATGGGCTTATTAGTAGATAGCCTATCCCAGAAATGGAGGCAGAGAAGTTGAAAGGGAAAGAAAGCTTTGGTATGGACCATGTGAAACTGAGAGAAAGCCAACATTTGAAAGAAGTTGATGAATTTTTTCAGTTCTAGGTGAGAACAAGAAGCAGCACTGATATAGTCATTGATCTACCAAAAAGAAGAGTTGAAGGAGTGGGACTGGGACCCATGTGGGTATCTTAAGCAACACCTTTTATTTGGAGGAAGTGAGACAAGTTAAAGGGGAAATTTTCAGTGAGACAAGTTCAGCCAGACAACATGATAAAAGATTTTGAGATTCTGAACAGGGTGTAGACAAGGATGAGTAGAATACAGAACTCCTAGTTCTGAGACTCCAAAAATTAGAGAAACAGAGATACTGAATTGATATAAATGGCATTTTTAAATGATTAATATTTTTGCTGGATGATAAACATGAATATATAAAAGTGATTTGCAAAGGAATGAAATGCATCATGCGGAATAACATTGTTAAACAGCAAATGTTATGATCTGGAATACACTGCCTGAAAGAGTGGTGGAGGCAAATTTAATAATGGTTTTCAAAAAAGGAACTGGATAGCTTCTGAAAGAAAAAGAAAATACATGGTCACAGAGAAAGGGAGGCGGAGTGGGACTTGCTAAAGAGCAGAGCTGGCCTCTTTCCATATTGCAACTATTCCATGATTCTATGAATTAGCTTTTGGCTACAGTCCAGTTGGAATGGAGGGAGATGTCAGGACAAGGGATTAGGTTTATTAAGGTTCTGGGCAATGAGTTAGGTTGGATGTCAGAAAATATCTTTTTACACAGTGTCATTTTCCTTCTGGGACCAACCGGTAAGTTATGTGGTGTGTATAAAGTCGCTGCAGTCCTTTAAAAAAATGGATTGATTAATTCCTGAGGAAAAAGTGCATTTCCAAATCTTGAAAGCAAACTGCTAGTTAGTCAAGGCTGAAATATCATGGGCAGCTGAAATCTTGAAACCACTTGATTGCTTTTGAGAGTTGGAAATGAGTTTTCCAGAAGTTTCCTTGAAATTGGCCGTGGTATTTGCTCTTTTCTTTGCCAGTTCAAGGGGACAACATTTCCAGGGTGTGGAGAGATGATGTGACAGATTACATTGACTGGATGGGCTAAATGGGACTGGTGTTTTTCTTTAATTGCCCTTATTTCTATATGCTTGTGTGTACAATATGGAGCTGGGTTTAGGATCATTGGGCGAAATGAAATGTTATTGTTATCCATTATTTTTGTTTACTTTATATATTATTTGTGCTCAATTCTGTCTACTCATGCTGGATCTCTCATTAGATTTCATACTTCAATAGTTGTGCATTTTCTGGCATAGCTCTATATCTGAAAATTAATTTTGTGATGGTAAATTGAGCTTACCTCCCAAGTTATTACCAGTTCAGATCGACTGCCACCTCCCCCACTAACATTAGCTGGGCCCATGTCAGGAACTGTAAGGAAACAAAAAAGAATGGGTAATTTTGGATCACAGGAAACCTGAGCAGGAAACCTGCTGAAAATAAAGAACATGATCCATTTCTTATTTAACTCAACTTTCTAGCTGTTTAATGCTCCCAGATGAATGCAGAGGTTTTATGATACAATATTCAGAATCTCTGTCTTTTAATCATGAATATTGTAAATTAATTCTCACTTCACCATGCAAACACGTAGTATATGTTTAATATGTATGATATGTACATGTATTCAAAAACATATTCTCTTATTATTTTAAAAGGCAGAACAAGAGCAAATATATAAGTATCTACTTTTCCAACCAATATTGTAGATTTTTATTGAATGAGCATTAAAAAATTGATAAAAGATTATGGAATTGGTTATCAATTTGTCACTTATCTGTAAGACGGCCAATTATAGAAATCAGCTATTAACAATAGAAATAAAAATCCGGCTATTTCCATAATATTTGGCCAATCCACAATTCAGATTTTATGCTCAGGCAGCAGGGGGAGGGTCTATACTGTTATGCATTGTGGGCTTGCTGTATATCTCATTTATCTGAAAGCAATCCAGTGATGGCTTTAGTTGTAAATAATAATAGCTTCTTTATTGAACTTGAAAACATATCGGAACTTACAGGAGATTCAATACACATGGTCTTTGCAGGGTGCAGCAGATCTTTTCTGGAGCATTCCCAAATTTCTTATCTCACTAGGTCTATCCACAGGCTTAAGTAATCAAGCAATGTACAAGGATCAGGCTAGCATAATCAAACATAGATGAAACAAACCACTAAACATGACATATTACCCCCTCCCCATTTTTCTAACCCAAGACCTTGTTTTTATTTAAATCTTTCTAAACAAGAAACATATATGTCAAGTCATCCCCTGGAGTTCAACTTGTTTGTCTTCTCTAAGTACAGAAAGTTATTAAGGTACAATCGTTTCTTTAATCTGCAGTCAGACTTATGAATCTGATGTCGTGGTTCTGTATGATCAACTTGATGTTGCAATGATTAAAATCACTCATAGGAAAGGAAATTTATCTTCATAATCATTGTCCTTGAAGTATCCTGCTCTGCTCACTATCAAACATCTTGTGTTCCACTTGGTGTTGGCATCCAACAGATAAGTGTTAGTACTGAGCAATCGCTTGATCTGCTTTGGATCTAATAGATAAGATGCAAGTTTGAGTTTGTGATTTGACCATTTGGATCTCCAATCTCAAATCATGGTTCCCTTGCACTGTACATTTATCAGTGCATGTTTTTCTTTAATAAGTCGCTTTGTAATTTCATCTGATTTTGCTGTGACATTCTCATTAACTGCTGATGATGGTTTAAGGATACAAACTGGTATAGAAAGGTTATGACATATCTTAAGTTTGACTGGTGTCATTCCAATGTCAAGTCAGAGAGTGTTGAATGTTCTGATATGCATATGTAATCCATCATTCTCGTTAAAACTTCGTCACAGTAGGGATACTGGTAGGGTGTTCACCAAATGTGCACATGTTCCATTGCTGTCAGATTCTGCAAGATGTGTCCTTTTATGACTCTTAAGCATAGAGAATCGCAAAGACATTATGACATAGGTCATATTTGAAAGCTTATTCACTTGTGTGCATCAGAAGATGTCACTGCAGGGAGAAAAGAATTTGAAACAAAACCCACATACCTCACAGTCTTCCCAGTGTATCTTTTTGTGGTTCTTGCACACATATCTATGAGCAAATCCTTTTTCCATAAGGTTTGAATTCATAGGATGTATCCTCACTATGGATAATTTATGTACAGTCCTTTGATCAAGCCATTTAAATGATGTGTTTCCTTTTGCAATGGTATATACATGTGCTTTTACTGTCAGAAAGATATTGTACCATGTGTCAAACTGATGAAGTCTTCTTTTTTGATGACTTGTACAGCTTGCAAAATGGTTTCACAGAACATGGGTTGCACATTTTCCCTCAAGGGCACAACTTAGAAGGTATCTGACCATGACGAGTTCATGTTGATGACATTGCTGAGATCTCCTTCTCCATAACACTGGTGCCCGAGCTGGTTGGGCAAGCTGTATTTGCAATCCTGAGTCTAAGGGTGCATTGTTATGTAACCTCCTTGAATCCAACATGGCAAAGTCAATTTGGACTGCCAAGGCCATGGCTTTTTCCAAGGTTAGATCATCATCCTCCATGAGGAGAACTTGCCTTTATGAAATTGAAGTATGTTCAATTGGTCAGTCACAAATTACTTCATTGGTGAATGTGTCAAATACACATAGAAACCAACTGCCACAATGCTGCGACATATTGTTTGATGGATTAACCTGTTCCCTGGGATCTCTGATGGAATATAAATCATCACAATTGTTTTTGGCCCAAAATAGTTTTTAAGAGCACTTACTGCCATATCAAAGTTTTGTGTATCTTTTGTGGGCTGCTTGCATATTTGCCAGTGTTCTGAGAAAATGTACTGGTATCACTTCCTTACAGATCGCTGCTGCATCCAACTGTCCATCCCTGCAATGAGCACGTCAGTCTTGAACCCACAAAACCATCATCTCCCGTCAATGAAAGAATTAGTTCTGGAGCTGATAAAGTTAACCTGTTCTCAATCATCCTCGTCACCAATTTTTGTTATGTATTGCCAGTTGGCTGTGCATCTTAATTATATTAGAGCAATGCAGAGATAATTACAATTCTAAGTCTAAACAGTTAATTTACAGAAGTTGAAAACAACTCATAGCTTACAAGAGTTTTAATAAACATAGCTTTTGCAGATAGCCCTAGATCCTATCTCGATTTTTTATCTTTCTGGGTCCACTGACAGACTTAAGCAATCAAATGTACGAAGATTAGTTACCACATTTGCATAATCAATCCCAGATGAAACAAACCATTGAACACTACATATACCTACATGTTTTCTCATGCCTTATGACAGCAGGGTTTTCCTAGCTTGCTATCTTTATGGATCATTTAAGTGCCTGCCATGGAAATACTATATATATTTATTCTACATTAGGCCATATTTATAATACAATTCCCATTAATTTTCATGTATTGTAAACTAATTTTGGTGCCCTGAGTGAGGTTATTACAATAATAAGGCAACAGCACTAAAGACAGCCTTTTGAAAGCCTTGGATACAGAAAATTCAAATAGGAGAAACTAGTGGGAAAAAAATAAAAATACAAATAGAGTTGCAGAGTTTAGGTTTTATTGATTGGGCTTGGGGAACACCCTAAGGTGCTGCTTAAAGGTTGTAAATAATTCTGCACATTTGACTGACATTGGCAGGGGCAGGAGCATGTTTTAGTCAGGGCAGGAAGAGTGGATGACGGGCTCATTAATCACTGATTTTGGCAAGTACTTGATTTCAGTAGGTGCTTCGGAGTGCAGAAAAGTGGTGGGGCTGCCTGCATGCAGCTGGCTGCTGGTTCAGCTTAGATTGCCTGTGACTAATGATGGTCGTGAGACATTAATAATGAATAGCTGTTTAAATGGGATAAGGCACACTTCAGCAAAAATCTGTTCGGCATTTTTCAACCCAAATGGAGTCAACCTTCATTTATAATTTTGCTCATCTTCGCTATGTGATATATAAACAAGTAATGCCAGTGCAAATGGGTGCTGTGAATTGTTCTTAGCCATAAAGGTTACTTGTACTTTAGAGTTTTGGATACATGGTTCAGCATTATGCTTACTTGTTAACCTAAGTGATTGGACCTGTTGAGCAATCAAAGTACTTGGTTCTTGTGTAGTTGTTCAATTGGTAACCCTGCGACAAGATCCTGCTTTAAAACAGTTTTGATTAATAAAATCAGATATGTTTGAGATAAAAGGTCCATATTACAAAAGTTGAAGCTCTTATTTTTGATTTGTAAATAGTAAAATGTCTTACAACACCAGTTAAAGTCCAACAGGTTTATTTGGAATCACGAGCTTTTGGAGCACTGCTCCTTCATCAGGTGAGTGGGGCCCACATCTTTGTAAACAGTGGTAAAGTAAAAAAAAGCTATCCAAAGTAAGTACACATAGGACGAAACCTTAAAAAAGGCTATTTTTCAGTCTTGCTCACCAGATTATTAAGAGTAAAGAGGGTCCAGGTGCAGTCAGGATCAGGATAATGTTACAGACAGTGGGTTGCAAGTAATTATGGGGTCATCAAGGACAGAAGAAGCTGGTACAAAACTTCAATAAAGAAATTCAAGCATTAAGTGCAGCAGCAAGTTGATTGAAAATAAATGAGCCTGAGCTTCAGAGAGACTCAGCAAGGTAGAAGAGGCCACTAGCATGAAGTGGGGAGAGCACAGAAAACAGACTCTCACCCTCAAATATTAAGCCATGTTTCAATATCCCTATCACAAAACCACTGAACACATGCATTTGTATTTGATCAGCAGTTCCGACCACATCTATCAATTTCAAGTAACTTAGACTATTAATTGTACAGGATTAATTTTTGAACTTTACAATAACCAAGACTTTTATGAATTAATTCTGAAACCAACTGCAACATTTTATTGAGTTGGCAAAATTTTTTAATGAAAAACTAGCATAATACATCTTAATCCTAATGTTTTGTTAAATAATTAATAGCAGCCAACACAGCATTTCATGAAGTTTTGTCAGAAAGACAAATCAACAATATAGAGGAAAAATATTCTCCGGCAAAGCCTTGAAACCCACAACAAAGACTTCGAAAGGAATTTTACAAGACAAAAAATAAAATATATAGAATTACTCCGTATCTACAGTACAGAAACACACCATTTAATCAAACCAGCCAATGCTATTGTTTATGCTTGCACAAAACTTCTCCCGCATTAATCCATCTAACCTTCTGCGATTGAAAATAAAATTAGGACCAAAGGAAGTTCACAATTGCACTGCAAAAGGAGGAAAGAAATTGTCACTTACAGACCAAATTGTGGACTGTGTAAATATATATGTGTGTGCTTTGTAGAGCCAACATATAACTCCTCATCCAATCAATTCACACATGAGAAATGAATTAATGGTCATATTAGGATCATATTTTATATGTTAAAACAATTGCTTTCATTTTTTTGTGTCTATTAAATATTTATGGAAACGATTTAGTTGCCCATGTGAAACTGGGGTAGATCAACCTATGAGTGACTACTAAATAAGGTGGAACCGATTTGTATCAAGATTCCACCCTGTGCTTTCCATTCTGCTAATCTCTAATGGGTTGGGGAGGGGCACAGAAATATCTTCTATCCTCTTCGCACACAGAGGTTGCATGTCTGGGGGATTTCCCAGCTAGCTCTTGGAATTGTGTCCAATATTTTCTTGGATGGTCTCAGTGTAACTGTTACCAGCTGAGAGTCTCTTAATGCGATTGAAAATCGAGCTGTGAAGAATTGCTTTTTCTTTCATTCATTCGTGGGATATGGTGTTGCTGGCTGGCCAGCATTTATTGTCCATCCCTAGTTGCCCAAGGGCAGTTGAGAGTCAACCACATTGCTGTGGCTCTGGAGTCACATGATTTCCTTCTCTAAAGGACATTAGTGAACCAGATGGGTTTCTCCGACAATCGACAATGGTTTTATGGTTATCAGTAGATTCTTAATTCCAGATATTTTTTATTGAATTCAAATTCCACTGTCTGTCATGGTGGGATTCAATTCCAGGTCCCCAGAACATTTGCTGAGTTTCTGGATTAATAGTTTAGCGATAATACCAGTAGTAATAGCTACTAGTGGAGTGCAAGTGGAGCTTACTATAAGTTCTACTACGGTTTTCCACTTCCTTGTCTCCAACTTTGAAGCCATGTCAAGTTTCCTTGATTTTTCTGATCAATGCCATTGATGTACTTCTCCCTGTGCAATGGGCCTATCTTACATATGGTAATGACACTGTTCTTTACACATTGGATCAGGCCACACAGCGTTTAGTCTGTTTTACCACTCAGAATAGCCTTATTATAACATTGGGTTTCGGTTGTTTTCTAATTCGCTCATTCTTCTTTCTTTTCCTAAGTTCTTTTCCATCTTTAATCTCTTGTGCTCCAATCTCTGTATGCTGCACCGTCTTATATCCCAGTGTTCTACCCCACCATCTTTTTGTTCTATCTCCACCTACTTTCAAATTGACCGGAGTGCCTTTTCTAGAACAGATACTGTTATGTTCCCATCTGATTCGACAAGTAACATCCCAGCAACTTATTCGACAAGTAACATCCCAGGATGGAACCTGGCTTCATAGATCCTAACTTTTATTTTATTTAGAAACATGGAGGGCAGATTCTGAACAGAGTCATGGAGGTTGCTGATGAACTTTTAACCAAATAATAAAACATTGATTAAACAAGAAAAGATGAACTACATCACACTACTCCTTCACCCACGACTATATTTTACAGATATATACAGAACTGTAAGGCTAAGACAAGTTACAAAATCTATCTTACATGTGAATGTTTAAGTGCACAGTCCACAAAAAGCTACAGAAGATCAATGGTTGGACACAGCACACTCTGAAACCAAATGACAGATGCCACTCAAGCAACTTCTATGGATCTCTCATCAACTCCTCATGGATGCTTGTCACGTCATCAACCAATAGGTCTCACTGAGCTCAGACTTTCTCCAAAGGTTTCTAATCTCAACGTTCAAAGTACTCACTTTGAAACCTTCCCCCAACTGCCATTTTCACTTGAATGTCTTCCACAAGGATCCACTTTCCCTGGATCCTCACATGCTTAAGCTTCACCTTCCATGCACTCCTTTAGATACTCAGCCATGTCACCAGAACACCACTGCTTCACAGGCTCGTAAATAAGGAGTCACCAACTTTTGGCCATCTCTTTGGATTTTCTGATTATTCACAAGCACACTTTGCCTCAATTATGTCCCGCACAGCTTTCTCTCTTTTAATTCAGAGTCTTTTCTCCTGCTCCTGCCTTTAACTTCACTGAACAGGATGTGTTCCAGATTCCTGTCCTTGTCCTTTTAGTTAACTGTCGTCTGGGACCTTTTCCTGTCCCACTCCCTGGTTTTGGAATGTTTCTTCTTTATTCTTTTGGGTAATCTGCTCTCTGCAGCACCCACCCTGTCTGCTCCCTGTGGCTCCCACCCTGTCTGCTCTGATCCTACTCACTCCAATCAAACTGCTTTTCCGATTTCCCTGTTGCTTTGTGGGTCTTTCTCTGGACCCCTATTGCTAGGTAACAGTACTGTTTTTTACCTTTAGTTACCACCTCTTCGAGAGTTGTAAAGCCTCATTAAAAGTGCATGGAGACAAACAGACCCTTAAGTTTGCTGGCCCCATCTCTCAAAACATCTAAAATGAAACCAAACCCAGGATTCACCTTTCTCAACACAGAAATTTTTAAAAATTACATGTAAAGTTATATCTTACTCTTAACACCCTCAGAATACAAATATAACTTATTTAAAACTGTATCTAGTTCTGAACAGTACACGTAATCCTGAAATTCTGGGGTAAAACTATCTTATTTTTATATTTCTTAAGCTTGTACTCAAAAACAACTCACTTCTATAGTACATCCATGATTATAATAAATGACCAAAAACAATGTCCTTGTGTGGTTTGTGATGGATCTTCCTCTATTCTGTGCATATCCATGCTTCTCTCTTTTTCTTCCATAGAGTCCATAATTTATTAATCTAATACACAGATGGCAGTAAGATGTGAGATTTCAATGTCTAGAGAAGGCATGTTTCAATTCAGTGTTAACATGAAAGACAGCTGAATAGGAAGATAGTGTTCTAACTCTAATAAGTCCTAGTGGGACCTTCAGTCCAACAATGCCACAAGTCACATTCTGTCAATAGAAGTAAAATGAGGTTCAACTGAGCTGTGATGAGATTTGTAGGCAGATATGTCTAGAAACTGGAGTATAATAAGGGGCAATTGGTCTCTCCAAATAAGCCTGCACTTAACTTTGTAATTTGATTTGTAATTATACGGTTTAGCATTAATCATAAGGATTGGGAAAAGTCAAACAATGAAGGGGCTCGGGAGAGAGTCAAATATCAGGGGGATGGGAAGGGAATTAAATATCAGGGGGCTGGAGAGGGAGTCAAACATTGGTGGGGATGGGTGGGGGGTGTTGGGGGGTGATGGCTGAGATGCAAGTTAAATATTTGGGGCTGGGGAGAGAGCCAAACATTGCAGGACTGGAGGTTTTGAATATCAAAGGAGAGGGTCAAAGGAAGAAACCATTATGAGGGGTGGGAAGCAAGTCAAATATCCAGGTTGGGGTGGGAGACAGCATATCCAGGTGAGGGGAGAAGCTGAAGAAGGTGAAACTTGGAGAGGAGTGTGGTGATGATCATGAGATGGGTAGAGTTGAACACCATAGGGGGTAGGGAATTGAATGAAAGGGTGTTGGTTTGGGGGGGGATGGGGTGGGAGAGAGAAGAGTTAAACATCAGAATCGGGTCAAATTGCAGGGGGTAAGCAGAGATTATTGGTGGGGCTCCGGATAATATTTTACAGTTGTACCACCTACTGAGAGGGAATTGGCCATGCACTTCTCCCACCGGGCCCCCTGCCTGTCTCCGGTCAGCTTGTTTAAAGTGGAGGTCAGCGAGTTGGAGGCAGGATAGCCATCGGGTTGTCCATTTTAAAACCTTCTCACATGCACTGGTTGGTGGGGTTGAGGAGGCAGACATCAAATTCCACCCATTGGGTTCATTATTGGGCCAATTGCATTTAGCCTAGGGAGGGAGTAGGTTTGGTAAAATTACGAGTCAATTTCATTTCATGCTTTCTTCTATTTCTAATTCCAAAGTTCAACTCTCATTCTATTATCCTGAGGTAGAAAAATATCACATTTCAGCTCTCATGGGTCCTGTTTGACTCCCTTGGAATTAGACTTGGTGATTTTAGGGCCAGTGCAACATTAAATTCCTCTGTAGCCTACAGCATTGTCAATATTTTTCACTCTGACAATCAAAATCACACAGGAAACATATTCACGAACGGATAATACCTAGAAAATGGAAACAAAATCTCTGGCCTTAAAATGTCTGGCACTGTAGGAAATAGTGGTACAACAGTCAATCTTCCGAATTGCCCTGATGTCTCCAGGAATTAAATTCTAATCTCGAGGTCACTAGGGCAAATGGCTCAAGAGGGGCAATAAACAAATTGTGCTTCTAATGTTCTCTGAAAACTCCTGCTTATGAGTTGTGGAATGATTGAACAGGGGGAAAGGGAAGGCAGTTGACTGACAGTGATGAATCATCCCAGCAGGTAATGAAGCCACTTTCAATTAGTGCTGAAGGTGCTGCACTGCATAGATCAACATGTCGGGTGAGAGAGAGGGAGGATAAAGTGGCTGGAGGCAGGAATTCATGCAATGAAATCTCCAAGAATACGGCCAGTCAGAGTTGGAAATGTTCTGCAGGGTTGATGGCTGTTATACGTCTGCTGAATTGTCTTGAAAAGGAGGGCTGCTGCCTAAAATAACACATTTCCTCCTTGCCAAAAGTATTGCTGGTTGTAAGGTATCAGAAGCAGTCATGCTGTCGCCATCCTTCCAGAGCTTAAACACAGGCTTGTTCTGGGGCATAATCAATTTCTACGTTTGCTGTGATGATAGACAATCCTGTGAAGAGTATGGTTAAAGCTTTATTAAACTTAAGACTACTGGTATCACCATCAGTAACATCTCCATGACTGGAAAAAGCCTGTCGCCTGCAGATGTTGATTTTCGCAAAACATCAACAACATAATACCACTAATTTGAAGCAATTGGTGGCAGACTAACCAGTCTTCTTTTAATTATAGTTGGTGAGAAGGAACAATCGTTAGCATATTTTTTTGGCTGCACTATGTGCTGTTAGTGTCAACTCAGTCACGAATCCTAAAATATAAAGTATTAATTAGCTTGTGCCTTCTAACCTCGAAATGCTCGGTATTTTGCTGAATAATCAGTTTTATAATATTGCCTAAAATCTGCTAACATTTTAACACCAAAACTTCATATAATAATATTTTTCATTTCTCTTAACTGTTTCGTAGTTTTTATTACATGACAACATATTTTTCTCAGTATTAAATGTTTATACTTAATTGCTAAATCCTTTACTAGCCTTATCTCCTGTAATTTACACAGGCAAAGGAACAAAAGACAAAAGTGTGAAATTTAACTTTTCTGTGCAGCTTTGATAACATATTTACAAAGTGCTTACATTTTAATCTGTCCAGAAATGCAGACGCTACGACAACGGATGAACACCGCGCAACAATCACCAGGCAGGAGTGATCCCTTCCTGTCGGGGAACACTTCAGCAGTCAAGGGCATTCAGCCTCCGATCTTCGAGTAAGCATTCTCCAAGGCAGCCTTGAAGATATACGACAACATAGAAACGCCGAGCAGAAATTGATACCCAAGTTCCGCATGTATGAAGACAGCCTCAACTGGGATCTTGGGTTCATGTCACACTATCTGTAACACTCACCAGTTTGCCTGGGCATGCAAAATCCTACTAACTGTCCTGGCTCGAGATAATTCACACCTCTTTAACCTGTGATTATCTCTCTCTCCACTTGCATTGTCTGTACCTATAAAGACTTGATTACCTGTAAAGACTCACATTCCAACCATTATCTTGCAATTGTGTCACTGTCTATATATGCCAACTCTCCACTCATCTGAGGAAGGAGCAGCACTCTGAAAGCTTGTGATACTAAATAAACCTGTTGGATTTTAACCTGGTGTTGTGAGACTTCTAAGTATGTCCAGAAAGACATTCAAACTTTACAATTCAAACACAGGGGGTGACATTTTATGAAAAAATGGCAGTGTTGGGTCCGGTGAGAAAAATGGAGTGCTAGCTGCCGACAGCGCTGGTGTGTTTTTGGTCCAAATTGTATGACTCATTAGCACTAATTTTTATTCCCATGGGTTTCACACCACTCCAGCGACGCTTCCCCTCCGATTCGCCCACCGCGCAACGACTTAACTGCTGCAAGCACTGGGGAGCTACATATAACAGCTCCGCAGCACTTGTTCCACAATGATTGCAGGGAATGGCAGCCAAGAAGCCAGCACCGCACTTCGCAGAGGGAGCCCTCACCAGACTGCTGGATGGAGTGGCGCAGAGCAGGGAAATGCTGTACCCATGCTACAGGCGACGGTCATCCAGCAGGATAACCACGTCCGTCTGGGATGCAGTGGCAACCCTGGTCAGTACAAGCACACTCCAGAAGAGGATGGAGCAGCAGTGTCAGAATAAGATTAATGATCTTATTCGTTTAGTCAGGGTAAGTGAATTACCCCCAGTCTCCCACTGGAGCCCCTCACACCTCAACCCCTTCTCTCACTGAGCCACCTTGGCTTCTGCCAACACGATGCACCAGGTCCTCCACCCCCTCTCACAATCACCATGCTCCCCCAAGTAGCTGCTATGCCCCACACAATCCAGCACCCACCCAAACCCCATGCCTGCCACACCTCATCACCATTTTAAATGTCCACACTGCCATCTACACTCTCCCTATCTGTGTCATTGCAGGGCAAACTAGAGCATAAGAGGTGTCAGTGAGTGGAGCCAGCCGGTCTGATGTCCAAGTTGCGAACCCTCGAGCTGGCCAGCAAGGAGGAAGACCGTGCCTGCGCCGCTAGTGAAGTAGCAGCAGCAAAGAAACATGAGAATCCTCAACACAAACGCTGTCATTCCTCAAGTCTCAAATGAGTAAACAATGTTCCCCCAAAATCCCCTGTAATGCACTGATGCCATGCCCCCCTTCCCTTGCAGGCTGACTACCTGAACAGGCCGGACCATCCTCACGCCCATGGACCCATCGGATTCCAGCAATTCAGAGGGGTCTTCTCCAACCCCGCAATGAAAGAGGCATCCCAGCTGTCACCCACACCCTGCACCAGCACAGATACTCACACCTCAGTGGGTCCAATAAGTATACAGGTTTCTGGGCCACCCACTGGTAAGCACCTCACAGCTGAGGATCCACAGCAAGTGGAGGCAGGGATGTCACAGGGAAATGGTACTCAGAGGGATGCTGGAGCCCAGGACTCTGCAGAGCCCCTTGCTGATGATGTGCCCCTGGGCCCGGTCGTCCACAGCCGCAAAGGCAGAGTCGCGACATTCAGGAAGGGCTGACAGGAGCCCTTTTCAGACTGCAAAGCTGATTGGAGGAGTCCCATTGCCTTCTATCTGAGGAGATGGTGCTGTCACTACAAGGCACTGAAGCCAACACTGCAAGGTTGGCGTCCGCATTGGAAACCTGGCTACAGGATGCGTACTCCATGTCTGGAGATGTTCGCACCATGTTGCAGGGTTTTGAATCCATGAGTGTCAGCGCCAGAGGACGATGGCACTCCGGGATCTCACTCCAGCTGTCCCTCCATTCCATGGAGGAGCACAGAGAACTGAAGGGAAGAGGATCGGCAGGAGGACAGCTCAGGGCCCTCCAACCAGGGGACCCTGGGCGTCTCTGGCCCATCTGACACCCTGCTCCCTGTGAGCGATATGCTTCCAGCTCCTAACACTGAGGAGAACAGCAATTCAACATCCGTGCTGCCCAAAAGCAGGCCTGGACCCTCAAGATCCTGATCCCCCCCCCAGGGACATCTGCTAAAGTCATCTCAGGCCAAAGGGTGTGGAGATCAGCAAGCCGCCTGAACCTCAGCTGTGGATCCTGGTGAGACACTTAGGCGTAGTGGGAGGGTGAAGATGATTATGAAACTGTAGGAATTTCGTGGGCACGGGTGAATATAGACACTTGCAACATTTGTTCCGAATGTTTGTCAATAAATTTCACTTTGTTCACCCACAGAGCCTCCACCCTGTCTGTTCATGCCACAAAGCTTGGGGGTACCACCGTCTCACCCGGCACCTCATCCCTGTGGAGTATGAGAATAGTAAGAAGTCTCACAACACCAGGTTAAAGTCCAACAGATTTATTTGTTAGCACAAGCCACTAGCTTTCAGAGATGCTCCTTCATCAGGTGAGTGGGAGTTCTGTTCACAAACAGGGCATATAAAGACACAAACTCAATTTACAAAATAATGGTTGGAATGCGAGTCTTTACAGGTAATCAAGTCTTAAAGGTACAGACAATGCGAGTGGAGAGAGGGTTAAGCACAGGTTAAAGAAATGTGTATTGTCTCCAGCCAGGAGACTTTGTGAGATTTTGCAAGCCCAGGACGTCTTGGGGGCTACAGATAGTGTGACATGAACCCAAGATCCCGGTTGAGGCCGTTCTCATGTGTGCGGAACTTGGCTATCAGTTTCTGCTCAGCAATTCTGCGTTGTCGTGTGACATGAAGGCCGCCTTGGAGAACGCTTATCCGAAGATCAGAGGCTGAATGCCCGTGACTGCTGAAGGGTTCCCCAACAGGAAGAGAAGACTTCTGCCTGGTGTGACACACACAACGCAGAGTCATAGAGGTTTACAGCATGGAAACAGGCCCTTCGGCCCAACTTGTCCACGCCGCCCTTTTTTAAAAAAAAACCCTAAACCAATCCCAATTGTCCGTATTTGGCCCATATCCCTCTACACCCATTGTACCCATGTAACTATCTAAATGCTTTTTAAAAGATAAAATTGTACCCGCCTCTACTACTACCTCTGGCAGCTTGTTCCAGACACTCACCACCCTCTGTGTGAAAAAATTGCCCCTCTGGACACTTTTGTATCTCTCCCCTCTCACCTTAAACCTATGCGCTCTAGTTTTAGACTCCCCCACCTTTGGGAAAAGATATTGACTATCTACTTTGTCTTTGCGCCTCATTATTTTATAGACCTCTATAAGGTCACCCCTCAGCCTCCTATGCTCCAAAGAAAGAAGTCCCAGTCTATTCAGCCTCTCCTTATAACTCAATCCATCAAGTCCCGGTACCATCCTAGTAAATCTTTTCTGCACTCTTTCTAGTTTAATAATATCCTTTCTATAATAGGGTGATCAGAATTGCACACAGTATTCCAAGTGTGGCCTTACCAATGTCTTGTACAACTTTAACAAGACGTCCCAACTCCTGTATTCAATGTTCTGACCGATGAAACCAAGCATGCTGAATGCCTTCTTCACCACTCTGCCCACCTGTGACTCCACTTTCAAGGAGCTACGAACATGTACCCCTAGATCTCTTTGTTCTGTAACTCTCCCCAATGCCCTACCATTAACTGAGTAAGTCCTGCCCTGGTTCAATCTACCAAAATGCATCACCTTGCATTTGTCTAAATTAAACTCCAACTGCCATTTGTCAGCCCACTGGCCCAATTGATCAAGATCCCGCTGCAATTGGAGATAACCTTCCTCACTGTCCACCATGCCACCAATCTTGGAATCGCTGAGCAGAAACTGATAGCCAAGTTCCGCACGCATGAGGACGCCCTCAACCGAGATCTTGGGTTCATGTCACACTATCTGTAACCCCCACGACTTGCCTGGACTTGCAAAATCTCACTAACTGTCCTGGCTGGAGACAATACACATCTCTTTAACCTGTACTTAACCCTCTCTCCACTCACATTGTCTATACCTTTAAGACTTGATTACCTGTAAAGACTCGCATTCCAACCATTATTTTGTAAATTGAGTTTGTGTCTTTATATGCCCTGTTTGAGAACAGAACTCCCACTTACCTGATGAAGGAGCAGCGCTCTGAAAGCTTGGGCTTGTGCTACCAAATAAATCTGTTGGACTTTAACCTGGTGTTGTGAGACTTCTTACTGTGCTTACCCCAGTCCAACGCCGACATCTCCACATCATGAGTATGAGAATGGCAGTGCTATGTCCCTCCCACCCTCTTGCCAGCCCCCACTAAGGAAGGGCACTCCCTCAGCTGTGATATGGACAGGAACCCAGGTTGGAGGCCATGGGAAGTGCTGTGTGCATACCAGCCTTCACAACCCCTTTAAAGCATTCCCACAGGCGGAGAGTGCAGGCTCAAAATCACATCTGAGGAAACTGGTAAAATATTAGGAGTTGCATGGCTTAATAAGCAAAACATCTGATTGGAAGGAATCATTTGGTGTTTATAATGAAGCTGTTGTCATCAAGATATACTCCAGAATAATTGCATACTATCTCATCCAAACATCATTTTTAATTGCACTACATATTTTGTTAATGATCTTGACCTTATATTAATACAATAAAACTTTGTGTAAAACATCCCACAGTGCAATAAACCCCATCATTTGATCTGTGATATTAATTCATGTCAATCAAAAGTTCCATCAAATTAACAACTTATTGTAGTGTATTCCTAAATTAGTTCTTTATATTCATTATCCTTTTATATATATATATATAGTAACAAAGGGTTGTTCAAACAAAAAATCTGTCTCAATCTACTAGATTGGTGTTTGTTGCAGTATGAAGTTGTTTAGGCGAATTCTAATTAAAGCCACTTCAATACCAGCACTTCTGGCCACAGTACGCTTTAATGAAATGAGAGTAGTTACCGCATTGCTGGTAATATATCTGATAGTCTGCAGCAAATATATTTCAGAGGACCACTAATAAGCTTGTTTTGGAAAATCAAAGTCTGATTTATTCCCATCCATGTGCTGTGTAGTCTGCATCACTTCAATGAGTGCTATAATTTAATATTGCTGTAAATAATTACATTTCCCTACTTCATTTTTTTTTTACTAAGCTTGTTTATCCCATTTATAGTCTCACTCACTCATTCTGTTTGATCCTAAGATTTCTTCTTGGCAATCCCACAAGAATCCAGTAAGATTGCTGTTCAGCGAAAAAGGTCAAATTTTAAGATTGGTCACGTTTTTGCTGAGCATTTAGATACCTGTGTAAACCAGGTTTAGAAGAAATATATTGTACTGTAATAGTCACATGAGTCTGACATTCTTTCCTCTATTTATATTTCTTTTTTTCTGGTTGGTTCAATCAAAATTTAAACTCCCCATATGAACACTGGTTGCCATGGTTTGTGGTATTTGATGGTTTCCTCCCATTTATCAAAGTTTATTTATTATTGTCACAAATAGGCTTATATTAGCATTGCAATGAAGTTACTGTGAAAATCCCCTCGTCGCCACGCTCCAGCACCTGTTCGGATGCATTGAGGGAGAATTTAGCATGGACAATGCACCTAACCAGCACGTTTTTGGACTGTGGGAAGAAACCAGAGCACCCAGAGGAAACCCACACAGACACAGGGGGAACGTGCAGACTCCACACACACAGTGACCCAAACCGGTAATCGAACCCTGGCGCTTTGAGGCAGCAGTGCTAACCACTGTGCCACCGTGCTGCCCAAGTCAAATCCACATGAGTACAGGTTGAATTTCAAACCAACTTTATGGCCAGCAACATCTTTCTGGCACTGTACCAATATGAAGGTTCGTGTTTGGATGAATACCTTGGCGCACTTCGGCTTGTCATATACTCTCAGATTACAGCTTGACCTCTGACGTCAATGTAGCAAAATAAAAGCTTTCACCATCCGCGCACCACATGGAACATAGTGTCAGAAGTGAGTTGCCAGGATCTGAGAGGATTTTGATAGCCATTGGATTGAGGCATGTCAGCTGTAAGGCTGCCAGCAAATCTGCAAAAAATTAGAGGATAATTATGCCCTGTGGCGTTCCAACAGGGTAAGTGCAATATTGAGCCGAGGTTTGCCTGGTAGAGTCTGGCCATGTTCCCACAGCCAAGTGAGATGAATATGTTAAGAAGCCACAGGAGCCCTTGCTTGTCCACGTATGCATTTTGCATGAAAACTGGGTCAAAATCTCTGTCTACAACTTTGCACAGGACGCCAATAAATGGATCAGTCATTATGGCCTCAAATTCTCCAGTGCCTGTTCTGATGGACATGCAGGAAGACTGAAGAGAAAATTGGCAATTCTTTCAATCTTAATGGCAAAATTGTAAGATTGCTACAAGTTGGACAAAAAACTCAACAGGTAAGAATAGGAACTCTGTTATCATTGACAGGGAAGAGTGTAACAACTTATATTGCATCTTAGATATCACTGAGAAGAACCTTTGAGAATCTGATGCCCTTGAAGACCCACTTTGAACCTTCTACTGATGCCAGTTACGAGCGCTATTTGTCTAGTATGAGAACTAGGAAAGAGAGGGCAAATATTGATCAATGTGCATGGGCACAAAATCTAGACTGACACTTCATTGCAGTATCGAGGGAGTGCTTCCCTGTCAGAGATGCCGTCTTTCAGGTAAGATTATAAACTAGCACCATATCTGCTCGCTCAAATGAACATAAAAGTTCCCAGGAAATATTTTTAAAGCGAGCAGTGAAATTCTGCAGTGGTCTTACCAATATTTATTCCTCAACTAACATGACAAACCTTTGGTTTTTTACCTCAGTGATGTTTCTGGGACTGTGCTATGTTGATTGCCATGTTTCCATACAGCAGTCACAAGAGGGTGAATAATAACTTGGAACAATTTCCCACCTTGAACAGGCATACAGAGAGTATAAAGTGGCTGGTAGAAGGAGAAGATTGGGTGAATTTTGATCAGATTGTAGTTAAAAGTCAAGGAGGGTTAAATTAGAGTGTATTGTGAGTCTGGGGAAAGGAAGTAATAACTTGTTAGGATGGAGGAGGAGGTGAGGCTCAGAGGAGTACTTGGTTTGCTGCTGACCTAACCAAGATAAGTTTTAGATATATCAAAAGGGTCACTTCTGTCATCTGATGAGCTGTGGACCTGCCTTTACGTAGCAGGAAAATGGTCTAGCGCTTCCTCACTCACACTGCAGTTAATGTAGAATTGCAGTCCTCCTAAAGTAATAGTTCCCTAATTTGCATCACTTTATGAAGCTTTCTCTGCCTTGCAGATTAACATCAGCTCTGATCGTGATCCGAGTGGGTAAGTAACCTGCTTATTTGTCACTGCCCACTCACCTGATTTCTGTCAGGTGAGTGAGGCTAAGTTTCACCACCAAAACTACTTGGGCGACAAGGTGGCACAGTGGTTTGTATTGCTGCTTCACAGCGCCAGTGACCCGGGTTCGATTCCTGGCCTGGGTCACTGTCTGTATGGAGTTTGCACATTCTACTCATGTTTGCGTGGGTTTCCTCCGGGTGCTCCGGTTTCCTCCTACAGTCCAAAGATGTGCGGATTAGGTGAATTGGCCATGCTAAATTGTCCCTTAGTGTCAGCGGGACTAGCTAGGGTAAATGCATGGGGTTACGGGGATAGGGCCTGGATGGGATTGTGGTCAGTGCAGACTCGATGGGCTGAATGGCCTCCTTCTGCACTGTAGGATTCTATGATATTTCAATGGGTGCAAAGCACTTTGGGATATCCTGAAGTTATATACATAAATCCAATTTTTTTTAAACTTCAGAAGCATTGGCCATGCTAAATTGCCACATAGCGTCAGGGGATTAGCAGGGTAAAATATGTGGGTTTACGAGGTTAAAGTGGGATTCTTGTCAGTGCAGGCATGATGGGCCGAATGGCCTCCTCCTGCACTGTAGGGATTCTATGATTCAATGATATCCAGTGAGAAATAAACAAACACTTTTAATTTCAAGTTTTCCCCCCTTGCTCTTCATGTGTGTCACAGTGCTTTTAAAAGATGATGCAAGCAGAAACTCCACACAAACATGCTGATTGTATCCCCACATCCAGACCACCCTGCAGTGCCTGCTATCAGGAACCTTCTTGACAGTTTTCCACTTACAGCATCTACAGTTTATATAGCAGGATGATAGATGGTCCCAATTATTATGTTAAAGGCTTGAATCATGTATCCGTGGTAAGGCTTCACGATTCACCATTTAATTAAGTTAAAATCCTCACCTAATGTTATACAATTGATGTGACCTTTAATTAATAGAATACCTGAAAAGATCTTTCAATAAACTGTTTAAATAATGGCCACAGTTATTAATGATCCATGATAATGTGTGATGTCAAAGGTATGTATTTGTAGAGTTAGCTTACATTAAAATAACTATGTAAAGTAAATCTTAAAATATTTCTGGCACATTTTTAAAAATAGTTTCTTTCCATCAAGGTAGTGAATTGAGAGATGTTCTTATGGGCATTTGATATGGCCTGTTCCTAAGATATAATCATAGAGCTCGCTAGGATCTTGTATTCCTTTCCAAACTTCAGTATATTATCCTGCTTAATTTTACAGGCGTTTGTAGATTTTTGGAATAAGTTTGAAGCTAAACAAAAATTAATTCCTTAGGGTTTTACATTTCAGTGGATACATTACATAGGATTTATAGCATAGGAACAGGCCATTTGGCCCAACCAGTCCATAGTCATGTATTTGTTCCAATTATGTCTCCTCCTATGTTCCTTCATCTAACTCGATTAGCACAACCCCCCATTCCCTTCATCCACATATTCTTATCTAGTTTCTCCTTAAATGTGTTTACATGATTTGCTTTGGTGTTTCCTTGGGGTGTTTAGTTCTGCATTCTCAGCACTCTCAGGGTGAAAAAGTTTCTTCTGAATTCCCTGGTTAGATTGCTGATTATCTTACATTGATGGCCTCTGGCTTTGCTCTTTCCCACAATAAAAGAAAGACTTGCATTTGTGGAGCACATTTCATGACAGCTGGATGTCTCAAACTGCTTCACAGCCAACTAAGTACTTCTGAAGAGTGGTCATTGTTGTAATGTAGGAAATGTGGTAATTAACTTACACACAACAAACCTTCACAAACAACCAGGTAAAAATAACAACTAGATAATCTGTTTTATAATGTACATTGAGGGATAAATATTGGCCAAGACACAGGAGATAGCTCTCCTTTTCTTCTTCAAAATAGTGCCATGGTATATATATATAAATGGTTTGAACGTTTTTAAAAATGTATTCTTTCATGGGATGTGGATGTCATTGGTGAGGCCAGCATTTATTGCCCATTCCTAAATGCCGATGAGAAAGTGGTGATGAGATGCCCTCTTGAACCGCTGCAGACTGTGTGTGGTGTTGATGCACCCACAGTGCTGTTAGAAAGGGAGTTTCTGGATTTTGACCCAGCAACAGTGAAGGAAGAGCGAGATATTTCCAAGTCGGGATGGAGTGTGGCTTGGAGGGGAACCTGCTAGTGGCAACGTTCCTATGCATCTGTTGCCTTTGTCCTTCCTGGTTTCAAAGGTGCTGTTGATGGAGCCTTGGTGAGTTGCTGCAGTGCATCTTAGAGATGGTGCACACCGCTGCCACTGTGCATTGTGTTGAATGGAGTGAATGTTTAAAGTGGTGCGTGAACTGCCAATCAAGTGATCTAGATTTCATTGAGCTTCTTATGTAAGATTGGAATTGCACTAATTCAGGCAAGTGCAGAGTATTCCATCACACTCCAAACTTGTGCCTTGTCGATGGTGAACAGGGTTTCGGAAGTCAGGAGGTGAGTTACTGCCGCAGAATTTCAAACTTCTGACCTGCTCTTACAGCCATAGTATTTATGTGGCTGTTTCCGTTCAGTTTCTGCTCAATGGTAATCCCCAGAATGTTGGTAATGGGGATTCAGCAATGGTATTTCCACTGAATGTCAAGGAGCCATTCTCTCTTATTGGAAACGGCCATTGCCTTGTACCTGTGTGGTGTGAATGTTACTTATAATCATAGAAGAATCATAGAAACCCTACAGTGCAGAAAGAGGCCATTTTGGCCCATCGAGTCTGCACCGACCACAATTCCACCCAGGACCTACCCCCATATCCCTACATATTTACCCGCTAATCCCTCTAACCTACGCATCTCAGGACGCTAAGGGACAACTTTTAGCATGGCCATTCAACCTAACCCGCACATCTTTGGACTTACCACTCATCTGCCCAAGCCTGGATGTTTTCCAGGTCTTGCTGCATATGGACACGAATTCATTCAGCATCTGAATAAGACCATAAGACCATAAGACATAGGAGCGGAAGTAAGGCCATTCGGCCCATCGAGTCCACTCCACCATTCAATCATGGTTGATTTCAACTCCATTTACCCGCGCTCTCCCCATAGCCCTTAATTCCTAGTCACAAATGGAGCTGAAAAAAGTGCAATCATCAACAAACATCCCCACTTCTGACCTTATGATGGAGGGAAGATCTTTAATGAGCAATTGAAGATGAAGAACTCCTGCAGCAATGCTCTGGGAATGATATGATTGACCTCCAACAACCACAAACATCTTCCTGTGTGCTCGGTATGGCTTGATCAGTGGACAGTTGCCTCTCTGATTCCCATTGGTTTCAGTTTTATTTGGGCTCCTTCTTACCTCACTTGGTCAAATTTTGCCAAATGATATATTGAAGGACAACTGTATTCACCTCACCTTTGAGTTCAGATTTGTCATCCATGTATGGACCAGGGCTGTAATTGGGACAGGAGCTGAGTGGCCCTAGCAGAACCTATACTGAGCATCAGTGAGCAGTTTATTGCTGAGTAGGTGCCACCTGATAGCAGTCTCAAGGACCCTTCCATCACTTTACTGATTACATAGACTAATGGGGCTGTAATTGGTTGAGTTGGATGTGTCCTGCTTTTTGTGGAAAGGACATACCTGGGCAATTTGGCACATTGCTGGGTAGATGCCAGTGTAGTAGCTATAGTGGAACAGCTTGGCTAGGGGAGCGGCTAGTTCTGGGGCATAAGTCTTCAGTACTGTTGCTGTAACACTGTCAGGGCCAACACACTTTGCCATACATTTAGCCGTTTCTTGATATTGCATGGAGTGAACTGAATTGGTCGAAGACTGATACCTGTGATGCTGGGGACCTCAGGAGGATCATGCACTTGGCACATTCGGTTGCAAATGCTTCAGCTTTGTCTTTTACACTGATGTATTGGGCTTCCTCATCACTGAGGATGGGGATATTTGTGGTGCCTCCCCTTCCAGTTATTGAACTCCCTACTGCCATTCAGGACTGGGTGTCGCAGGACTTTAGAGCTTACATCTGATCTGTTGCTTGTGGGATCGCATGCTGCTTTCGCTTTTTGGCCTGCAAGTAGTCCAGTGTTGTAGCTTCATCAGTTTGAAATCTCTTTTCTAGGTATGTCTGATGCTGCTCCTGCATGTCCTTCTGCACTTTTCATTCAAGCGGGGTTGATCCTTTGGCTTGATGGTAATGGCAGAATGGCCAGTGTGCTAGTTTATAAGGTTGAGTGCAATTCTGCTGCTGCTGATGGCCCACAGCACCTCACGGATGCTCAATTTTAAGTTGTTGGATCTGTTAAAAATCTATCCCATTTAGTATGGTGGGAGTGGCACACAATACGATGGGGAGTATCCTCAGTGTGAAGACAGGACTTTGTCTCCACAAGGACTGTGTAGTGGTCACTCCTACCAATACTGTTATAGACAGATGCATTTCTCACAGGTAAATTGGTGAGAATTGGTTCTCTTACCACCGGCGCAGACATTGTAGGGACAGAGTAATTTTAATTATGAGGAAAGATTGGATAGGCTGGAGTGCTTTTGCTCAGTACAGAGGAGGCTGAGGGGGGGCTTACTGAAGTGTATAAAATTATGAGGGGCCAAGACAGAGTGGACAAGAAGGCGCTATTCCTGTTTGATGAGAGGTCCATAACCAACGGGAATAGTGTTACTGTTTTTTTTAAAGAATATTTTACCCAGAGTGTGGTGGGGATTTGGAACCCACTGTCTGAAAGAAAAATTGTTTCACAACATATAAAGTGTGCTCAGGTATGCACATTAAATATCATAACCAAGTCTACAGACCAAGAGCTGATAAGTGGGATTAGGCTGAATGGCTACTGGTTAACCAGTGTGGACATGATGGGCTGAGGCACCACCACTCATCCTATAAATTTCTATGATTTTATCTTTTACATTCACCCAGCATGTAGATGGGGCCTTGGTTTAATGTCTTATTTGAAAGATGGCACCTTCGACACTATATAAAGCTTCCTCAGTGTTAAACTGGAGTTGATGGAGAGGATATATTCTCTCTGTGACTGCTCTGTGAAAATCTTCCAGTTTTCCTCGTCTTAAAGACCTCTATTAGGTCACCCATCACCCTTCCCTTTAGATGAGAAAAGAGACCCAGTCTGTGTATCCCCGCCTGTATTCCTCCACATTTCTTATGTCGGCCTTGTCAATTATTTTTGCATCTTCTTCAGTGCCTCCATATCATTTTTATAATGTGGCAAATGGAATTTCTCAGTACAGGTGTATAAGATCCTTACTGGTTAAATGTTTATTATCCCACTGTTTTCAGCATCTGGGCCTTGCAAAGGCATCCTGGTCAACAATGGTATAACTAGATGATAAGACATAGGATCAGAACAAGGCCATTCAGCCCATAGAGTATTCTCTGCCATTCAATGATCTAACATGATAATCCTTAAACAGAAATAGATCATTCAATCCAACTGATTTCTACCAGTGTTTATCCACAAGCTTTCTCACATTCTTAGTACAATCACCATAGTTGTAGATTTGTTGAACAGTCTCAGTAATAATTATCAATCACTTACGGGCTTCTTCTGTCCTCGATTTTGCAGATGGTAAGCTCGGCTCTCCAATGCCAATGTTGTTACTAGCAACAACTCTGAACTCATATTCTACCCAAGGACTTAGGTCGATCGCTGTCGCTGATACAGCACTGCCATCAATGACCTCAGGAACTGTAAGTACAAGAATGAGATGTTAACTTTAATCTGTAAAATGCAATCTAATTATAGAGAAAGCACAGTCCATTATTAAAACTGGAAATTCTGCGGAGAGTAAATCACGTCTTCACTCTCCAAAGCCTGTCCATCATCTACAAGGCACAAGTCAGAGGTTTGATGATATACTCTCCACTTTCCTGGATGAGTACAGCTGCAATAATCCTCAAGAAGCTCCACACTAGAAGAGTTCTTCTCTTCTAGTACCAAAGAATCCAAAGGTTGATGCTCTTCAGTCATCTCTCTTGGATCAACCTTTCATTGAAAAGTTGTCCTATGAACATGTGAAATAGGACACAAGTAGGCCATTCGGCCCCTCGAACCTGCTCCGCCACTCAAAAAGATAATAGCTGATTTGTTTGTGTTGAGTTCCACATTCCCATCTACCACCAATTATCTTTGATTCCCTTGTCCAACAAGAATCTATATAACACTGCCTTAAAAATATTCAGTGATCCTACTTCCACTGCCTTCAGAAGCAGAGAATTTCAATGTCACACAACCCTCAGAGAAAAAAAAATTTCCTCATCTCTGTCCTCGAAGGACAACACCTAATTTTAAAACAGTGCCCTAGCTCTGGACTCACCCACAAAGAAAACTTCCTTTCCACATCCACCTTGTCAAGACCATTCAGGAACTTATATACTTCAATCAAATCACCCCTGACTCTTCTAAACTCTAGTGGAAACAAGCCTAGCCTGTCCAACCTTTCCTCATAAGACAACCTACACAAACCAGGTATCAATCTAATAAATTTCCTCTGAACAGCCTTCACATCATTCCTTAAACAAGGAGACCAAAACACAGTATTCGAGATGCAGTTTCACCCTATCCTTACTTATATTCAATTTCTCTCATAAGAAAGGATATTCCATGAGTCTCCCTGATTATATGCTGCACTTGCATAAGAACTGTTTGCGACTCATGCATGAGAATACCAAAATCAATTTGCACCTTAGCATTCTACAGTCATTCTCAATTTAAATAATACTCTGCTTTTTTATTCTTCCTGTCAAAGTGAACAACTTCACATTTTCCCACATTATACTCCATCTGCCAGATTTTTGCCCACTCACTCAACCTATCGATATCAAACTGCAAACTCCAAATGCCGACTTCACAACATACTCTTCTATCTCTCTTTGAGTTATCTGTAAATTTAGAACTATGCCTTTGTTCCCTCATCCAACTGTCCTTGTAGTTCACTCATTCTGCAAACTACACTTTGTTTTCTGCAATCTATTGCTAAATGGGCCAGTGGGCTGATGAATGGCAGATGGAGTTTAATTTAAATAAGTGTGAGGTGATGCATTTTGGTAGATTGAACCAGGGCAGGACTTACTCAGATAATGGTAGGGCGTTGGGGAGAGTTATAGAACAAAGGGATCTAGGGGTACAGGTTCATAGCTCCTTGAAAGTGGAGTCACAGGTGGACAGAGTGGTGAAGAAGGCATTCGGCATGCTTGGTTTCATTGGTCAGAACATTGAATACAGGAGTTGGGATGTCTTGTTGAAGTTGTACAAGACATTGGTAAGGCCACACTTGGAATACTATGTACAGTTCTGGTCACCCTATTATAGAAAGGATATTATTAAACTAGAAAGAGTGCAGAAGAGATTTACTAAGATGCTGCCGGGACTTGATGCTTTGAGTAATAAGGAGAGGCTGGATAGTCTGGGACTTTTTTCTCTGGAGCATAGAAGGCTGAGGGGGTGATCTTATAGAGATCTATAAAATAATGAGGGGCACAGATCAGCTAGATAGTCAATATCTTTTCCCAAAGGTAGGGGAGTCTAAAACTTGAGGGTATAGGTTTATGGTGAGAGGGGAGAGATACAAAAGTGTCCAGAGGGGCACTTTTTTCACACAGAGGGTGGTGAGTGTCTGGAACAAGCTGCCAGAGGTAGTAGTAGAGGCGGGTACAATTTTATCTTTTAAAAAGCATTTAGACAGTTACATGGGTAAGATTGGTATAGGGGGATATGGGCCAAATGCAGGCAATTGGGATTAGCTTAGGGGTTTAAAAAAAAGGGCGGCATGGACAAGTTGGGCCAAAGGGTCTGTTTCCGTGCTGTAAACCTCTATGACTCTATAAAGTGTTGGCCGCTTCTACAGAAGATGATGTCCTACGAGATGGAGAAGAAAGCCTTCATGTCTCCAAGAAGTATTCCCCAAGTGCTGGAGATACTGTCAGAGACTGAATCCCCCAGGACTGTGACTTGGGGAGGGGAAGATTAGGGTGGAATCTATAGTTATAAAAAAGGTGTTACAAAATGTAAGTAGTTGAATACATAGGGCCATATCTTCGTCAGAGTGGCAATCAGTGTCAGATTGCCACGCCGTACTTATCTACTTGTGTTAAATTTCGACCTTCTTGACTCACTCTGGATGAGGTTCAGGCAGCACAGTGCTCTTGCATCAAAGTCCAAAAGAAGTGGAGCAAAGGAGGCCATGCCCCCTTTTCACGGCACTAGCTACTGTAAAGCAGGCAAGTTTAAAGGTCACATTGAAAATAGGCCAGGGTGAATGTTAGTTGTATAAGGTAAGTTGATGCAAATTGGTGGATGGTTGGGTGGGTCAGATGTCAGGGGATGGTCAGACAGTGGGTGGGAGAGGAGGGTGGGGCATCGGGGGTAACGGGTCAGACATGAGTGGGTGGGCTTGGGTTGATATAGTCGGGGGGGGAAATGTCAGGACCAGGTTGGTTGGGCCCACACTAAAAACCATAAGCATTTATGGTTCATTTGGAACCAGGTATCTGAGAAGAAAGCAGATACTGCCAGCAGAGAAGCATGGCAATTGAGTAATGGGCAGAAAGCAAATTCCAGAAGCTGAAGAACAGATTGTTCCAGAAACCAAGGAAGATAAGATACGTCACAGGAAGACTGAAGTCAAAGGGATAAAGAACTGGAATCTGAACAAGGTACTATTCACTGAAGTTAAAGAAAGGGGCAGAGAGAGGCTCTCAGTTAAAGACAGAGATGAAATTTGTATACTTGTTGAAGTTGGCTAGTGAGAAGCCAGACATCTGAAGTCATCCTAAGATTGGTGACACGTTAATACAGCCTGTGAGGCAGCAGCATTCTGTTGGCATGGCTGGGTACCTGAGAGATTGTTTGGAAGTTTGGCAATCCAGCACGGAGGAATACTGAAAGGAGAGACTTAATTCCTGGAAGTGATGATGCTTGACATGCTGTGAGCCAGTTGGTCTCACTGGATCTCTGGCTTTGACACAAGTATTTCCAAATTCCACTCTTGAAGAAGACACTTTGAAATCTTCTCCCACACGGTGCTTTCTCTCAGATGTCTTCTATTGAGCTAGGGTTTCATTCTGGGGCCTGACTGCCAAGTAGTAACATTACCTGGGATTGTAACAATACTCCCTTGGAACTACATCGCTATTCCTTCACTGCTGTGGGATCAAGATCCTGGAACTTCTTTCCCAGCAGCACTATGGGTGCACCAGCAACACACGGACTCCAGCGATTCAAGAAGATGGCTCGCCACCATCTTCTCAAGGTGAACAAATGCTTGCCACTGACAACCACAACCCATGAAAGAATTTTTAAAAAATTATTCAATAACATTTAAGAATGATGCTGCAGTAAAATGGCCCTTTTCCCCCAAGATTATAACTAACTAACTCAGTAATAAGATCAACAAATGAACCTTGGGCAGGATTCTCTAGCCGCGCTTACCCCAAGACTGGAAATTCCTGCCCGAACCTTTAAATAGTCCACCAAATTTACTGTCTCGCCCGCTACTATGAGACGCAGGTGAGATGGGAGAATTTCAGCCCTCATCACTCTTGGAACGTAAATATCAGATACTCTTCATTCAAATGGATCCTATATTAATGATCTATGGTTTATTCCACTGTAGTCTTTTTCCAGCACCATCTATATTCCAGCCGTGTTTACTGAGGGGCATGTATGATTTTGACCTCTCTTCCAATTTAAAAGTTGGGCTGTGGGGCACAGAATTATCACAAGAAATAGATACGATCCTCTGAAAAAATATCAAAGAGCTAATGGTGAGATAATGGAAACCAATAGCATTCAGTGAAAGTCTCCACAAAATGCAGCGACTATCAGGCAACATCGTCAGAATTGGAGAAAACCCTGAATGATGTAAAACATCAACAGGATGATCAGATAGTTTTGCAAGTTAATTCTGGAGCCTGGAGCACATGCCAAGAAGCTATCACATGTTCTTATCACTGTGGGTATGTGAAGCATCAGCAGTCACTCATTCCCAGCCCCTACCTGATGCTAATCTCCAGCTGACTTAGGGCTCGGACTGCAAGAACTGATATTATGATTTTTGAGGGAAAAAATGCAACAAGTCAGCACAAATACAAACATTACAACTGGAGCATGGGAATACAGTACTGCCCCTATGCAGGAAAAACTTTTGTCAGTGCTAACCTGATATAAAAAGTGTCCTTGTGCATTTTCAGTTATAATCGTCTATGTAAAAATATAAGGGAACATTTGGAGCCATCTTCAGCTGCTACCACACCAAGAGGAATGAGCATCAACACTACAAACTATTCCAATGGCTACATCTGACAGAACAAAAGTTTGATAACTTTGAGGACTTTTGTTCCACACATTTGCCGGAATTTTCCAGCTGTTCTCGCCCCACTGCCGCTGCAAGCGTTAACAGAGAATTTGGTAGAAGCCAAAGATTCCGCCCATTTTGTCTCTCCTAAAACATTATTGCAATGCAGTAAGTAACCAACAACTCAGAAACATTTGGTCCAACAGGATTATGCTCTACTTGATCATCACCCCATTTCACATCACCCTGTCAAAGTATCCTCCTATTCTGTTTTCCAATGCACATAAAATCCTACAATGCAGAAGGAGGCTATTTGGCCCATCGAGTCTGCACCGTCCACAATCTCACCCAGGCCCTATCCCCATAACCCCATGCATTTATCCCAGCAAGTCCCACGACACTAAGGGGAAATATAGCATGGCCAATCCACCTAAACCGCCCATCTTTGGACTAACCTACATCTTTGCTTTTTGCCTCAACTACTCCATGTGGTAACAACTTTCACATTCTTACCAGTCTCTGGGTAAAGAATTTTATTCTGAATTCCTTCCTGGATTTATTAATGACTATTTTATATTATTAAGAATAATACTTTTTTTATATTTATAATCATGTACAAAACTCTCCTGTATAATTTTCAATTTTGACTCAGTTCCCCCTCCTGCCAAAAACATCAATTCCCCATTGGAGCACAGTTTCACAAGGGAAGTCATTCTCCAATACTTTACTCAAGTGGTCATTCCTCCAATGTGAATCTAGACAAAGGACAGAATTTTCCCACCCCGCCCACCACGGGAATCATAGCGAGGGGGACCCGGACCATGCAAAGGTCCGTTGACCTCGGGTGGGTTTTTCTGGTTTTGGGCAAAGTCCAACCCAAAGAGTATTAATTCACTATTGAACTGCAGGGAGCATCACAGTCAATCAGATTCTCTCCTTGGCATTTCCCATACAGCTGATACAGGAATGTTGTGCTGTAAGAGTGTGGTGTGAAGGGTATGAGGTGTCAGCATGTAACAATTACAAGCAGGAACATGGTTATTTTTTCCCATACCATGAGCAGCAATGCTAACTGTAGTGCTGTTACTACCACTCTGGCTGAGATCAGATTACTGAACACAGACCTGTAATTGAACCTTTTTTAAATCATAGACTTTTAAGTGTACAATACACTCTCATTATTGATCCACATCTGCACTGCTCAGGCTGTGAAAATAGCCAGGCCAGCTACTGAAGGGTCTCCACCACTGTCACTAATACTTTTGACTCTTCCTTTGATTTTTTTTTTGTCCTGTAGTCACTGATTAGCAGCTTCTGACAGAAATGCAAGTGGATTTGCAACTTGGTGCAGAAGAACACCTTCCCTCCATCATAAGGTAAGAAGTGGGAATGTTTGCTGGGGTGGGGATGTTTTCTGATGATTGTACAATGTTCAGCACCATTCGTCACTTTTCAGATACAGAAATTTTCCGTGCCCATATGAAGAAAGACCTGGACAGCAAGTTACATTCCCGCCACACAAATGCCAGGAAATGGCCATCTCCAACAACAGACACACAACTATTTTCCCTTAACATTCAACAAGTAGCATTACTATTGCTGAATTGCCTACTATCACTAACCTGGCTACAATTGACAAGAAACTGACCTTAACCAGCCATATAAATACAGTGGCTATGAGAGCAGGTCAGGAGCTAACAATATTTGCACACAGAGTAACTCATCCCCAGACTCCTCAAAGCATGTCCAGAATCTACAAGGCACAAGTCAGGAGTGTGAGAAAATACTCTCCACTTGCCTGGATGAATGCAACTCCAACAACACTCAAGAAGCTCAACATCATTCAGGTGAAAGCAGCACTATTGATTGGCAGCCCATCCACCACATTAAACATTCACTCCCCGCATCACATGGTGCAGTGTGTACCATCTACAAAGATGTTCTACAGCAACTCAACAAGGCTCCATCAATAGCACCTTCCAAACCAACAACCTCTATCACCTCGTAGGACCAGATGGTGTTTCCATGTGCCTGCCCTTGCCCTTCAAGATAGTAGTGCTCATGGGTTTAGAAGGTGCTTTCTAATGAGGATTGGCGAGTTTCTGCAGTGTATTTTGTAGCTGGTATACATTGTTGCCACTCTGTGCTGGTAGTGGAGGGAGTGAATGCTTGGGGATGGGATGCCAATCAGGTGAGCCGCTTTGTCCTGGATGATGTTAGCTTCTTGAGTGTTGTTGGAGCTGCATTCACCAAGGCATGTGAAGAGTATTCCATCACACTCCTGACTTGTGTCCTGTAAATGGTGGAGAGGCTCTGGGGAGTCAGGAGGTGAGTTACTCACGGCAGGATTGCCAGCCTCTGACTTGATCTTGTAGCCACAGTATTTATATGGCTAGGCTGGCACATTTTCTGGTCAATGGTAACCCCCCAGGATGATGATAGCGGGGATTCAGCAATGATAATGTCATTGAATGTCAAGGGATGATGATTAGATTCTTCTTGTTGGAGATGCATATTGTCTGACACTTGTGTGGCACAAATGTTACTTGCCACTTGTCAGTCAAGCCTGTATATTGTCAATGGCAACATGTACCCACACCATCTCCCCGAAGAGTCACCGGCATTGTGATCCTCCCAATGGGTCCTCCTGCCTGACCTCCAATATTCCATTCCATCAGGATCCCTGCTACATAGCCCCTCAGTCATATTCCCCACTCAGGCCTCACCCTTTTGGCACTAGCCCTGCCACACTCAGTGCCCAACTGGCACTGCCATGGTATCTGGTGGCCACTGCCAGGGTGTCCAAAGGGCACCACCAGTGCACCAGGTGGGCACTGCCCAATGGACACTGTCCAGCTATGCCCCCGACCACCTGGAGGCTTCAATGGCCTCCAAGCCCAACATGTGCCAGGTCTCCGCTGGTGGAGATTCTCACCGTTACTGTGCCATGCCCGAAGGCTGGAGAATTCCATGCGCTGGGTTTGAATGGCTATGCATATTTAAACAGGCAGGGCCTAAACATGCTGCTGAACCTACTTTAAATATGCTAATGAGCCTTGTAGCCTATCTGGGCATGATCAGTTTGCGCGATTAGAAAGGGACTGAGAGAATTGCAAACTGTTTGGTACCGGGCGCAAAACCGATTTTTAGGTCCATACACCCTTCTCCGGGATTGGCGCAATCTGTACTAGGCATGGTGAGAATCGCCCCCAAAGTCAGAAATTCACAATCTACTTTCACCATTGATACAGCTGCAACAGTGTTGGTTATTTTGGAAGGAGAGCGCAAGCTCTAAGTTACATTCCCTTATGCAAAACTCATGTGAAACTGACCAGTTAGTCCAATGACAGTATTAGGTCAAGTTAGTGTTTGGGTGGAATATGATAATATATCTTCTTACTTGTCATTGGTAGAAGCAGGAGGGAACAAAGTCTCCCTGATGGGAAGGAATTGGCTAAGAAAATATAGTTAATTTGGGCCAGGTCATTTACAGTAGGGATCAGTAAGAACACATGTGACATTGACCAAATGATAAATTAGGCATAACAAGGCTGAAGTCAAGATAAAGGACAATGTGGAGCTGACACTTAAGCAAGGCTAGGCTAGCGCCATATGCAAAGTTAGAAACAATAAATTAAAATCTGAATACAAAGGGTTAGCTTGTGAGGAAAGGTAACATAATGGAAGATGGTTTGGAGAAACCAGTAACATATGCTTCATGTCCTTGAACAAAATTAAAGCAAAAATATTTACAAGATCCGATATGGTGTGACTAAGTTCCACAAATACTTGCATGGTTGGAAATTCGCTTACAATCATATTCGATTTAACGAATGGAGTACCATCTTGAGTGGCAATCACAGTTTCAGACATGGGTCTTGATTTTGATGACCCATCAATAGGAAATTAAACATTGTAAGTCAACAGATCATGCTGATTTACATATACTTTTAAGATTATCCATTGAGTTACCTGCGAATTACTTCACATACACAAATGACATGTCAGAGTCTGCCAGGGAAATTAGTGAAGAAAGTCACAAGGATGTGGTACTTGGTAAAGTTCACAATTACGTCATGAATGGCTGGCCGAAAGAGTGAGATGATAAGAAATTGCAGGACCATTTTACACGTAGAAATGAATTGAGTGTAAATCAAGAGAGTGTCATGTGGAGTCTAAAAGCTACTATCCCATCAATGTTTAGAGACAGATTGTTAGAGGAACCTCAGTTCACAGGGTATGAAACCAGTATGAGTAAGTTGCTTTTGGTATCCAAAGGTAGATAGAGATATTGAAGAGTTGGTGAAAAGTTGTGAAGTGAATTTCATGAGAAATGAGCCAACCAAGGTTCCTTCATTCCCTGGTAAAACACAAGAAAACTGTGGAAATGAGTACATGTCGACTTCTTTGAAGTGGAAGGGAAAGAGTACTTTTTGGTTTGGTCAATAGCTATAGCAATGGATAAATGTTGGTCTCTGCCCAATACCACAAGTCCCAAAACAATTGCATTTTGAGAAGTTGCTTTGCAATATATGGGTTGTGTTGGTGAAAATAATGGTCACAGTTTACACCACAAGATTTTAAAATATTTCTGAGCATTAAATGGTGCTACAGAAAGAAATGTAAAGATTGTGAAGATGCCTTTGCAGAGGTATTTGCTTCGTGACAAGCTCGGCAGTAAATTCCATGTTTCTCTTTGACACAGAATAACCTCACAGTCTACAACAGGTTGCTCACCTCCGAATTAATGTTCAAACACACTCCTAGGACAGGGTTTAATCTGCTTAAGCTTGACATCAATAGCAAAGCAAAAGAAGTAGAAGACAAAGTGAAGATGAATTATAACACATGAGAGTTCAGTGTTGGTCAGGAGATCATGCTGAAAAACTGTCAAGGTGATTTGGGAGACTACGTGATTGGAGTTATTGTAAAAATACTAGGCGCATTCACAAATAACTGAAAATTGGAAAGGGACTCAATCAGTGTCATGTAGATCATTTGCTTGAAAGAGGAAATTGAACCGAGGGAGAACAGAAGAAACCTCCTATAGACCAAATTCTTCCTACAGCCCAAAGCTGAAAGTTTGCTACTATCACAGATTCAACAGGTAGAGCAAAGTGAGTCAGGATCTTTGATTAAGGCACATCAGTGTTGCAGTTCCAACTATTAAATGGAGTTAACAGGCTAAGTCATGTTCAGATTTGATACAGTTTGAGAATAGAGTCAATGGAAATGTCTGGAGATCCCCAGACAGAAAGAGAAAGAAGCTAGATTGGTTAATTGAAAGTGTGTAGGTAGGAAGAAGAAGCAAGCTGTTATTTTAATTACTTCTTGTCAAATTATGATATTTTTGTTAAGCACATGTTGATGCCAAGTAAAAGATTTTTTACATGTAAAGCACTCTGGCAGAATCATTTATATATGTTTTGGTTCTGATTATCATAGAAACAAATAAACAATCCAATCTTTTAAATTACAGGTCGTGTTAACAGTTGTTTTGGTTGTATTGAATTCTGGGAAAACATACTATGCTATTTTGCATTCTAATGCATAAACTTTTTTCAAGTGTGGAGGGAGTGTAAGTTTTTGTGAGAGTTGGGTAGTTTGTTATACAGGCCACTCTGTTGCCTCCTCTATTGGAGAGATATAAATAGGTTATCTCAAATAATGGCTCCCCGGTGTGAGCTGACATGTCAGTCTGAGTGCAAGAAATATTTCTGTTCCAAAGCGATGCTTTGATTTGAGGCACAAAATAGCTTTAATTCCTTTCAGAACAAGAATGGATCAAGCCAAAATTAAAGCTAAACATTCCTCACACCAGTATATGGCCCATTTTGCCTTTATTCAGAGATCAGTGCACGTAACAAAATATTCTGCAGTTCTGCTTTTATCTTCTACACATTGCTCTCGAATTAAAACCAAAGTGACAGAAACTAATTTTCAAAGATGTTGCATGAGAGAGAATGTGACAAATACGGAAAACTGAAAAGAAAGAAATTCAGAATTGGTTTAACAATAAAATGCAATCTACCGTCAAATGCCTGAGCTAATACAATATTACAGATCCATTTAGATTTGTATGTATTAACATGCGCATTGGGAATATTACTTTCAAATGAACACATGGATCATTCGGCCTTTTTGAAAAATGGAGTATGTGCAAGATAATCTGCTATTTGGTATGCAAGATAAATGTTCAAGTTCGTGGGTGAAGTTATTATAATGCCTGAAAAGTGGTTTCTGATTCACAAATTAAGTTAATTAACAAAAATATAATTCCAAAGTCATGTGTATGCCACTAAGTCCATATTTTATCAAATAGTAAATCTGAAAAAAAAAACGTCCAACTTCATTGGGAAATACACCCATAACACATACTTGTTTTCACTTTGCCATTTCTGAACGCTACTCAGGATTTACCTGTTTTAAGAGCCTGCCAACCCACTGAAAAGGGAGTTCGTGCCTGCACAGTATACATGGAAATTGGGCTGTGATTGTCAATCCCAGGGCTCCAGGAGAGTTGAGCTGTGGTATCTGTAATCTCCTCCACTATCACACCCCCTGGTGGACCTGGTGGAACTGAAATACAAGACAAAAAAACATGTGAGAGGATGTCATATGATGGATAACAGGACAGCAGCTGTTTAAAGCAAAGGACATTAGGTAAAACAGGAGTGAAAACCACCTCTTGGCTAACAGCAGACTGCAGGAGACTGAAGGTTTGGATAAGAAACAGCTGCTATGTTTTTTTCCCAGACAAAAGAGAAAAAAAACTTGAGCTGTAAGGAACAATGTTGGGTAAATCTAAGCAGATGTGGGGCTTTTGATCTTAATACAGACTTTAAAAACTTCATTTTTTTGCACAACAATATGTATGAATAATAAAAATCAGATGTTTCACGTAAATTTACTTTAGCCAGGATTTAAGTTGGTTATATTCATGTCGAAAGCATCTAAATCTCCTTGTTCATATAAGAGCAGATGCCATTAAACACAGAGGAATCAAAAATATGTAGGGAAGGAAATGTTTCATCTTATGGACATCATATAGGCAAAATCTGTTAAAGCCTAAACAAGGACTTGATATAAATAACATTGCACTATGGAGGGAGTTGAGAGCGATTGAGAAATTTGACACAAAGAATAATCCTGCCAAAATGGAGATGCGGTAGAATTCAACAGATAGGAATTATTCTATCGGGTGGGAGAAGGACATGTCTAACTTGGTTTGATTTTCAACCTCATCTTGTCAGAAGCTCATGCCATTCTAGGAATCATATTGAATTAGAAGAATTGGTGGATGAATCAATGATGTAGAAGTTAAATAATTGCTGCAAAATTAGGCATGTATGAGACCCACTGGCTTTTTTCTGTCCTATGTTTTCTGTCAATTCTGCCCCCTTGAAACAGATGAGCTATTCTGTTTACATTAGTTGTATAAACCACGGGATGGAATTTAGTTTTTGTAAAAAAACAGTTTCCAAAAAATGCTGACAGTAAACAGATTATAACAACTGAACCTAATAGTATACAGATGGGTCCAGGTTCAGTGCGTGACGCCGAAAGCTATTTTGACTTAAGTGAAATGACACTGTATTAAGTACATTTATATCTGCCATAAATATTTCTACCAAACCATGATCTCAATATAATAAACCAACAGAGCAAATCTTAGCTACATTTACATTTCGGTTTCGTATAATTTTACCTTTTTTCTCACTTGAACTACCGCCTATTAATAGCAGTAAATAAGTTATGGGGCACCTTGTTCTTTTTGATCTCCTACCATTACTTCAGTGGAAAATTGAAAAGGCATAAACATTTATTCTATTTATCTTTGGTTTCTGCTGATCTGCTGTTGGCTGTTATGATAAGAGATTGAAAGAACTCCCACAGCAGTCCTTGCTAATGATTTAGCAAATGCACAAGACACTCAAATCTATTTTAATTCAATCCACTTACTGAGGTATTGTAAAAGTAAAAGGATTGATGTCTTGTTAATGTGAATTAAATGGCATCTTGGAAATAATTTGTATTTCATTGAACAGCTAAAACTTGATTCAGAATGAGGGGGTTGATCAGATTAGGAATATATCATAAACGAGGTTAAAAGTGAATGTCATCGACTCAACTGATCCCTCACTTCGACAAGGATAAGTGCTGCTGCATTATGAATCAAGGCAAGAGACTTGGTACTCATGCTACATGTCAAAGAGTCTATTTGTGCAATCAAAACAGATTTCTTGGAGACTTGGCCTTGCAAATGCCCACGGTTTATTCACAGACATTGATAATTTATATCCACTTGTGTTAGCAAAATCGAGCTCATGGGATTCAAGGGACAGCGGCAGTCTAGATGTGCAATTGACTAAGGAACAGAAAGCACAGAGTGTGCTGAATGGTTGTTACTCAGACTGATGGGAAGTATGCAGTGGCATCTCCCTGAAATAGTTGTTTGGATCCCGGCTCTTTTTGATATATAATAATGTCCTGAACTTTGGTTATGCAGGGTAAAATATCAAAACTTTGCCAATGATGCAAAACTCAGAAATGTAGTAAACAGTGAGGAGGAAATAACAGATGTCAAGGGGATACAGAAAAATTAGTGAAAATGCAGACATATAGCAAATTAATTTTAATGCAAATAAGTGTGAAGTGATTCACTTTGGTAGCAAGAATAAGGAGAAGCAGAATGAACTAAATGGTACAATTTTGATGGGGGTGCAGCAATAGAAATATCTGGTGGGTTGTATTGTCACTAAAGCTGGCAGGTCAAATTAGGAAGGCTGTTATTAAGGTAGACTAGATCCTTGGCTTTGCCTAGAGATGCATAGGGTCCAAAAGCAAGGTGATTAAATCTTAATGTTGGGATATTTGCTCCATTTTTGGGCACCAAACTTCAGGAAGGAAATCCAGGCTGAAAGAGGATACAAATGAGATTTATTAGACTAGCACCAGGGATGAAAGGCTCGAGTGACATGCCAAGAATAGAGAAGTTGGAGATGTTCTGCTTTGAGATTTGTGAAGGTGTATTCAAAATCAGGAGGGATTTTGATAGACTAGGGAACAGTTTCCTGTAGCAAAACGTTTGTTAACCAGAGGGTACGGATTTAACACAATTGTCAAATGAACTACCAGTGACATGAGGACAAAAAAAACACACTGAGTTGTTATGATCTAGAATGTATGGCTTGAAAGGGTTGCACAATCAGATTCAACAACAGCAATCACAAGAAGATGAATAACAACTTAAAAAAAAAACCGCTGGACTACGGGAGAAGAGCAAGGGCATGGGAATAATTGGATTTTTTTTCAAAGAACAGGTACAATTTTAATGGGCAGAATTGCCTCCATCTGTGCTCTGTCACTCATTGGTTATTATAGATATGGAATCTTGTTCTTTAAGAGGAGATTGTAATACTGCAAAAGACAAATAATGCATTACAAAATCAGACTGAAATGAAGAAAAAAATCTATCTATGTTCTTGTATCACAAGATAATGCCACAAAGGCTTAACACTCATGACAGCATCAATAGTGCCTTACTCTACAATCATGTTCAGACATGTACAACTCCTTGACTGCTGTTAGGAACAGCAATATCATTTTGTTTAACGTTATCACCAAGATCCAATTAGATGTTTACACATGAAGAGAGCAATATGAAAAATAACTAATTTTCCTTTGAAATGAAGCACAATAAATAAGTCAGCTCAGCTGCACGTATGAAATAACATTAAACTATGGACTTCATGGTTGATTTCTCCAACATCGATATGTAGCCACATTTTATTTTGGTTGGCTTATTTTAAACGTACTGCATTGAAAAATCAAACAAAGGCAATAGGCCCTATTGTCAGATATGTGAATTTGTGCAGTTAGAGCTCAATACAATGTCCATACAAGTGATGTTTGGTTCTATTCTTAGTTGATGTTTTGGTGCATGGTGCTTGCTAACCCACTCAGATCTATGTTGCTCGGGCTGCAGTGGAGAGTGACAGTTGGGGAAGTGTGGGGAAGTTTTTTGTTTTCTTTTTTTCTTGCTGGTAATGGCTTCAGGGATGGCAGTTCAGGCAGTATGCTGCATCTCCTGTGGGATGTATGTGGTGAGGAAATCCAGTAGTGTTTCAGGAGATTTTAGTTGTAAGAAGTGCATTAGATTGCAGCTTCTGGAGGAGCGTGTAAAGGAGCTGGAGGGGGAGGTAGAGGAACTCCGCATAATTCGGGAGGCGGAGGTGGAAGTTGATAGGAGTTATAGAGAAATAGTAACTCCTAGAAATGAGGCTTGGGTCAATGCCAGGAGGAGGGGTAAGAAGCAACCGGGAAGACAATCCCCTGGGGCGGTTCCCCTCCATAATAGGTTTTCGGTGCTGGAGGCTACAGTTGAGGAGGAATCAACTGAGCATAGAGAGCAGATCTCTGGGGGTGAGCCGAGTGAGAAAGCTCAGGTGGTTAGGGGCTGTAAAAGACTGGGCCTTGTGATTGGGGACTCCACAATTAAGGAGACAGATAGGAGGGTCGGAACTAAAGGTAGGGACTCAGGGTTGGTGTGTTGCCTACCAGGGGCTGGGGTCCGGGATGTGTCTGACAGGGTATTCAGGACTCTTAGGGGGGAGGGAGATAAACCACAAGTTATTGTACATGTGGGGACACACGACATAGGGAGGATAGGGGAAGGGGATATTAGGCAGGGATTTATGGAGTTGGGGTGGAAACTAAAGGCCAAGACTGACAGAGTGGTTATCTCTGGACTCTTGCCTGTACCACGGGATAGTTTAGAGAGGAATAGGGAGAGGGAAGGTTTGAATTCATGGCTGAGGGGATGGTGCAGGAGGGAGGGGTTCAGGTACTTAAGCAATTGGGGCTCGTACTGGGGAAGGTGTGACCTCTATGAGAAGGATGGTCTACACCTTAATCAGAAGGGGACCAATATCCTGGGGGGTAAATTTGCTAAGGCCATGCAGGGAGGTTTAAACTGATTCGGGGGGGGGGAGGGATCCTGAGTAGTGGGGCTGAAAGTGAGGGATGCATGGATGGGGACTGCAATGCACGGCATTGCAGAGGTGGGGTGGAGCAGGGTTTGAAATGTGTATACTTCAATGCCAGGAGTATTCGCAATAAAGTGGGTGAACTTGCAGCGTGGATCAGTACCTGGGACTTCGATGTTGTGGCTATTTCAGAGACATGGATAGAGCAGGGGCAGGAATGGATGCTGCAGGTCCCGGGGTTCAAATGTTTTAGTCGAAGTAGGGAAGGAGGTAGAAGAGGGGGAGGGGTAGCATTATTGGTCAGAGATTGTATCACAGTGTCAGAGAGGAGGTTTGATGAGGACTTATCTGTTGAGGTAGTATGGGCGGAGATTAGAAATAGGAGAGGAGAGGTCACCCTGTTGGGAGTCTTTTATAGACCTCCTAAAAGTTCTAGAGAGGTTGAGGAAAGGATTGCGGAGTCAATCCTGCTTAGGAGTGAAAGTAATAGGGCAATTGTTATGGGGGATTTTAACTTGACTAATATTGACTGGAATTGTTATAGCTCTAGCTCGTTAGAGGGGTCAGTTTTTGTTCAAAGCGTGCAGGAAGGTTTTTTGACTCAGTATGTAGACAGGCCAACTAGAGGTGAGGCTATATTGGATCTGGTGCTGGGAAATGAGCCAGACCAGGTGCTAGACTTGGAAGTTGGTGTGCATTTTGGTGATAGTGACCACAATTCGGTTACGTTCACCTTAGTGATGGAAAGGGATAGGCATGAACCTCGGGCCAATGGTTTTAGCTGGGGGAAGGGTAATTATGAGGCTATTAGGAGAGAATTAGGAAACATAGGTTGGACTAGGAGATTACAGGGACTGGGAACGTCCGACATGTGGAGTTTTTTCAAGGAGCAGCTACTGCGAGTCTGTGATAGGTATGTCCCTGTCAGGCAAGGAGGAATTGGTAGGGCTAGGGAACCGTGGTGCACCAAAAAAGTTTCTTTGTTGGTTAAAAAGAAAAAGGAGGCTTATGTTCGGATGAGACGTGAGCACTCGGGTAGTGCACTAGAAAGCTTTAGATTGGCTAAGAGGGAGTTGAAGAGCGAGCTTAGAAGGGCTAAAAGGGGACATGAGAAGACTTTGGCGGATAGGGTTAAAGAGAATCCTAAGGCGTTCTATAGGTATGTCAAGAACAGAAGGTTGGTTAGGGCAAGTTTAGGGCCAGTTATAGATGGCAGAGGGAAGTTATGTGTGGAACCGGAGGAGATTGGTGAAGCATTGAACCAATATTTCTCTTCGGTGTTCACGCAAGGGGACATGAATATAGCTGAGGAGGACACTGGGTTGCAAGGGAGTAGAATAGACAGTATTACAGTTGATAAGGAGGATGTGCAGGATATTCTGGAGGGTCTGAAAATAGATAAATCCCCTGGTCCGGATGGGATTTATCCAAGGATTCTCTGGGAGGCAAGAGAAGTGATTGCAGAGCCTCTGGCTCTGATCTTCAGGTCGTCGTTGGCCTCTGGTATAGTACCAGAAGATTGGAGGTTAGCGAATGTTGTCCCATTGTTTAAGAAGGGGAACAGAGACTTCCCCGGGAATTATAGACCGGTGAGTCTCACTTCTGTTGTCGGCAAGATGTTGGAAAAAATTATAAGGGATAGGATTTATAGTTATTTGGAGAGTAATGAATTGATAGGTGATAGTCAGCATGGTTTTGTGGCAGGTAGGTCGTGCCTTACTAACCTTATTGAGTTTTTTGAGAAAGTGACCAAGGAGGTGGATGGGGGCAAGGCAGTGGACGTGGTATATATGGATTTTAGTAAGGCGTTTGATAAGGTTCACCATGGTAGGCTTCTGCAGAAAATGCAGATGTATGGGATTGGGGGTGATCTAGGAAATTGGATCAGGAATTGGCTAGCGGATAGGAAACAGAGGGTGGTGGTTGATAGTAAATATTCATCATGGAGTGCGGTTACAAGTGGTGTACCTCAGGGATCTGTTTTGGGGCCACTGCTGTTTGTAATATTTATTAATGATCTGGATGAGGGTATAGTTGGGTGGATTAGCAAATTTGCTGATGACACCAAAGTCGGTGGTGTGGTAGACAGTGAGGAAGGGTGTCGTAGTTTGCAGGAAGACTTAGACAGGTTGCAAAGTTGGGCCGAGAGGTGGCGGATGGAGTTTAATGCGGAGAAGTGTGAGGTAATTCACTTTGGTAGGAATAACAGATGTGTTGAGTATAGGGCTAAGGGAGGACTTTGAATAGTGTGGAGGAGCAGAGGGATCTAGGTGTATGTGTGCATAGATCCCTGAAAGTTGGGAATCAAGTAGATAAGGTTGTTAAGAAGGCATATGGTGTCTTGGCGTTTATTGGTAAGGGGATTGAATTTAGGAGTCGTAGCGTTATGTTGCAACTGTACACAACTCTGGTGCGGCCGCACTTGGAGTACTGTGTGCAGTTCTGGTCCCCACATTACAGGAAGGATGTGGAGGCTTTGGAGAGGGTGCAGAGGAGGTTTACCAGGATGTTGCCTGGTATGGAGGGGAGATCCTATGAGGTGAGGCTGAGGGATTTGGGATTGTTTTCGCTGGAAAGGCGGCGGCTAAGAGGGGATCTTATTGAAACATATAAGATGATTAGAGGTTTAGATAGGGTGGATAGTGATAGCCTTTTTCCTCTGATGGAGAAATCCAGCACGAGGGGGCATGGCTTTAAATTGAGGGGGGGTAGTTATAGAACCGATGTCAGGGGTAGGTTCTTTACCCAGAGGGTGGTGAGGGATTGGAATGCCCTGCCAGCATCAGTAGTAAATGCGCCTAGTTTGGGGGCGTTTAAGAGATCCGTAGATAGGTTCATGGACGAAAAGAAATTGGTTTAGGTTGGAGGGTCACAGTTTTTTTTTTTAACTGGTCGGTGCAACATCGTGGGCCGAAGGGCCTGTTCTGCGCTGTAATGTTCTATGTTCTATGTTCTATCTCTCTCATACAAGTGAGTCTAATTTTTTCATTTTACATCTTTACATTTTACACCTTTTACATCTTTACACACTTTACATTTTACATTTTTTCATTTTCTTATTTAACAATCAAAATGGAAGACTTTACCAATGACAGCAGAGAGCATATGGAGATACAAGCACTACATGCTAAAGCACAAGCTGAAACATATTATAGCAACATATGAAGTGCAAGCATTCATTTTATATTTATAAACAGATTTTCTGACAATTAACCTTAGGTGCATAAGTATTCTGTTTATTCACTTGGCTACTTATCTTGTGCTGATTGGGGCCGATTCTCCCAGCCTGCTGTGCTGCTCGAGTAAACCACCCACCATCCTTTACTGGACTGCAGGCCTGGCAGCAATCATTGCCTCTGGGAAAATTGCCGACGTGGTCCCATTGTCCAGCACTGCAGACTTGTGACCAGCATATGGTCCCAATGTTGGGTTCCCCCCCCCCTCCCCACCAACTTTGAAAAAAATTCCACCCTGTGGTCCCATATCTTCACTGATACTAAATCTCACATTTCCATAAGAATCCATTCATAGGCAGGAAGGATTCTGATCCCATAGTCAAATAACTAACATTCTATCTGGGTATGTCTTTAAAATGGAAGAGCAGCTTCCCAGGTTTGCATTGGTCTTTCCGACGACATGATCAGGTGTGCAGCAAGAGCATGAATGCAGATCTAGAATGCTGGAATCAGTGCAGCTCATTCCCAGACATCATAGAAATCTTAGAAACCCTACAGTGCAGAAGGAGGCCATTCGGCCCATTGAGTCTGCACCGACCACAATCCCACCCAGGCCCTACCCCCACATATTTTACCCACTAATCCCTCTAACCTACACATCCCAGGGCTCTAAGGGGCAATTTTTTTTTTAACCTGGCCAATCAACCTAAATCAACCAATCAACATGTGGGTTCAGTGTTGTGTGTGTTGTCATCAGAGCTTTCATTATTAGCTTTAGTTACAAACCTAATCAGAATCAGTCACAGTCACAGCAATAGAAAATGAGACACAATTTAATCCTTGTTCTTATTCATACAAAAAGTGGAAAGGCTTGTTTTCTATTGTAACTGTAATTATATCACAGTTATACAGTCAAATCATCAGCTTCCGTTATGGTCATTTGGCTGTCAATTTCAGATATTTTTGAAGAGAAAGCTTTTGGAAGTACACACATTTTGCAAGAAGATTTTTCTCCTTGTTTTCTCCAGCAGACCGTATTGGTTCAATTCATTCATAAACAGAGAATGCTGGAGAACCAAAGCAAGTATTTTTTAAACTGCTTTCCAAAATGTACTTGTACTTACAAAATACGGAGGAAAGTTATGGACATAATTGTACTGATTCAATACTATTAAAGTCGGTAGCATTTTGGAATCTGTAGTAACGAGTAATGTAAATAATAAACAGGTAAAGATTTCTTGTAAAAGAAAACTCCAAAGTTCCTGCATTGATTTCTGTGACAGCACCAGAAGTAATTAATTCATGTCTTCCATCAAAAGTTGTAATGTTAAAATAACAACCAATATCACCTCAAAAATTGCAGCAAATGCTGGTTTTGTCGAATAGAATTCTGTAACAGCTCGTAAGAGACCTCGAGGTGTCGATAAAGCTTTCCCTTTAACTTGTGGCCCCTAATATAATGCAAATAGTCACTCTCAGCCGGATCTTACTGTGTTAAAAAGCAGGCTTTAGCCGTGTATCAAGCACTCAAGTCATTAATTATCCAAAATACAATTATATAAGAGATTTCAGATGGAACAAGATTCCATTTCAGGCAAAATTCAATCAATAGTCAGGGACCAGCTTGAGCTATTGGGAAGAATTCTCCCCAAAAAAGTGTCATAATGGTGAGAATAATGGAGTGATCTGCGTCGGTCTTTCAAGTGCACTCCCCACCATTATGTACCCACATTCAGTCACTTTTTTGGGGGAGTTGGGAGCTTCATGCCGGTACTGAGAGGGGCAGAGCCTAAATACCCCTTCAGAACACTCGGGCATCGTTTCGCCCTGATCTCATAGTGCTGTGGGAGACCCCCTCCCTGCCCCCACGGCCCTCCCAATGGTTCACTTGACATGCCCCCCATCATTACCCCCGACATGATCTAGCCCTGTATGACCCCCCTCTGCATAGCCCCAGCTTAGCCCCCCTGCATAGACCCCAGACCCCAACATGCCCCCCTATCATGACCCCAGACATTTTCCCCCATCATAGCCCCCCTGCAAATTCTCCCCCCCCCACCCATTATAATCCTCACTCAGGACCCACTCCCTTGGCAGTGCAACTAGCACAATGGTGATGCCCAACTGGCACTGCTGGGGTGTCCGGTGGCAACCACCAGTGTGCCAGGTGATATCTGCCAGTGTGCCAGGTGGGCCCTGCCAAATGGGCACTGCTCGGCCATGTCCCTGACCACCTGCCTTGGTGGCCTCCAAGCCCTCCACCCACGGCGTGACCATTGGGCCAGATCTCTGCTAGTGGAGACCAATAACCATTCTCACTGTTATCGCGCCACGCCTGAAGGCCAGAGACTTTAAATACGCTAATCGGCCTCGTGCCCTTTCTGGGCACAATCTGGTTCACGCTATGAGGAAGGGATTGGGAGAATCCAAACTGTTTGACGCCAGGTGTGAAATCAATTTTTAGCCCACACACGATTTTCTGGGATCGGTGTGATCTGCGCCAGGCGTGATGTGATCGGAGAATCACCCCCTTTATCTTACTGCTTTACACTATCACAAGCAAATGAGTTATTTTGCTGATTGATAGTATGCAATACTTCTCCAATGGTGCCATTTTATTTTGTAGTCCTGACTCTAATCTTTCTCAGTGTTAATGTTTATTGGTTCACTGATTCTGCGCTGTGATCATACCTGATGCTTGTTAAATGACCTTGAACTGCGTACTGATTTTTGTTATTATGAATCAGGAGCTTTCTCACATTTGTATTAAGGGTTGATTTTCAGCGTATGCACTCTGAATGGGAAATTCTGGGTGTGTTCCTCTTGATTTTCTGCCCACTAAATTAAAAGGGAGCATACCTTGTGTGTGTGTGTGTGTGTTGGGGGGGGGGGGGGGGTGCATGCCAGGATAGTGCAAGGTATGCCAGGAAGTACCAGGGTGGTGTCAAGGTGGTGTGAAGGTGATGCCAGGAGGTTGCTAGGGGTGTACCTGGGTGAAGAATGTTTCTTGCTCTGCTCGCTGTGCACTGGAATGATCTTTAAAAATGGCGCCTGGATCACCAGGTGATTTGATGGTGGGGCGGACGAATCAGAGGCCACTGACCAGCAACTCAACATGGTACCACTGCCTGCCTTTTTCTTTAAGGTCCCGCACAACATGGCGGAAAAAAATGCCACTTTTGCGCCCAACATCGGCCTTTGCCAATATCGGAGAAAATCTTGCCCAATGTCTCTTAAATGTCAAATTGTAACAAAACGTATAAAAATTGTAGAAATTATATAGAATTACGACATAGTTCTATTATTATTAAGTTACTCATGTTCTTAGAATGGCTGTGGATACTTCCGAGGACTTTTTGTCTTATTATTTGGCTCACAAAATTAGACTATGAAGCTAATAAAAGAATTATTATATAAATATAAAGGATTTCGTTGCAAGTATTTTTGTTGTTCGGCATCAACTGTTTTGATGTAGTTTTGCCTCCAGCATATCTATAAAAGCAAAAGCAAAATAACATTGCCCATCTGCCTCTGCATCCTCCTCTCTGCCAACCTGCAGATGAATAAAATGTCTGCAACAAAAAGTTACATTTCAAATAAATGTGGGTATTTTCATTATGCACCCATGCATCCCTTCAGTGACATTGAAAGAGATTCTTCATTGAAGCTCAAAGTATACTGGCAGAGAGTAATGGCAGTAACCTGATATGTCCTTTCAGTTCCCTGTCTGTCAGTTTGATTTAATATGTAGTATTTATCCCTTATTCTCCCTCCAAACGATTGCGTGCAGAGACTGCTTTGAAAGCAACATTATATAATATTAGGGATATTTGTAGATAACAGCTGTCAGCACTACTTGACATCAGCAACTGACATCATTTGGAAAACTTAAAAATTTACAAGCCTATTCCATGCCAGTTGTGGCAAATTATAAACATTTCATTCGTTGCTGTTTTGATTAGAACTTTACGTGGAACAAAGTTTAAAAAAGTCATCTGTTTTTATTCCACTTGGGAATATATGAAAAGAGAGAAATATTTCCGGTTAGACTTGATGTTTTTGCTTTACATCAATGAAGAGACCAGGGAGAGACCAGCCATGATCTGATGAAATGGCGGAGCAGGCTCAAAGGGTTGAATTGTCTTCTTCTGCTCCTACAAGAGGTGGAAACAGGAGGTGACCATGTGGTCTGCGGGCCTTACTTGTCTGTTCAGTACGATCATAGTGTTAAAGTGCAGTGCAGAAGGAGGCCATTCAGTTCATTGAGTCCACACCGACAACAATCCCACCCAGGCCTTAGCCTCGTAACCCCACATATTTATCCTGCTAATTCCATAACATTAAGGGGCAATTTAGCATGGCCAATCGGCCTAACCTGCACATCTTTAGATTGTGGGAGGAAGTCGATGCACCCGGAGGAAACCCACGCAGATGCGGGGAGAATGTACAAACTCCACACAGCCAGTGACCCATGGCAGCTAACGTTGATGCAGAGCAGAATAATAAACTGCAAGGTTTCTCTCTCCATAGATGCTGCTTAATTTGATTACAGTTTCCAGTTGAGCGGCACGGTAGCACAGTGGTTAGCACTGCTGCTTCACAGCACCAGGAACCTGGGTTCGAATCCCGGCTCGGGTCGCTGTCTGTGTGGAGTTTGCACATTCTCCCTGTGTCTGCGTGGGTTTCCTCCGGGTGCTCCGGTTTCCTCCCACAGTCCAAAGATATGCGGGTTAGATTGATTGGCAATTCTAAATTGCCCCTTAGTGTCCCGGGATGCATAGGTTAGAGAGGTTAGTGGGTAAATGTGTAGGGATATGTGGATAGGGCCTGGGTGGGATTGTGGTTGGTGCAGACTCGATGGGCTGAATGGCCTCTTTCTGCACTGTAGGATTCTATGATTCTATGTATTTTTTTCCCAGATTCCCAACATCTGCAATATTTTTGTTTTGAGTACATGTTAGGCCTTTCTTCAGGGTCACAGTAAAAATAAAGTGTCGTGAAGCATCATGTGAATGGCTCCCCTATATCACAGCTGGAAAAGGCACTACTGTTATACTGCTGTATTGGGGGCGATTCTCTGGGGCTGCTGGTCCCCAGCGAGATTCCCAGTGACCTACTGAATCGGGCGAGGGGGCCAAATTGGGATTCACCTCAGGCGTCAAGTCTCCTGGCCCGCTGCACCTTGTGAGGGCGAGAACCTGATCAAAGCTAATCTACATGCATTTCCATATAATGATCAGGCTAATTCTCCGGCGTCCTGGGACGTTCCTGTTGCCCCCAGCGGGAAGGAATGTGGGCGCCAATTATTACTGGTCTTAAAATGTGGGGACCAGATACTGTGGACTTCGAGGGGGAGCAAGGGGTTAAGTACCCTTTTTAACTTTCCTCCAGAATGTAGAAGGGGACCTTTCAAGGGACCTGGAGGAAGTGGGGGGGGCCTCATGCTGGGGGGGCGGGGGGGGGAGGGCATTACCTCTGGGGCTCCCCCCCAGGATAGGGGCTGCATGGTTGAACCTTTTCACGTTGCTGTAAAAAAGTTACAAATCACTCTTAGCTTGGAAATTTCAGGCACCTTACTGGTAATATTATACATTTCTGTCTGTTTTATGCAAGAACTTTGTAATCTCCAGTTCATATTGAAATCCAAGCACCTTGAACATCTGGAAGCCTTCTAAGTTATAGTAGCACTTCATTCAAAAGTTGGGATTGCCCTTGGCAAATCAATGGCAGATGCAGTATAATTTGGATAAATGTGACGTTATTCACTTCGGAAGCAAAAACAAGAAGGCAGATTACTACCTGAATGGCTGTAAATTGGGAGAGGGGAGTGTGCAGCGGGATCTGGGTGTTCTTGTGCACGAGTCGCTGAAGGTAAGCATGCAGACGCAGCAGGTGGTAAAGAAAGCAAATAGCATGTTGCCTTCATTGCGAGAGGTTTTGAGTATAGGAACAGGGAGGTGTTGTTGCAATTACACAGGGCCTTGGTGAGGCCACACCTAGAGTATTGTGTTCAGTTTTGGTCTCCTTTTCTGAGGAAGGATGTTCTTACTCTCGAGGGAGTGCAGCGAAGGTTTACCAGGCTGATTCCAGGGATGGTGGGACTGATGTATGGGGAGAGATTAACTAGGTTAGGATTGTTTTCGCTGGAGTTCAGATGAATGAGGGGGGGATCTCAGAGTTATAAAATTTTAACAGGACTAGAAAGGGTAGATGCAGGGAGGATATAGATGGTGGGGAGTCCAGAATCAGGGGTCACAGTCTGAGGATTCAGGGTAGACCATTTAGGATGGAGGTGAGGAGACATTTCTTCACCCAAAGAGTGGTGAGCCTGTGGAATTCATTACCACAGGAAGTAGTTGATGCCAAAACTTTGACTATATTCAAGAGGCAGCTGGATATAGCACTTGGAGCGAATGGGATCAAAGGTTATGGGGAAAAAGCAGGATTAGGCTATTGAGTTGGATGATCAACCATGATCGTAGAGAATGGCGGAGCAGGCTCGAAGGGCTAAATGGCCTCCTCCTGCTCCTATCTTTTATGTTTATATGTTTCTGTGAGCCCCAGCTACTGCCTGACGTCTTTGAACTGCCTTGATTGACAGGAGCTTGCAATTTCACGATATCCATTGGGGCATGTTTACCCAATCACCTTCCGCTCCATTTATTCTTAGGAGACTGTTTGATTGACAGCTCCAGGGGAGATCCAATAGGGGATTAGCCAAGGCTAGTTTATATGAGGAACTGATGGTCCAGTTGCTGCTAAAAGCTTTTTTGACTGACTGCTGCAGAGTACATAAAAGACTTAATTGTTGAAACAATCAGTTCGTGCTCCATTAAGCCTGAAGTGCTTCCTCTTTTTGCCACAGGTGCTCTGTCTGGCCCCAGTTATTTAAGTCTGAGATTTTCTTTTCAGTCTCTGACCCTTCCTAAAAAGCAGTAATGTTTTATAATACTGCATCCTTTTAAAACAGTGGCTGTATTTTGTTGCCAGCAAAGCCAGGAAACTTTTTTTCCTGCTTTTTTCTCCTAATGGTTCTTTCTTCATCTCTGCCAAGTTTCCAAGAAAGGCATCTATCTATCCATAACATTAATCTTTGGGCTATGGCTTCACTTCAGCATCTTAGGAATGAACTGCTTGCCTGGATAGTTGTAACATCCCCATCACAGAAGCATCTGCCACAGTTCAGGCAAGGGTCCCTCAATGAGGGATGGCTGAATGTCACTGATAGTGCTGGACTGTTAAGTCAATGTCCTGGAAGGGAGTGGGGTGGTGGCGAGAAAGGTGCAATGTAGGGTTTAAAAAATTGGTGATGCTGTCATATCAGGATGTCTAAGGCTGATGGTCTCATGACCTTTCACTTCTGGGTGAGTTTGGAGGGGCCCACAACTGTAAATCTGAAACTTGATGTCAGAGCACAGTGTTAATAGCGTCCTTCTCACACTGTAGCAGAATATCTTACCTGAAAACTTTAAAGAAAATGATTACTCAAAGAAAGATATTTGTAAACCAAGCAATGTCATGCTTACAGCATTTGGTGGAATGAGATTCAACAGCTCGGAATAACCAAAATTATAGGGATATTTAAAGGAAAAGTCATTAACTGCATGTTCTATGTCACTGAAACAGAAAGTCCTGCTATTCTGGGGTTAGGCAGTTGTCAAGAGCTGGAGTTGGCTTCTGTAAACTCTGACTTAAAGGAAGCAGCACTAAGGGTCATGACACCCATTGAAAAATGCCCTCCAATCAGTAGCAAGAAAAAAAATAAACCCAGAGTGTTCTGGTGAGATGGTTGGGTTCTTTGACGATTTTAAGTGTTTTGTCACCATGATTCAGAGAAGCGACCAATTATTTATCCCTGATGTAAAATACCAATAGAGCTAAAACTAAAATTAAAGCAAAATACTGTGATCACTGGAAATCTGAAATAAAAACAGAAAATGGAGGAAAAGCTCAGAAATCTGGTAGCATTTGTGGAGAGAAAGACCGAGGAGCTCTGAAGAAGAGTCGTATGGACTCAAAAGGTTAACTCAGTTTGTATTTCCACAGATGCTGCCCAGATCTGCCGAGCTAAAAGAAAGGTTTGAACGAGAATTTGAAGAGATGGAAGGAAATAGGTTGACACAGTCGCAGAACCTACAAATTGGTTAAATTCCATCATTGTGAAAGAGAAGCTAAATGGATGGCTATGAATTTACCTGGATCCCAAAGGTTTTAACCTTAAAGCCATAAAGAAGAACTGCTACATTACTCCAACACTGGAAGAGATCCCGGCAGGACTGGCAATAGCTCAGGTTTTCATAAAACCTGATATATGAAATGGCTGCTGGAACATGAAGCTTAATGAGAAAACAACACAACCTTTGGATTGTGCAAATTTCCACTTCTACCTTTTGGCCTTGAAATGAGCCAGGATGAGTTCCAGCAGAAAGTAAACAAAACCTATAAGGGACGCAAAAGAGCAGATGATATCCAGGTCTATCGTGCAAATGAAGAATGCCTATCATCTACATAAAACCATGGAGAGAATCATGAAAGCTTGAATCAAGGTAAACACAGACAAATTCGTTATTAAGGTACAGAATGCCAGTTCTTCGGAAAGGCATACACACTTCATGGAGTCAGGTTGAATCCTGAAAAAGTCACAGCTATTTTTGAGATGGTAGATCTAAGGGGCAGACAAGAACTGAGAACTTTCCTTGACTTGATCCAATGCACAGATTCTTTCATATCTCACATGCTAGAACACACAGCAAATCTGTGAGAACTGATGAGGGAAGATATTGAGTACCAATGGTCATATGAGAAGAGTTTCAACCAAATCAAGCTGCAGTATGTAAGGAGTCTGTCATACTACAAGGGAAACCTGTCATTCTTCACCTAGATGCTTCTTTTACAAGGACTGAGAGCTTTGATGTTGTGAACCATGATTCATAGAAAACCTGGCCTGACCCCATAAAAAGTACAGCCATCATCTCATATTGACTATTCATGGGCATGCTACCTGCCATTTCCCAATATTCAACAGTAGTGCTGTGCCTTACTGTGAGTCTGTACTCAGGAAAAAATAGGCTAACTTATGCTGGGGGAAAAAGTGTCTGTTGCTCTCATTAGTTTCACCCTGCCATTCATCCTAAAATGGTCAAACTGACAAATGAGGCATGCAAGTTCACAATCAGAACTAATGAGGACTACTGTTCACACATTTATAAAACAAAATCACAATACAACAGTCAATATTATTCAAAATGTTCACATAAATCACATGATTTGAAATTTGCAACTCTCTTCCTGCCATTTCCATGGATGTGGCCACAACATAGGCCTCCTTCCCTGTCCTGGCTCAAAAACTTGGCCTGGATTAGGCCTCCTTCTGAAGTGCCTCTCAGGGTAATTTCTAATGTCACACCATACTCATAATGGCAAGGGAGTCTCACCTGACAATCGTTTCCTTTTACAGAATGCAACCCTCAGTGCAATTTTGTTCTTAATCATGCTGTAATAGGAATCCAGGATCTCATTAATTTCAGCAAATTGCATACTACTGGGGTCTTTTGGACAACCCTAGTCAGACACTGCATCAGAAACATCTGTCCCATCATGGTGAGGAAACTATTCACTTTATCCTCATCTCCTATTTTATTCATTTTCAGCTAAATAATTGTTTGTAGCTACACCAATCCATGTCAGGGTTGAATTCCTTCATTCTCCCAAAATACATCTTTTGCGCCTTTTACTTCATTCAATTACATACCATGTTGACACACTGAGCTGCACATGAACACAAGTGTGTCTCAAAGTGGTCTTTAATTTCCCAAATGAAATGTAAAAAATAATTTTAAAATAATTCCATCCTAACCTTATCATTATCATCCTGTCATGTACTGCACTGAGAAAAGACTCAAACATGTTCAACTGTGAGCAGCCATGTTGAAGACCTTCTCATATAACCCTAACAGAGAGCACAGTAGAGAGGGCAGCATAACAACATACTCAGCTCTTCCAATATAAGCAAACACTTGCTGAGTTGTGAAAACAAGTCTCCTGACCAATCTTTCCCCTTTGTACAATAGTAATGCTAACAATCAAATTCAGCTACTTTCCTGTGTATTTCTTAATGAAAACAAAAAGCAGGCAGTAGAACTGCTGAAGTCATATAGTCAAACACAAAGCATGTGACGAAAGATTCTGGGTAGAAATAATTTAATAAGTCCCTGTTATCTAACATACACCTCCAGATAGACTGAAGCAACTGCATGCAGAATATTATTACTGTTGACCTGCATTAAATCAGTTTTTATTTCAAGTACAAAAACATTTGCAATATGACAAAAAGCCAACTCTTCGCGAGAAGAATGAAGAGTAAAAATATGCTTTGGAATGTAATCGTATTCATGAGGATTTTCACTTTCGACTGTTGCTGTGGGATTTGAAACGTTGTACGCTCTAGTAAACTGCTGAGAACAGGAAATAGCCTGATGAGATTTGTCCTTAAAGTAACTTTTAGATGGAAATAGTGGAACTCTAAGATGGTAAAGAAAAAAATCAATGCATCATATAAGGGTTTAAAATTGCTGAACCGATGCTGGAATCTACTCAACTGCTTTCCGAACAGTAATCTTGAGGATATCTAATGAATACCCTGCAGACTGACTTTATCTGATTGCCTCAAGATTTCTGTCAACTGGCAAGCACAAGTGTCGATTGCCTTTTTGCTTGGTTATGCAGCATAGGCACTGCCGCAGATCCAAGAGGTGAATGTTCTTGTCAACTAACATCTGTGCAATAATTTGTCTAAGTGATTTGCCAAGGACACTGCCAACAATCTTTCCATACGAAGCACTGAACACGACATATGGGGCTGAAGCCTCGCATAGGCAATAATCATGGGGGGTGGGGAGGAGGGGGAATGTTGGATGGTGTGCGGAGTAGGAGCATGGGACTGAAGTCCCACTTGCCACTCATTTGAGAGCAAGGAAAGATGTTTGAAAGGTTAAGAGCTTTGTTAAGACTGGAACTTCAAGTCTTTAATAGAGTGGGCAGCTTACTGGCACTTTCAAAAACTGACCAGCTGAAGGGAGGCAGGTCAAAGTGGACAGCCAGCCTCGAGTTCTCCAGGGCATCATAAACAATTCTGCAGGAAAAAGGGGTGCCTTTCGCACAGCATGCATGACAGGGACAGGGCAGTCAGCATCCAGGCTTTGACGAAGGTCAGCACCCCTGGCATCATGGAAACAGAAGAGCAGGGGTGAGGATGTCAAGGACAATTGGGCAGCTAACTGTCCAGAAGGAAGGTTTCAGCTGGTAATAGGGGAATAATTGCCTGAATTTGGGCCTAGTGACAATGAGAGGCAACACCTTCAACAAGCTGGGCAGAACTCTGGGCATCAGGAGGGCATAGGACAGTGGTGAGGAAGCAATCGAGGCCAGGCACTCAACACCGGATCTATTAGTGTGAAGATAGAGCTACTTGGAAATGGATATAAAACATTGCCACTGCAAACTGCAACCCTCTACTGAATCATTTCAGTATTTTATGTTTTTCAGACATCCAGCAATGTTTTACTTTTATTTCAATGTTAATGATTTGCAGATGATCACAGACATCTGTGCCCTTATTGCCCGAGGCCTCACAACTCACAATATAGTTTATTCCTGCCCTTTCTGTAGCCAAAGTCACAATGGCCTTCAAACCCTTTGCTTCTGTCACCTTCCAAAGATCAGCTGTGGACCTCAATGTCATCTCACAAATGGCTTCACACCACTGCATCTCACAGCCAAAGCTGGATAGCACATTCATTTACTGTCAGACTTGCAGGGATAGTTGGCAGATGCAGGGCATCATCGAATTGCACCCATGTGGCCATCAAGACACCCAGATTCATCAACAGGTCAGTCTTCCACTCCTTCAACGTCCAACTAATTTGTGACCACAACAACAGGCTTCTAAGGAAATGGTGGAAGCTCAGATCTTCACTCCAACCCCGCAAAGTGTGTGGTTGGACCCAAAAGGACAAGGGATATCCCTTGAAGAGATAGCCACTCATCCCTCTGCAGGAGCCCTAACAGAGGCAGAGAGATGATAAAGATAATGCCACCTGCTCAGTAGGACAATCACTGAGCAAGCCATCGGGCTTCTGCGATTTGCAATGCCAATGCCTGATTGTCAGATGTTTCCCATCAATACCACCAAGGGGGCACAATGGCACAATGATTAGCACTGCTGCCGCACAGTGTGAGGGACCTGGGTTCAATTTCGGCCTCGGGTCACTGTCTGTGTGAAGTTTGCGTGTTCTCCCCGTGCCTGCATGGGTTTTCTCCGGGTGCTCCGGTTTCCTCCCACAGTCCAAAACTATGTGGGTTAGGTTGATTGGCAATGGTAATTTTGCCCCTTAGTATCAGGTGGACTAGCACGGTAAATACGTGGGGTTATGGGGATCGGGCCTGGGTGGGATTGCTGTCGGTGCAGGCTTAATGGGCCAACTGGCACAGTGGGGATTCTATGAACACCCTCCTGGCAGGACCTCAGTCATTGAGGTGGTCTGCTTTACTCTCCATAACGTGGTCCTCCAGAGAGGTATGGACTTTGAGTCTAGTGTGGCCCTGGAAGAAGACAGCTCCTCAGGGGAGGTAAGAGAATAGGAGAAATTGGATGCAGGTGGAGATAGCTCTGAACAGAAAAATCCCTGCTGCAGAATAAGGTGACCTCCTCCTCCTCCAAGAAGAAGACCTCCTCTCCCTCGTTGCCACTGGCATTAGATCCCAGTCAGCACTGATTAAATGAAGGGTCGCCCTGTCTGGGTGCCAGGCTTCCAGTTCTCCTGTGAGATCTCACTTCCCTCTGGTTCAGTGGAAGGCTTTGGTAGAAAGCATAGGAAACCTGTCTCCATACCAATGCAAGGTTTTCCCAGGCGAAAGGCCTTAACGTTAATCAATTTTCCACTGGAGGGGATTTCTGGCTTAAAAACAGACCCTGCTCCAAAGTAGATGATCAAATATTCAAAAATCAGCACTTAAAAATCATTCAACATATTCAAGTGACACATAAAACCCATCTGACTGAGGTGGACCTACACGTGAAAACATTTTGCAGAGTAATTGTTGAGTTAATATTATGAGTAAAAATGGAATCATGCCAGCATGTCCACTTAACTCATTTAAATAAGCGATCACCTGAAAGAGCCTGATGAATATGGTGGCATAAGTAAAATATATAGCAGCCCTTAAAACACTGGATCATAAATCCATATCCCAATCCCCCTCACACAGACCAGTAACTAAGAGGTCTAACAGAAAATGGAAACAACATCCTTCTTTCCAAATCTGAAATAACATGAATACTTCCATGTACAATGAAACTAACAATCTCTCCTTCACAAATGGGAATATTGGATGGTCAGTTTTGATTCTTGGATGCAATGATAACCCCCAGCGTATTCAGTGAGGGAAATACAAAATGCACTCAGCAGACAAATTTTGAGGGCTTGGATATTTTACCTGCAAAGCATCATTCAACAGGATGAAGGCAGCAGCTGACCAGCAGGCTTCAAGTTTCATAGAATCCCTACAGTGCAGGAGAGGCCATTCGGCCCATCAAACCTGCACAGACAACATTCCCATCCAGGCCCTATCCCCTTCACCCCAAGTATTTTACCCTAACTAGTACCCCTGACACTAAGGATCAATTTAGCATGGCCAATCCACCTAACCCGCACATCTTTGGAGTGTGGGAGGAAACTGGAGCACCCGGAAGAAACCCACGCAGACACAGGTAGAACATGCAAACTCCACACAGACAGTGACCCAAGCCAGGAATCGAACCCAGGTCCCTGGCGCTGTGAGGCAGCAATGATAACCACTGTGCCATCCCAGACAGGAGCAGCAACTCAGATAGCCAGTGAAGTGGCTGAAGACCTATTTTATTGTGTCTCCTGCTCCATTCCTATCAGACAGAGGGGCTGGCAATTCCCATCAAGCCTGAGCAGAGATTTTTGCAAAAACTAAACTGCAAAAGAGAAAACAGGGAAAGGAATCAGTAATCCTTTCAGGATGCTGGCATTCAAAAACAAACCCTGACTGGTCCAATAAGGCATGGAACTGAATGCCCTTTGAGATGCCTGCTGGCTGGCTGAGGAGCCATTTAGAACATAGAACATAGAACATTACAGCGCAGAACAGGCCCTTCGGCCCACGATGTTGCACCGACCAGTTAAAAAAAAAACTGTGACCCTCCAACCTAAACCAATTTCTTTTCGTCCATGAACCTATCTACGGATCTCTTAAACGCCCCCAAACTAGGCGCATTTACTACTGATGCTGGCAGGGCATTCCAATCCCTCACCACCCTCTGGGTAAAGAACCTACCCCTGACATCGGTTCTATAACTACCCCCCCTCAATTTAAAGCCATGCCCCCTCGTGCTGGATTTCTCCATCAGAGGAAAAAGGCTATCACTATCCACCCTATCTAAACCTCTAATCATCTTATATGTTTCAATAAGATCCCCTCTTAGCCGCCGCCTTTCCAGCGAAAACAATCCCAAATCCCTCAGCCTCTCCTCATAGGATCTCCCCTCCATACCAGGCAACATCCTGGTAAACCTCCTCTGCACCCTCTCCAAAGCCTCCACATCCTTCCTGTAATTTGGGGAAGGATGGGGGTGTTGTACGGGAGCCTTGAAAGGAAAATCAATTCAGAAAGTCTTCAAAGATTAATTATCATTATTATAAATTATTATTTATAGTACACAGATCAAAGGCTGCTGCTTTATGTTTACCAGAATGTGTCTTGATCTTCATGCCTTTGAGAGTATGCCTTCTCTTCAAGGGTTTGTTTCCCAGGCCTCATTTTAGACTGCCTCCCAACCACATTAATTAATTCCCACATCTTGCAACTTTGTATGTTCTGTTCTGCCCAAATCATTTTGGCTTCCTGTAAAAATCTTTATGTTCAGCAATCTGCTTAGAATAAGTCAGGTTCCAAATCAGCTAGTTTAACCTGTGAAAGAAAGTTATTGGTTTAATGATTCCAGACTTGTGCAAGAGATTAGTAATTCATACTGAGCAATTTCACAAAGGACGTTGGCTCTTCCTCAAAATGGTGGCAGGAATTGAGATATGCTTTTAAAACAAAAACTTGCAGAATGATCATAGAAATGGCAAACGAATTTCAAATAAATGTGAAGGTGGAGATTTCTGGTAGAGGAATAAGGAAGTCACATACTTCTTGGAAAATAAGGGTTGGATTTGACAAATAATTTGAAGTCCTGATGCTGGGGCCATTTGCCAGTTGCACTTCTTCCTCGACAATCTTCTAATCTGCAGCCAATTAACATCCAGCAGGCAGGGAAGTGGCCAACAGTGGCGGCAGGGTGGAGGTACTACCAGGAGATTGGTGGATTGCATTATATTCAAAGGTCAGGTTGCAGCCTTCATCCAGGCACCGAAGTGAAGAGCAAGGAAGCCTGTAGAGGAATGACTGGAGTCATGAGATATGAGCAGACCCATGCATTGGGCATGACCGAACACCAATGGGTCAAAACAAAGAGTCATAAATATAAAATTGTAATTAACAAATCCAATAATTCAGGAGAAACATCTTTACTCAGAGAGTGATAATAATGTGGAATTAGCTAAAATGAAGAACATGGAAGCACTCAAGTGGAAGCTAGACAAACATGTCAGAGGGAAATTATTAGAAGGTTATGCTCATATGTTTAAGTGATGCAAACTGGGGGTAGAATCACTGGTATCGAACAATTGGGCCAATATCCTGTTCCTGTGCTGTAAGTTCTATGTCGTTTTATGGAACACTTTGTCCAATTCATAACACTCGAATTTCTAGGTCATAACATTATCGGTGTCAGGCCCATATTTTGATAAATCAATACTCGAGTTCAGCGAAGATTGATGTATCAGAAGTGTCACCATTCAGATGATTCGTTAAACAAAGGTCCCCCGTTCACTGTTCTGATAGTTCCAATGGAGAGCATAGATTCCTTGGCACTATTTGAAGAACAAAAGGATGCTTTCCTGGTCAATATACCCACCTTAACCCAATAGCTAAAAAAATATAAATGGACTATGTATCCTTTGCTGTTTGCATAGTGTTGTGCAGAACAGTTGTTGCATACATTGCATAAGTTCATTGTATTGTGTTTCAAAACTCAATGAATAAAATAGCTTATTTCCACAGGAACTAAAAAAAATGTTGATTTACTAAGTGAAGTAGTACCCAGAAGTCTTGATGAACAGGTGAAAGCAAGGATATGACTGAGTATAAGCAAGTATATTTTGATTGCGAAAATTGGTGAAGATTTCACAAGGTTTATTTGAGTTCCCAAGGCTACGTGTAATTTCTAGTTTTGCCCACAAATGACCCAAATGGAAATTGTAGTTTTGATAGATTTTACTGGATAAAAGAAACATTTGCAACAAGCTATGTGATGTTCAGGAACCTCATCCTGAATGGAACCAATCTGAAAAGAACAAAACAATTGAAAGGGGAGTCAGGAAAAATGAAGAGAAGCAAGGAACTGACTACAACCACAGGTTAAATAGATGGGTAGGAGGAGCTTCTTCACGAGATGGTTTTCACCCGAGGGAGGGAGTTGTGAGAATATGGAAGTCGCTTGTCACATTTAAGGGGAGACTTGATGGTTATATGAGGGAGAAGGGAATAGAAGGATAATGTGAGGAGGCAACTAGATTTGGAGGAGGCTTGTGTGGAGTATTAATATTGGCATTGGTCAGTTGGATCAATTGGCTCGCTTCTGTGCTATAGTTGCTATAGAATGCAATTCGATGTCATTCTAACTCTGTTAACGTGCTCAAATGGGAAATTAGTTGGATTCTTGAATCTGCAGGCCAGTTTCTTGGACAGGAGAGAAATGAGAAAATGAATTGAGAGAGCCAGAGGGTGGGATTTTTCAGCTGAGCTCGCCCTAAGGCTGGAAATTCCCACCTGAGGTCAACAGACCTTTGCATAGTCAACCGAATCTTCTATCCTGCCCGCCATGATTCCCGTGGCAGGCGGGATGGGAAAATTCCACTCAGAATGTGGACTACACTGGATGACCTGAATGGCCTTTATTTTTCTAAATGAAACAATTAACCCCTTCAAAATGGGCAATTGGATTATCTCGGTTGCTGTGGTGCAATTTGTCACAGCTGTCAAAATATGAGCAGATTTCTCAGAGCAGGTTGCTAGATGCGGATTGGTCTGAAGCCTCTTCAGTGAGATGGAAGCTCCTTATAAAAAAAAGTCTTCAACTTTGTCATTGGAGCATCAATCAGACAGGGAAAAGCTTCAAGGAAGAACACAATTGTAATAACGTTGGTGAAACATAGCTTGGTGGAGGCATGCACTCTAATGAGTACCCTTTTGACTTGCTTGAAAACAAAAGAAAAATCAAACTTGTAACTTTTGGCAAGATATTTCATATATCATTCTTATTTACAGTTTCATTTTACTTTGCATCTGCTGCAATTAGTTACCATTTGCAAAAAGAAATTCTGCCAGTATTTTGAATGTCAATGGTATTATAATTCTCTAACTGAACATTTCACATCTGCAGAATTCTGAGTTCTTCATGTATGCAATTTAATACTCCCATGTGAACGGGGCATACAACCTTTGCTTCTCAGTTTGCCCAAGGACATTCAGAACCACCAGAGTGTGTCAAATGTCAATCAGGAGGAAATATGAAACTCACCTTATTTATGTGGAGGTAATTTTCATCTACTCTCTGCAGGATCTCAGCTTGGTTTCCTGCAGGTATTTTTATTTATCTTTGCTCAATTGTCCCATCCAAAAGCACAATCAAATCTGGTTAACAGTCCCTGTTAATCCCATCTTTATAGGATTCTAGCCAAATGTGGTATGCAAATTAAAACCAGAATATGAATTGAATAACAATAACAAATTGCATTTAAATAGTGCCTTTAATGTAATAAAAGTTCCCAAGGCACTTCACAGGAGCATTATCCAACAGAATTCGGCACTGAGCTACATAAAGAGTCACTGGGCGCAATCTTACATGTTGTTCACGCTACACTCCTGCTGCAATGAGAATTTGGCCAAATCTCCATTCACTGCAGCAGGATGAGAAAATCCTGCCAACGGGACAGTGATAAGATTCCAGCCATTCGGACTGATGATAAAAAACTTGGTCAAAGAGGAGTGTTGCTTATCTGGAAGTCATGATGTGGAGATGCCGGCGTTGGACTGGGGTAAACACAGTAAGAAGTCTAACAACGCCAGGTTAAAGTCCAACAGGTTTATTTGGTAGCAAAAGCCACGAGCTTTTCCTGTTCCAGCCTGTTCCAAAAGCTCGTGGCTTTTGCTACCAAATAAACCTGTTGGACTTTAACCTGGTGTTGTTAGACTTCTTACTGCGCTTATCTGGAAGCCAATGTAGGCCAGTGAGCACAGAGATGATAGGTGTACAGGACTTAGTGTGAGTTAGGGTATGGCAAAAGAGTTTTGGATGAGATCAAATTAATGTGGGGTGGAAGGTGGAAGGCCAGTCAGGAGAGCACTAAATAGGCAAGTCTGGAGATAAAAATGACCTTGATGAGGATTTCAGCAGCAGATGAGTTGAGGCAGGAGCTCAATTATGGAGGTGGAAGGGAGCAGTCTTGGAGTTGGAGTCCGAAGCTCACCTTCTGGGTCAAATATGACACCAAATATGTGATGAGTGGATAAAATATTAAAATATTAAACAGAGGCCCCATCTGCTTTCTGGGATCCCATTGCAGCATTCAAAGATGAGTAAGAAAGTCCAAGTAGACTATATTTGTCCCTCAAGCACCACTACTAGAACAGGTTTTCTGGGTCATGTTTCTCATTGTTGTTATGTGACATTGTTGTAGGCATTTTGGTTGCCATGTTTCCTTACATTCCAACAACAACTATATATTTCAAAAAAGTACTTCATTGGCTATCCAGCACTTCACGATGACTGAGACTATAAAAAGTTGTTTTTTTATAACTCCTTTTCTTTACTTTTCCTTGTATTCCTCCATCAATTCTTCCTACTATAATAAGTCATGATAAATGCTGGTTCCTCATATCAGTACAATATCTTAACATACCAATAGCTAGTTCCTTACCATCGTGACAGAAAATGTATTTTGTTCAGTTGTATTGGCTGCTAGGAACCCAAAATGTTAACAAGTGGTCCAATGCCTGGAACATTATCTGATTCTTGAGTAAAATGGGCCTGCATTCTCTTAGAGTTTAGAAGAATGAGAGGGGATCTCAACGAAATGTATAAAACTCTGAGAGGGGTGACAGGATAGGTTCTGAGAGTTTGTTTGTCTTAGCTAGAGAGTCTAGAACTAGGCAGCTTTGTCACAGGATAAGGAGTCCACCATTTAGGATTATGTTGAAGGGCAACTTCTTCACCAAAGAATTGGAAATTTTTGGAATTTGCTCCGCCAGAGGGCTGCAGATGCTCAGTTGATGAGAATATTCAAGACAGAGATGGATAGATTGTTGAGCAAAAGGGAACCAAGGAATATGAAGACATGATGGGAAAGTGAAGTGATGGAAAAGTTCAACCATTATTGTGGACTGGGATGGCACGGGTACATCAGGGGTCACATGTCGGCAGTGTGGGAGTGCGGGCAGACAGAGGGCAAGCAAGAGCTGTCAGAGTACACAATATACTACTAATTTCCAAGTCCTTGGTCACCAGTCATTGGAACCCAGCACTTCTACAATTATTTTATTGAATGACAGAAAAGACTTCGAGATTTATTTTTTGAAAACTTAATTTATGCTCCTACCTCTGCCTGCTCAATGAAGATGAAATGTCCGAACATGGACCCCACAAACTTCAACAGAATCACTCCAGGAAGGTATCCACTAAGATCACTTGCTGAGAATTTTGGAGAATACCTATTTGATCAGTTTTAAACTATGCCTTTTGTTTTTCCAATAGATCAATTAAAGCCTCACTTTTTTTCTGTGGTTTCTATGTATAAAAATAAAATGATCCACTAGCAACCAACATCAGGATTTCTGCACAGAGAACAAAATCTATACTCAGTGTGTTGGTTTCATTAATGATTGCAAGCAATAATATTTCAGATTCCCCTTAGAAACATGGCTTGCCTGGAGCCATAGCTGCTCAAGTGTAATAGCTATCAAACAGTTGACTGGAATATGAGCGTTTTATGTTTGCAAAAGTAAAGTGGATCATTAGCTACATTCTGATAGATCTTCAATGCATCAGTGAACTTATTACTTATAACCAGTATGAAAACAACATAACTATAAAAACATGGCAACACAAACGTGGCAAACAAAGCTTTTGTATGGGCCATAGAACTCTGACCAGAACATTCATATAATTACGCTGTGGACGAAAAAAATAAAAGGTCAGAACACAGCAGCAACCAGCCTCATTTCCAAATGGTAGTTACTTTACAGTATTAATTGGTTATTTACAAAGCATTTCCCAATTGGTGCCCGGGCCATTTTATGCACATATTTAAGCCATAAAAACCAGTATGACACAACTTGATTTTTCAGACTTATCATAGAATCCCTACAGTGCAGAAGGAGGCCATTTGGCCCATTGAGCCTGCACTGACCACAATCCCATCCTGGCTCTATCCCCGTAACTCCCACATATTTAATCTGCTAATCTCCCTTACACGAAGGAACAATTTAGCATGGCCAATCAACCTAACCCACACATCTTTGGACTGTGGGAGGAAACCCACGCAGACATGGGGAGAATGTGCAAACTCCAAGGCCAGAATTGAACACGGGTCCGTGGCGCTGTGAGGCAGCAGTGCTAGCCACTGTGCCACCGTGCCGCTCGTGCCATTATGGATGAGTATGACCACGAATATCAGAATGAAGAGAGATATAAATGACCCTTTTAAAACTTAATGAACGTAACCTTGCTTAATCTGCTAATCATGCTGCAATAGTTATGAATTCAAAGTTCCACTTTTGTGCTGGGTGCCTCTTGGATTGCTTCCAAAGGGGCAGTGGGGTTGGATGTTGTAGAGGGGTGTAAAAACTGAATTTCCTGAGGATTCTTCCTTGTGCAGAAGTTCTGTTTGGTAGGATGTGGAAATACCACAAGTCCATTTGAGGCAGGGGAATGTGTGTGGGGGAAATTCCCTGCCCGCAGTGCAGATAGCAGGCCATAAATTCCATGCTGGAATTTAGCAGCTTGGAAGTTGCAGAGCAAGTTGATACTCAAATCTGGAGAAGATTCATTGCAAATGGCTTGATCACACATCTCGGACTTATAGAGTTCAGGTTGCTCTGTTACTTTTCGGTCCTTTCCACACTATATTTATGGTGATTAGGAGTGGCATGGTGTGACTCCGACATTGTCAGCTTCCCTCAGTGCAGGCACCATTTATGTATTTTTAAAAGATCGGTCTGTCCGTCCATCTCAATCTAAACCCCAATCAATTTGGGGTGGCAATCGGCTTCACTCTCGTGCACTCCCTGTTGTGAAATGGGCTTCAATGAATTTCTGCTCCTATATTAAATGGCAAGTTGATGCACTATCAAGCAAAGACTAGTTTGTATGCAAGAACAAATAGGCTTTTATCGCAAAAGACTTGGAGCACACCCATGCTGATGAACTGGTCCAGCGACTGATGCAGGGGGGTTGGGAGCAGTCACTTTTATACCTGGACCGGGGGGGGGGGCGGAGTCTCAGGCAGAGCCGGCAGGGGCATGTCCAGGCATGTCACACACACACAGGCAATAAGCTAACAGTGGTTTACCACATTCACCCCCTGCTTTTAAAAAAGAGTCCGGCGGGGGTGAGGTGGGTGGAACGATATTTACAGAATTACAAATTCAGTCTCTCTGGGGGCTTGATCTGCCGCTGCGACCGCCGTAGTGCCGGTTGTGGTGTTGGTTCCGGTGGCCGCAGTGTTGGTTCAGACGCCAGGCCGTAGTCGCTCGAGTCGTCTGTAGTCCCTTCCGATTGTCGGGTGCGTGGTGGCGGCTCCTGGGGCTCAGGCGTGCTGTATACGGGGGCTAGGGGAGCGTGCTGTGGCCCTGGTGCTGTATGGACAACGTTGGGGGTTGGGGGTGTGGGGTTGTGGGTCATCGCGGTCCCTGGGGCACTTGCGGGTGCCAGGTCTCGAATAGAGACTGTGTCCTCCCGCCCGTCGTGGTACGCCACATAGGCGTATTGGGGGTTGGCGTGGAGGAGCTGGACCCTTTCGACCAGGGGGTCTGACTTATGGGTCCTCACGTGCTTCCGGAGCAGGACAGGGCCTGGGGACGTCAGCCACGACGGTAGTGAGGTCCCCGAGGAGGACTTCCTAGGGAAAACAAACATTCTTTCATGAAGGGTAGCATTGGTAGCTGTGCAAAGGAGTGATCTAATCGAGTGTAGTGCATCAGGGAGGACCTCTTGCCAGCGGGTGACTGCAAGACCTTTAGACCTCAGAGCTAGTAAAACGGCCTTCCAGACTGTCGCGTTCTCCTTCTCTACCTGTCCGTTCCCCCTGGGGTTGTAGCTGGTGGTCCTACTTGAGGCTATGCCTTTGGAGAGCAGGTACTGTCGCAGCTCATCACTCATAAAGGAGGATCCCCGGTTGCTTTGGATATAGCTAGGGAAACTGAACAGGGTGAAGAGGCTGTGCAGGGCCCTGACGACTGTGGCCGAAGTCATATCCGGGCAGGGAATAGCGAAGGGGAAACGTGAATGTTCGTCAATGACGTTGAGGAAGTATATGTTGTGGTCAGAAGAGGGGAGGGGGCCTTTGAAGTCGACGCTTAGGCGTTCGAAAGGGCGGGTGGTTTTTATGAGGTGTGCTCTGTCTGGCCGATAGAAGCGCGGCATGCACTCTGCGCAGACCTGGCAGTGTCTGGTTATAGCCCTGACTTCCTCAATGGAGTAGGGCAGGTTACGGGCTTTAATGAAGTGAAAAAACCTGGTGACCCCCGGGTGGCAGAGGTCGTTGTGGAGAGTCTGCAATTGGCCTATTTGTGTGCTGGCACATATTCCCCGGGACAGGGCGTCTGGGGGCTCATCGAGCTTCCCGGGCCAGTATAAGATGTCGTAATTGTAGGTGGAAAGCTCAATTCTCCACCTCAATATTTTATCATTTTTGATCTTGCCCCGCTGCGTGTTATTAAACATGAATGCAACTGACCGTTGGTCTGTGAGTAGGGTGAATCGTTTACCAGCTAAGTAGTGGCACCAGTGCTGTACAACTTCCACTATGGCTTGGGCCTCCTTTTCGACAGAGGAGTGTCGAATTTCAGGGCCTTGGAGGGTTCGTGAGAAGAGGCCACGGGTCTGCCCGCCTGGTTAAGGGTGGTGGCTAGGGCGAAGTCAGACGCATCGCTCTCCACCTGGAACGGGATGGATTCGTCTACAGTGTGCATCGTGGCCTTCGCGATGTCTGCTTTGATGCGTTCGAAGGCCAGGCGGGCCTCTGCCGTCAGGGGAAAAGAGGTGGATTTGATGAGTGGACGGGCTTTATCCGCATAATTGGGGACCCACTGGGCGTAATACGAGAAGAAGCCCAGGCATCTCCTCAGTGCTTTGAGGCTGGTGGGGAGGGGGAGTTCCAGGAGGGGATGCATGCAGTCAGGACCGATGACCCCGTTTTCCACAACACAACAAAGGATGGCGAGGCGGTGTGTGCGGAATACGCACTTCTCCTTATTATAGGTCAGATTTAGGAGTGTGGCGGTGTGGAGGAATTTGTGGAGGTTGGCGTCGTGGTCCTGCTGATCATGGCCGCAGATGGTGACGTTATCCAGGTACGGGAAGGCGGCCCGCAGCCCGTTCTGGTCTACCATTCGGTCCATCTCACGCTGGAAACCCGAGATCCCATTGGTGACGCCAAAGGGGACCCTAAGGAAGTGATAGAGGCGGCCATCCGCCTCGAAGGCAGTATATTGGCGGTCTTCCGGGCGGATAGGGAGCTGGTGGTATGCAGATTTTAAGTCAATGGTGGAGAACACACGATATTGCGCAATCTGATTAACCATGTCAGATATGCGGGGAAGGGGGTATGCGTCCAGCTGCGTGTAGCGGTTAATGGTCTGACTGTAGTCAATGACCATGCGATGTTTCTCCCCAGTCTTAACAACTACTACTTGGGCTCTCCAGGGGCTGGTACTGGCCTCGATGATCCCCTCCCCTAGGAGCCGTTGTACTTCGGACCTGATAAAAGCTCTGTCTCCAGCACTGTACCGTCTGCTCTTGGTGGCAATGGGCTTGCAGTCGGGGGTGAGATTTTCAAACAGTGAGGGAGGGGCGACTTTAAGGGTCGAGAGGCTGCAGGTGGTGCGTGGTGGGCGATCTAAGAACTGCTGATTGCAAACAGAGAGCGGGGGGAAAGACCCATTATACTCCATGGTGACGCTCTTAATGTGACACAGGAAATCTCGCCCCAGGAGTACAGCAGCGCAGAGTTGTGGCAGCACGAGGAGCCTGAAATTTTTGTACACTGTGCCCCGTACAGTCAGGGTCGTCACGCAGTACCCGAGGATATCCACCGAGTGGGACTTTGAAGCCATGGAGATCGTTTGCTTCACTGGCAGTACTGAAAGGGCGTAGCGACTCACTGTGTTAGGGTGAATAAAGCTCTCCGTACTCCCACAGTCAAATAAACAGTTTGTAGTTGTGGTGAACCATCGTTGGTTCACCACTGGGGTTTGTTACTATGTTACTGTTGGGCTAGGGTGTTGTTACTGTGGGGGTTGTACTATGTTGTTGGGTTAGGGTGTTTACCTGTTATAAGAGTTATCATGGCACATTCCAGTGGGGTCCCGCCTCCGGTGGCGAGGTATAAGACCCCCTGCTCCGGCAGGACCCCTTCAGTCTGAACTGGTGTATTCGTGTTAGTAGTTCCATTGTTACTTTATTAAAGCCTTCAATACCGAAGCCTTGGTTCCATGTGCTTATTGACGCGCATCAATTTAATAAAGTAAACAGAAAACTCACAACTGTACGACAAGAAGAAAAAACAGAGAGTATGGAACAGATTCTAAAACCGGATCGTCTGACACTGGACCCACGTGCGGTCGGTGCAGCTAACACATTCGACCATTGGTGGAAGTGCTTTGAGGACTACCTGGCAGCCTCGGTAGCTATCACTACAGACAGTGATAGACTCCAGGTCCTCCACGCAAGGGTAAGCGACACGATTTACCTCGCCATTCGTGCAGCTCCCACTTACCAGGGTGCCGTCGAGCTCCTAAAGAAAAGGTACACTATGCCACCCAACGAGATACATGCTCGTTACCTCCTCGCTACACGACGTCGGCAGTCGGGCGAAACCATGGAGGATTATGCCAATGAGCTCCTGCAGCTTGCCAGGGGTTGCGACTGTAAGGACGTCTCCGCCGAACAGTATATGTACGACCTCACCCAAGACGCGTTCGTAGCAGGGGTAGGGTCCTCGTACATCAGGCTTAAATTGCTAGAAAAGGGGAAACTCAACTTGACCCAGGCAATGGAGATGGCCGTGAGGTTGGAGGCGGCGTCGAAGAGCTTGGCGCTGTACCCCGAGGACCACGTGCAGTCAACGTGGTTGGAGCAAGCTCAGCTCCCTCCTCGCCCCGCTAACCCGCGCTCCCAGATCGATTCGACGACGGCGGCAGCTCCAGGTGGCCAGCGATGCTATTTTTGTGGAGGGGCCAAGCATCCACGGCAACAGTGTCCGGCAAGAACGGCAATCTGCAGCCAGTGCGGTAAAAAAGGCCACTACGGCAAAGTCTGCAGGTCCAAGCCTAAAAACGGCAGTGCAGCTTGTAACCCTCCAGAACGGAGACAATCTCCTTCGGCATCGCAGTACCCACGAGGTCCGACCACGTGCGATCCCAGGACGGCGCCATCGTGGCTGACGGAGGAGGAGGAAGACCACCAGGAGTCGCTGCGCTTGGCGCCCTCGGCCACACGCGATTCATGGGGGCGGCCATCATGGTCCACGACGACTAGGAGCGACCAGCAGGGGTCCTCAGCGTCCACATCGGCAGCATGCAGCAGCGACCAGCAGGGGTCCTCAGCATCCACATCGGCAGCATGCAGTGGCGCCCAGGGGCCAACGGTGGCGTCGATCTCTCTGGATCAGACCAGGCATTACAGACTGGAACATTCTATGATGGAGGTAAAGGTTAGTGGCAGAACTGTGAATTGTCTGTTTGACAGCGGAAGCACCGAAAGTTTCATACACCCTGAAACTGCTAAAAGGTGTGGACTCCGGATTCTCCCTGCCAAACAGACAATTTCCATGGCATCACGGTCCCGGTCTGTACCGATCCAAGGACGATGTATGGTAACTCTTGAGGTACAGGGCACAATTTACGAGCAATACAGGCTCCTTGTGTTACCTCACCTTTGCGCGCCAATTCTCCTCGGACTAAACTTTATGGCCCACATGAGGAGTGTGATCCTACAGTACGGTGGGCCACTCCCTTCACTGGCAGTAGGGAATCAGCCGCAGCCTCCAAATTGCCCAAAGCGCCCCGCATGCAATCTATCCACCCTGAAAATTACTACACCATCCCTTTTTAAAAATCTGGTTCCTGGCTGCAAGCCCATCGCTACTAAAAGTAGGCGTTACAGCGCTGAGGACCGGATCTTTATTAGATCTGAGGTTCAGCGGCTCCTCAAGGAAGGGATCATACAGGCCAGTGCTAGTCCGTGGAGAGCGCAGGTCGTGGTAGTCAAAAGCGGGAACAAACCTCGGATGGTCATCGACTATAGTCAGACCATTAATAGATACACGCAGCTGGATGCGTATCCTCTCCCGCGCATTTCTGATATGGTCAATCAGATTGCGCAGTACCGAGTGTTTTCTACCATAGACCTTAAGTCCGCCTACCATCAACTCCCCATCCGCCCAGAGGACTGACAATATACGGCTTTTGAGGCGGATGGTCGTCTATACCAATTCCTCAGGGTTCCATTTGGTGTCACCAATGGGGTCTCGGTCTTCCAGCGTGCTATGGACCGAATGGTGGACCAGAACGGGTTGCGGGCTACCTTCCCGTACCTGGATAACGTCACCATCTGCGGCCATGACCAGCAGGACCACGACACTAATCTCCAACACTTTCTGCGCACTGCATCTCGCCTGAACCTGACCTATAACAGGGAGAAGTGCGTATTCCGTACGCGTAGGTTAGCCATCCTCGGATACGTGGTGGAAAACGGGGTCATTGGCCCTGATCCAGACCGTATGCGCCCACTCACTGAACTTCCCTTGCCCGCTAGCACGAAAGCACTGAGGAGATGCCTCGGGTTTTTTTCGTATTATGCACAGTGGGTCCCCAACTACGCGGACAAAGCTCGTCCGCTCATTAAGTCCACGACCTTTCCACTTACGCCGGAGGCCCAATTGGCCTTCAAGGTTTTGAAGAGCGACATCTCGAAAGCCACGATGCACGCGGTGGATGAATCCATCCCTTTCCAGGTGGAGAGTGATGCATCTGACTTCGCCCTAGCCGCAACACTAAACCAGGCAGGCAGGCCCGTCGCGTTCTTTTCCCGCACCCTTCAAGGCCCAGAAATTCGGCACTCAGCGGTGGAGAAGGAGGCTCAGGCCATTGTGGAGGCAGTCAGACACTGGCGCCATTACCTGGCAGGGAAGCGGTTCACCCTGATCACGGATCAACGATCCGTGGCGTTTATGTTCAGTAACACGCAGAGGGGCAAGATCAAGAACGATAAGATCTTGCGGTGGAGAATTGAGCTCTCCACCTATAATTACGATATTATGTATCGTCCAGGGAAGCTCAATGAGCCCTCGGATGCCCTCTCGCGCGGAACATGCGCCATCATGCAGGAGGACCGCTTGAAGGCTCTCCACAATGATCTGTGTCATCCTGGAGTCACCAGACTCTACCACTTCGTCAAAGCCCGCAACCTGCCTTACTCGGTGGAGGATGTCAGGTCAGTGACTAGAAGCTGTCGGATTTGCGCAGAATGCAAACCACACTTTTATCGACCAGACCGGGCACAATTGGTCAAGGCCACTCGCCCTTTTGAGAGGCTGAGTGTGGATTTTAAGGGCCCCCTTCCCTCAACGGACCGGAATGTCTATTTTCTCAACATAATAGACGAGTATTCCCGGTTTCCGTTTGTTTTCCCCTGTGCGGACACGTCAACTGCCACCGTCATTAAGGCATTCAGTGAACTTTTTACCCTGTTCGGGTACCCCTGCTACATTCATAGCGACAGGGGCTCGTCGTTCATGAGCAACGACTTGAGGCAATTCCTGCTCTCATTCGGGATTGCCTCTAGTAGAACCATGAGCTACAACCCTAGGGGTAACGGACAGGTGGAAAGGGAGAATGCTACAGTCTGGAAGGCTGTCCTACTGGCACTGAAATCCAGGGGCCTTCCAGTCTCCCGTTGGCAGGAGGTCCTTCCAAATGCGCTCCATTCTATCCGCTCCCTCCTGTGTACGGCAACCAATGCTACTCCCCACGAGAGGATGTTCTCATTCCCTCGGAAGTCGTCCTCGGGGACCTCATTGCCAGCCTGGTTGACGTACCCAGGACCCGTCCTTCTGCGGCGCCATGTGAGGGCTCGCAAGTCCGACCCCTTGGTCGAACCGGTCCAACTCCTCCACGCCAACCCTCAGTATGCCTATGTGGCATATCCTGACGGGCGAGAGGACACTGTCTCCATTAGAGACCTGGCGCCCGCAGGGGACGTAGCAACTCCTGTCGCTCCTATTCCCCCAGTCACGAATCCACTACTCCTCATTGCTTCCCCAGACGTGGCGCGGTCAGCACCGGGACCAGTGCACAACACTTTTACTCCCATGTACAGCTTGCCTGAGACTCGGAGATCGGCGCCACCATCATCATCACCACCACCACTACGACCAAACGTTCCAGGATCCCCTGCACCATCGCCTCACCAAGGCCGGCCGGCCCGGGAGTCCTTGAGGGGACAGCCAGACGTTGCTTTGGAAAGAGCGCCACCACAAGCACCTGCTCCGGTTTCGCAACCGGTGTTGAGGAGATCGGCACCTGCTCCGGTTTCGCAACCGGTGTTGAGGAGATCGGCACCTGCCCCGGTTTCGCAACCGGTGTTGAGGAGATCGCAGCGTCGGTGCGGTCCTCCAGACCGTCTGGACTTGTGAATCCTGTGATTTTTCTGTTATTGTCTGTTTATATGACCTGTTTTTCGTCCACCCTGCCACCTTTTGTTCTTAAAGGAGGGGTGAATGTGGTGAACCATCGTTGGTTCACCACTGGGGGTTGTTACTATGTTACTGTTGGGCTAGGGTGTTGTTACTGTGGGGGTTGTACTATGTTGTTGGGTTAGGGTGTTTACCTGTTATAAGAGTTATCATGGCACATTCCAGTGGGGTCCCGCCTCCGGTGGCGAGGTATAAGACCCCCTGCTCCGGCAGGACCCCTTCAGTCTGAACTGGTGTATTCGTGTTAGTAGTTCCATTGTTACTTTATTAAAGCCTTCAATACCGAAGCCTTGGTTCCATGTGCTTATTGACGCGCATCAGTAGTGCGACCGTTTACCTCGATGTCCATCATGGACCTGGCGAGTTGGTGAGGCCTGGATTGGTCCAGTGTAACCGAAGCCACCGTTGGATTTTGCGACGCGGCTGACGGCACCCAAGATGACAGCCCGCACGGCTCACACGTGGCTGAAGGCGTCCAAGATGGCGACTCGCACGGCTCACACGCGGCTACCGGCGCCCAAGATGGCGGCCCCCGCGGGTCGCACACGGCGCTAGTGGGCTTGGAGTTCGACTTCGCCCTGCATACCTTCGCGTAATGGCCCTTCTTTCCACACCCGGAACAGATCGCATCCTTCGCCGGGCAGCGTTGTCGGGGGTGCTTCCCCAGGCCACAGAAGTAGCACTTCGGGCCTCCGGAGACTGCCGCAGCGGTCGGGTCATTGGTGGGACGCAGCGTGGCGTAGGCCTGCGGCCCTCCCGAGTACAGAGATGGCGGCGACCGCGGTGTCCATGATGCGCCCCCGTGGTCGGGGGTGTAGGCCTCGAGATTACGGAAGGCCACCTCTAACGAGTCGGCAAGCACCATAATCTTTTGTAGGTCCAGCCCACCTTGTTCCAGCAGTCGTTGTCGGATATAGTTTGACCTGATACCCGTGACACAGGCATCTCTGATTAAGTCCTCAGTGTTTTGGGCGGCTGTTACGGCCTTGCAGTTGCAGGCCCTGCCAAGTGCTCACAACGCACGCAGGAATTGGTCGCCCGATTATCCTGGCTGGGATAATCTGCGAGTATCCAGAAGATGTCTGGCGTAGATTGCACTAGTCTGTTTGTTGTACTGGCCTTTTAAAAGTTCGATTGCATCCTCGTAAGTTTCAGCGTCTCTAATCATCGAGAATACTTGATCGCTTACCCGGGCGTGGAGCACGTGTAGCTTGTCGGTTTCGGTCCGGACGAAGGAGGCGGAGGCGGTGAGGAAAGTTTCGAAACATCGCAGCCAGTGACCGAAGCTGTTAGAGGCTCCTACGGCTTGAGGATCCAATTCTAATCTATCGGGTTTTAGTATCTGCTCCATCCCAAAACTTTTTGCGAATAAAATTGATGCACTATCAATCAAGCAAAGACTAGTTTGTATGCAAGAACAAATAGGCTTTTATTCGCAAAAGACTTGGAGCATACCCATGCTGATGAACTGGTCCGGCGACTGAGGCAGGGGGGCTGGGAGCAGTCACTTTTATACCTGGACTGGGGGGGGGAGGAGTCTCAGGCAGAGCCGGCAGGGGCATGCCCAGGCATGTCTCACACACACACACAGGCAATAAGCTAACAGTGGTTTACCACACAAGTGTTGAGAGATTTGCACTTCAAAAAAAATAAAGCATCCTTTGAAATCTGCATTTGCAACTGCTTTAATTTGAAACAAAAAGCAGGCAATGCTAGAAATCGAGGGAGCACAGCAGTTCAAAATATCAGTCTTTGTTCTTCACATGCACTGATGAATCTGCTGTGTAGTTCCAGCAATTTCTTTTTTTTGTTCCATCAATTGTATCCATTTTTGGTGGAGGCTCGGAACTGGTGAGCCAACTATTTCTCAGTAATGTAAAAGTAGGTATTGCTGGATCTTTGACTTTTAAATCACCAATTCCCTAGTGATGTAGTGCTACTGCTGAAAAAAAGAGACATGCTATCAAAGCTTTTCGTCTTGCACTCATCGGGATGATTCACAAAAAGTTTCCAACAGTAACAGGGCAACAACAATTTATACTGCATGATCAAAGAGTGCTGATTTGTTGACAAGTGGACTCTGATTGATGGAAACGTTGCCATGGAGAATGCAGCAAAACAGTTAACTGCCCAGTTTTGTTCAAATTCAAACCTGACAGGTTGACTCTGATTGGTCTGATTGGCCCTGAGGACAACTATCGCCTAAGCTTCCGCTTAATTGGAAAAGCTGCAGTGGGGGCACATTCCTTCCGTCTCAGGGCCCTGAGTCTGAAGAAATATGGCTTCCAGCTTCATATGTGAGCCACACTGCAAACTTGCCGAACAAGCTTGAATTTGTTTTCTGTGTAATTCTTCACATAATCAGGCTTGCTTAGCAGGTGTTGCCCAAACGCAGAATTATATTTAATGCTGGACGCTATGTTCTGTGTTTTGCAAGCATGGGCTGGTTGGATACGGTCAGTACTTTGCCTGTTACAAACAGCTAAAGGGACATGCTGTTTGTTATGATCTCGCAATCATTGGGACATATAGCCTATAGAACATAGAAAATCTACAGCACAAGCAGGCCCTTCGGCCCACAAGTTGGACCGAACATGTCCCTACCTACTAGGCTTACCTATAACCCTCTATCTTACTAACTTCCATGAACTTATCCAAAAGTCTCTTAAAAGACCCTATCGAATCCGCCTCCACCACCACTACCGGCAGCTGATTCCACGCACCCACCACCCTCTGAGTGAAAAACTTACCCCTAACATCTCCTCTGTACCTACTCCCCAACACCCTAAACCTGAGACCTTTTGTGGCAACCATTTCAGCCCTGGGTAAAAACCTCTGAGAATCCACTCTATCAATACCTCTCAACATCTTATACACCTCTATCAGGTCACCTCTCATCCTTCGCTTCTCCAAGGAGAAAAGACCTAGCTCTCTCAACCTATCCTCATAAGGCATGCCACCTAATCCAGGCAACATCCTTGTAAATCTCCTCTGCACCCTTTCTATGGCTTCCACATCCTTTCTGTAATGAGGCGACCAGAACTGGGCACAGTACTCCAGGTGGGGTCTGACCAGGGTCCTATACAGCTGCAGCATTATCTCCTGATTTCTAACTCAATTCCTCTATTGATGAAGGCCAGTATTCCATCTGCCTTCTTAACCACAGCCACTACCTGCGACGCTGCTTTGAGCGTCCTATGAACCCGGACCCCAAGATCCTTCTGATCTTCCACACTGCCAAGCATCTTACCCTTAATATTATATTCTTTCATCCTATTCGACCTGCCAAAATGAACCACCACACACTCATCTGGGTTGAAGTCCATCTACCACTTCTCCGCCCAGTCTTGCACCTTATCTATGTCTCGTTGCAACTGCTGACATCCCTCTACACTATCCACAACACCACCAACGTTTGTGTCATCAGCAAACTTGCCAACCCATCCTTCCACTTCCTCATCCAGGTCATTTATAAAAATCACAAAGAGCAAGGGTCCCAGAACAGATCCCTGGGGCACTCCACTGGTGACCGACCTCCATGCTGAAAAAGACCCACCTACAACCACTCTTTGCCTTCTGTGAGCAAGCCAGTTCTGAATCCACAAGGCAATGTCCTCTTGTATCCCATGCCCCTTCACTTTCTCAATAAGCCTTGCATGGGGCACCTTATCAAACGCCTTGCTGAAATCCATATAAACTACCTGACAGTATACCTACTATATACCTGACATCACAATGGCACTGAAATGCATGCATATATTGCACATCTGTCTGATTGGCAGAACATCTTTTTGGCTTGACAGCAGCATTCTCATTTCAACTAAATGAGAGCTTAGAGAACAGTCATTCCCTGATTCATTCCGCAGTGCAAAGCCTTGAGCAATCAGGTACAACCTGCCGGTTTGAATTTGATCCAAGTTGGGCAGTTAACTGTTCCATGCTGCATTCTCTATGACAACACCTCCACCAATCAGAGTCCATTTGCCAACCAATCATCACTCTCTTCTCATGCAGTATCAATTGTTGTTCTCTCCATTAATGTTGGAAAATTCCTGCAAGCTACCCTGATGAATGCGAGACAAAAGCTTTGATAACAGGCTTTTTCTCTTCAGCATTAGTCAAGTCTGAGACTACCAAATGACTAGGTGTAGTGTTATTTTATTATTCTCAGAGACCGAGGAGAGAAAAAGAAAAAATAGAGGCTTGAAAACGAGTGAGATGGGCAATTATATTCCCTCATGGTTAATTATGACTAGGATGTTAGCTAGCTGCATTGGAAAGGAATTTGGTTCCAGGGATTGTACTTTGCTGATTTGAGGCCAATACATTAAGATTCTGATCGGCTCCTGGAAACAATTAAGTTTTCTATTGTAGCGGAGATCAGTCTCCGCTACAATAGAATTCTGTCAATTTGTTTATGACTCAGTGTACCTTCTCTCAATCGAATCCAATTCATTCTCAATCTACATGTATATGGTACATCAGCCTGAACTTAATTCTGCTGAAATCAGGAGATTTGTTGCCTTACCTGGTTGAATTTGATGTTGCAATAAAATAGAAATATTCCTGTCTTTTATTACCTAAAATGTTAAACAAATCTTTTTTTTTTTACAGGCAATACTTAGAATATAGATCTATAAAGGTAGAGAGAGGGAGAGGATTATAAAGGTAGAGAGAGGTCGGGAATTTTCCAAGCCCCCTGCGCGTGTTTCACGGTCCTGATGCAGCCTGCAATTGGCTGGCATGGGATCTTCTGACTACCAAATGACTCAGTGTAGTGTTATTTTATTATTCTCAGAGACCAAGGAGAGAAAAAGAAAAAAAAGAGGCTCGAGAACGAGTGCGATGGGCTTCTGATCTTCTGATCCCACCGTCAATAAGGTTTCCCATCCTATATACCCCTCGCTTCCGAGAAATTCAAGACAGGGTTTCGCTGTTGGTGGCACCTGAAGATTCCCGCTGGTGAGAACAGTTGGAAAGTTCTGGCCAAGAATTATTTAGAGACCATTTTCATCCATCAGCAGGCAGTTTCTCACCTGAGTGAAGCTGTGATGGATCGGGACATGAGCTGCATATAAGGCTCCCACCGAACCCCAGCAGGGTGGTGCTTGAGTGGAGGTTCAACTTATGGACAGGATCTCCAGTGGGCTTTCCTGCCTGCCTACCGCCAGCCAATGCAAGGAAAGTTTTAAAAGTTTTAACATTTTAATGTTTATTTATTAGTGTCACAAGTAGGCTTACACTAACACTGCAGTGAAGTTACTGTGAGAATCCCCTAGTCACCACACTCCAACCCCTGTTTGGGTACACCGAGGGAGAATTTAGCATGGCCAATGCATCTAACCAGCACGTCTTTTGGACTGTGGGAGCAAACTGGAACACACAGAGGAAACCATGCAGACTCAGGGAGAAAGTACAGACTCTGCACAGATAGTGACCCAAACCAGGAATCAAACTCAGGTCCCTGGCACTGTGAGGCAGCAGTGCTAACCACTGTGCCACCCTGCTTGGCAGGTGCAAGAAACCTGCTGGGCTGGGTGCTTGTGGTTTCCTTGGCAGTGGAGGAAAATTCTGTTGATGCTGTGGGACCAGAATACCTTGCCACTGGTCACTGTTGGGCCACTTTTCACTGCTGAAAAACATGCTGGGGGTAATATCCCACCCATTTTCTGTACTTTATGATGTCAATGTTACAATGCTAATTCAGGACTTGCAAAACACCAAGGTAGGCCAAAAAGGCTATTATTTGTTTAGACAGAATGTCTCCAATTATTTTGCACATTTATGGTTCTTGGCAGCCATTCAAGCTTAAAAATACTGTGCTAGTTTATACCATTTATAAAGAGCTGGATTTTCTAATGACATGTTTGGATTTACATGAAGCTATGACAACGATAGCTTCAGTACAAATCCACCTTAACTAGCAATAAAGTACCATGGCACATAGAATATAAAGTGAGCACAAGCTTTGCACACCATTGCATCTTTGAAAAATCACCTTTCAGTCTTTAAGCATTGAACAGTAGTACAAATTCACACTGGTCTACGCTGGCAACAAGCATGAGTAGTTCTTGGAGCCACTGTTCCATCCACAAATTAGGATTTGAGCACCTTTCAGAAAATAAATTAGGATATCTTTGACTGGCATCAAGTACCTTGTGTCTGCAAAACAAAATACTGAGAAAGCAGAATAATTTGGTGGTTGAAGTGCAACAAGTCCACTTTATGTCGCTTGATAACCCAATATACATTTATGTGGCATTTTTAATCTAGTAAAATATTTCACATATTTTTCTTAAAAAAAGACTTAAATTTAACATCTTTCATGATTTCAGGACATTCCAAAGTGCTCTAGTTTTAAATTATGGTACTGTTGTACTAAAGGAAGCAGGGCAGTCAAGTTTTACATAGCAAGGTCCCACGAGTAATGATGAAATAGTGACCAGATGTGTCTTTAAATGTTGGTTGAGGGATAAAGAGTAATGAGGACATTAGGGAAAACTCCCATGCTCTTTGATATAATGCCAAAGAATCCTATGTCCAACTTAGAGCATAGATGTGTTGAACCTCTCAGTTGCAGTCCAGTAATAAAAGATGATGCAAGTTCAGCTTCTTCACAAACTTACTTTATTCTCTTTTACAATCCCACAGACACCCCAGTACCACCTGTAACCCCTTTATATATCCCGGTAACATACAAGTAACATACAAATTAGGTTTAAAGTGGAAGGTTGCAGTTAACCCATTCCTAAGAAGATGGGGCCAGAATCGAATCTGGGTCCCTGGCGCTGTGAGGCAGCAGTGCTAACCACTGTGCCACCGTGCCGCCCCCCTTACAAGGAAAGATATGGATAGTATTAGATTTTTTAAAACTGTAATGTTACAAAGAATACTAATAAGCCTAACAGTGGGGAGAGTTTTAGAAACCAACAAGGGGTGACAAACGAGTTGATGAAAAGGGGAAAAAAAAAGAATGATGGTAAACCAGTCAGGAATGTCAAAACAGAGTGTAAGAGCTTTCTGAAATGTCAGTCCCTCAGAGACAAATCAGGAGAAATTACATTGAGAAAGGCAGAGACGTTGAATAAATGTCTTGTGTCTATCTTCATAGAAGAAGACACAAAGTAGATACCAGAAATAGAGGGTAACCAACGAACTAATGAGAGTGTGTAATTTAAAGTAATTAATATTGACTGAGAAAAAAGTTTTCAAGAAAATTAAAGGATTAAAAGCCAACAAATCCGCAGGAATTGATGGCCCTCATCTGAGGGTTCAAAAAGAAGCAACTGCAGGGATGATGGGTGCATTGGTTATCACTTTGCAAAATTCCCTAGATTCTGGAACAGCCCCAGTGGATTGGAAGTTAGCAAAAGTAATACTGCTGTGCAAGAAAGGTGGGAGAGAGAAAACAAAGAACTATAAGCCAGCTGGGCCGACATCAGCTACCAGGAAAATTCCAGAAATTAACGAAGTCTTACCAATGCATTTAGAAAATCAAAACATGATCAGACAGAAGCAACATGATTTCATAAAGAGAAATTATGGGATTTTCCACCCCTGTTTTCGGTAGGCAGGAAAGGAGAATACAACGGGAGACTCCAAATGGATATTACACCATTGGGATTTCCCGTTCCGATTGTCCCCACCACTGGCCAATTACATGAAGAGGTTTCCACTATGAATGTCAGGAACCACATTTGAACACATTGTAATATCATTAGCGGACTTCCCCGCTGTATTACTGCCCCACGTTAAATAATCCCCCCCTCCCCTCCCCCATCAACCCCCAATGTGACATCACGTCGGCAAGATTTACAACAGTTATTGACAAATGAGGACCTGGCAAAGGCAACTCACCAGGTGTGCACAGGTAAGTACAGCATCTGGGGGAGGGAGAAAGTCATGCCCGGGCAGTGCCCATAGGTATGTAGGTGTATTCAGCAATAAGGAAGGCAAATGGCATATTAGACTTGTATTACAAGATTATTGGAGTACAACAATAAAAAAATCTTGCTGCAATGGTATAGGATTTCATGAGATCACACCTGGAGGGTTGTATCCAGCATCCACCCTCATCCCCACCCCCCCCCATCCCTCCCCCAACCCACCACACCGCCCCCCCCCCCCCCCCCCCCAATCTGGTGGCGGGTTTCCTGGCTGTGGAGGAGACTCACCATTGGCTGCCACAGGATCTTACGGTCCTACCGATGTCCACAGCATTTGCCATGGCTCACGTGTCCTGCTGCTGGGGAACCCACCATGGGGCTTCACCTTTGGTGGGACTGGAAAATCCTGCCCTTGGTCTAGATGACAGTGATTCTCCAGCCCACACGCCATGGCGCAAATCACATTATGGGCCAGAGAATATCATAAGAATGATCAAACACGATTTTCACTGGCAAGAACTCCTTTGGGATTCTCCCATGCCAACATAATCTGGTTCATGCCCAGTGAGGCCATAAACCAGGTTAGCATAATTAAAGTATGATTTAAATATGTAGGGTTGGTTTGAAGCTGGATTTACCCTTCTCCCAGGATTCACAAACCCTCCGGTGCAAAGGGAACACGGCACAAATCACAACTGGTCTCCTGGTGTAATGGCCATGCCAGGCAGCGCGGAGGCCATTGAAGCCTCCCAAATGTCAGCACCCTGGCAGTACCAATGCGGCCAGGTTGGCACTGCCAGGTTGGCACTGCCAGGTTGCAATGGGGAAGTGTCAGGTTGGCAATCACAAGGGACATGACCTGAAAGGGGACATGAGAGGGGGATCTGAAGAGGGGGACATGAGGGAGGGTCAGAAGGGGGAGACTTTGGCAACCCCAAGTGGGATTTTGCTCGCTTGAGCGCGGGGGATTGGTATCGGCGATTGTTGGGAGGGCCCAGTGCCCCAATGCCACCATGGTGAATGGAGAGAGGGCCAGGTCTCTTGCATAGTGTGGAGTTGGGGGAGGGGGGGGGGTGGTGGGGTGACCTGGACATTTAGTGATAGGGGGAGGTTGCCCCTCCAGACTCATGGGTTGGGAGTGTTCCCCATGTCTGTGAGAGTCTCGATGTCTGTGGGAGGGGGACCTTCAACTTCGCTTTGAGATGGGGGTGGCCTTTAAAAATGGCACTCAATCTCTGAGCAGTTGGACTTGCAGGTCCTGCAGGCCTCTTTCCAGGTGGGAATCTCCCCAGACTCCAGGAAAATGACTTAGTGCAAGAATCACGATCTGGATCATGCCAACCCACCTGGCGGGATTCTCACCACTTCTCCTGCTGGAGATGGCACTTAAGTCATTTTTTGAGAGAATTCCACTCCATTTGTCTTGGAGGACATACTTGCATTGGAAACGGTTCAGCAAAGGTTCACTAGATTGGTTCCTGGGATGAGAGAGTTGTCCGATGATTACAGATTGAATAGATTGAGCCAATATACTCCAGAGTTTATAAATATTAGAGCTAATCTCATTGAACCACACAGGATTCTGAAGGGGCTTGACTGGGTTGTTTGCCTTGTCTGGGGAATTTAGAATATGGAGGTGTAGTCTTAGAATGAGAGGTCAATCATTTAAGACAGGGATGAGGAAAACTTCTTTTTTGAGAGGGTAATGCATCTTTGGAACTGTCTACCCCAGAGAATCACAGACGCTTCTTTGTTGAATACATATAAGGCAGGGATAGACCAATTTTTGTTGTAATATGGGGAGTAAACAGGAAAGTGGAGTTGAGGCAGAAGATCAGCCATGATCGTCCTGAATGATAGACCAGGCTTGAGGGGCCATGTGATAGATGATGTGTGCAAGTCTCTAGGATTCATGAAGAGAGAGACCATGGAATGACTTGAAGATGAGAATGAAGATTTTGTAAGCTGTGTGTGATGGAACAGAACCGAACACTATAGTTCATAGAAAGATATCCCCAATACCAATTTTTAAACTTAAACTGGACTGTGTGGCTAATATAGACCATTAAGATGGCTGACCTCATGTCTCTAAGTTATTGTCTGGGTCACAAGAACAAAGAAGCCACTTGGCAGTTTCAGAGGTGTTAAAACCTCATTATTGATGAGGAGTTACTAACAGACCACCTGGGAACTGTACAGCCCAACTTCAAAAGGAGCTACACAACAGGCCATTTGTATTTGATAAACCAGGCCTGCCAGTGGAGTCAGACAGTCTACAAAGACAATGACTTCCCAAACACCAGACCCTCAGCAAATAGCACCTCTTTCAGTCCATGATAGCTGCAATATTATTAGCCTGGAACACAAAGCCAATTTCCAAATTATGGATAAACATCCTTTGTGGAAGAACTTGTGGAGAAGTACAGTCACATGATCTAAGACACTGGCTTGTTGAAGAAATTAATTTTGCCCTCTTGAGCTGCAAGCAGTCTGCTGTTTTAACATCTGACTGGCAGGCCACACAAAAGGGTCTCTGGCCAGACTGCACAACTGGTCCCATCTACCCTGCCTCTGCTGAAGCATCTGTCCCATCACCAACAAACTGATTCATCTCTGTGTGCCTATTGAAGTCAACAGTAGCATAAAAGTGAATCGTACACCACCAGTTTTCAGCCAGTTGCCCTGGCTGAAAGAATTCCTCATTGGACTTGGATTTTAGACTCTGATCCTCATGTGAACCAATATTATTTTTTTCTGTGGTCTCTTTACCATAAAACTTTCTTTTCTCTATCACTCTCTCTCTACTGCATGTGGTCAGAGGGGGACATTGTGGACCTCTCTGTTCTGGGTTTTTTAATAAGTGCAATGAACTAACCTTTTGAGTTCATCCTACCTCAAATTTGCTGTGGGGTTATTAGTAGGAATTGCATCAGATAAAAACCAAGGGGGTGGGGAAATCTGCCGCTCTTATTTCAAAGGAAGCAAATCAAAACACCTTTCTGTTTACGAATGGGTGATGCGAGTCAGAATCAGTGCTGTTTGAATGGGCATCCCTTCTGTCTGTTATTTTGGATTTTGAAAGATATAAGATGGAACACAGTGTTGGCGAAGGTACACAAGAACAAAAGTGATCAATTAGTCAGTCTTTGCACAAAACACATAGATTTGCATGAGTTATAGTTTGTTGAGGGTGGTGCTGTTGAATTCAGAAAGAAGAACTCTGATTTTTCATGTACACTAATAAACTCATTCTAAAACCAACTGTATGATTTGGCAAATTTGTAGATGAGACTAAGTAGGGAAATTTGTACAAACAAGAATACAATTCAAGATAATTAGAAGGATTTGGATATTTTGTGTAAATTGACAGCGAGCTGGAAGATTAAATTTAATACTGACAAGTGAAATGTGTTTTACAGTGGATAAAACTATGTGTGACAAAAGAACTGAATAGAGTGTAGCAGAGGAAGATTCAAAAAAATGCTTGCAGGTCATTGTGGACCTTCCCGGTTGTGAGTCATGTAATTAATATGGTGAGGTCCTGTAAGGTAAAGGTTCTTTCCTCCGGGGGGGGATATAGAAAAAGAACAGTCCTTGCGGATCAGAGAAATTTAGGCTTCAGCTCAAGTTCTCCCCTTTCCCACCTTACCAAATGCCTTCCATGACTAACAGGTAGCCTTCATCGTGATGCAGTTTGTCACTGATTTTATGCATGATCCTCTGCTGAACACATGCATTTCCAATGGTGCTTTTAAGTTTATAGAATCATTGAATCTACAGTGCATGAGGCTGCCATTTGGACCATCGAGTCTGCACCGACAATAATCCTACCTAGGCCCTATCCCTGTAACCACACATGACCCTCCTAGTCCCCCTGACACGAAGGGACAATTTGTCATGGCCAATCAACCTAACGCACACATCTTTGGACTGTGGGAGGAAACCGGAACACCCGGAGAAAACCACGCAGACACAGGGAGTATGTGCAAACTCCACATAGGCAGTGATCCGAGGCCAGAATTGAATCCGGGTCCCTGGCACTGTGTGACAGCAGTGCTAACCACTTTGCTACGGTGCTGCCCCATTATTCAAGGAAACAATATCCTCTCAATTCACATCCAGGCTCCAATATTTAGAAAGGATGTTAGTACCCTCAAGTCTCAATTACCAAAAGTCAGAAGAGAAATAAAGGTCCGTTTAGCATTAAAGCTGTAATAATAATGCATGGTGCGGCAAAAGAAGTGAATCAAAGAATCAAAGTTTGAAAGAACAAGTAAGAAGAGGGTGATAAACTGTGAAAGATATGCAGCTCAGGACTGTGAATTAAATTTAGGGAACTGTACATCTTTACAGGTCTCACTTCAATAAGAGTTACATTATCTAAGGTAGTAGTTTCAGATGTAGGTCATTCTTGTCCTTTGTTTTTTGATTCCATGGATATTTTCAGCTAGAATCCCAAGACAGCTCCATTAACCTATGAATGCCATTTTATTATCTTTGGTTCCTTCAATGCAAAATAGTCATAATGATTCAAATCATACTTGAAGGAGAAATGAAAAATGTAGTCAGTCGATAGCAGATACAAGGAATTCTATTTCAATTTTATTGGTACCATCATTGAACAATTTGCACATAAAAGTATTAGACAAATTCACTGAACGGTTGCAACTCATAACAATAAAAGAGAATGTCAAGTTTTATGGATTCTTCTTCCTGTCATTTAAATAAATGACACTCGTGATATCTGAAGGAATACTGAATTGCATGCTTAAGTATAAGCAATTTTGACTTTGTTATTAGAATAGAATGGGAATTACTGTTTCATTTGACCTTTTTTCACTTGAATTTAGAATGAGGAGCCAGTGTTCTGTACATATTATAGCAAACAGCATGTGACAGCAGAAACCTCAGGCTGCCTAGATGCATTGCTGTAGAGGATGAAAACCTAGGATTCAAATGTCTCTTTCTCCATTTGATAAAAAAATGAAACACAAGGTGATTTGTTTTGCCTCATTGTTGCACTGCTGATTATAGAGTCTGCTAAATCATCCTTTAAATAATCAAAGGTATACACTGAACTCCAAGTCTTCCAACATTCCATCAATGGATAGGAACTCTCACATATGAGACTATAATTTCATGTCCTTCCATTTGAGGATGATCATTTCTTGTTTATGAAGAATTCCATTTATTAGAGTGAAGAACACTATAAAACATTGGCACTTAGAAGCTATGCCACTTCATGCCGTTAGATTCTTTCTGTGCATGTTGACAGCGTACCTTTCATTGATCACAGTAGAAACTTTTCTGAAAGGTCACCTGCCTAAGCTCTGATATCACGACCTCCACTCCTATTCACCTGTCCCATTGCTTCTGCCACATCTCCCATTTACGCAGACCCTGCTGCTCAGCTTCCACCTTCAGAACTGCCCCCCAACACCCATCCTGAGTCCTGACTTTGTGATTTACGGATAGTATTTACTAAAATTAGTTACTGTGTAATCTCAAGGAATTTACAGATAGTCCACACGTTGCATAGCAAGAGGAGAGCCTTTCAGTATGCTTTATGCTTCAGGGATATGCAGAGGAGACATATAGATCAGTTTCTATGTCTGAATAGGATTTTTATGTATCATACTTGTAAAATTCTGCTCTCTTATGCTTCTAGCTGCTTCTCTCAGTTTTGTTTCTGTTTCTCTGTAATCACACCCAGGCTTGACTAACAGAAGACTGAGAACAGAGAACAATCAACAGACACTCACAATCATACCACAGAGTGCACTAAAGAATTGAAATCCTCATCTATTACAAGCTCCATATGGTGTTCAAGGGAGAGAAAGAGAGAAAAACCAGAGCAAAACGAGAGAATGGTCGGGAAAGGAAAGGATGAAGAATAAAACAAAATGATTTTAATTCCACGTTTAAATTCTTAAGGAGGGTGTAGTGCTTATTATCACAATATAATGCAAGTGTGATCTTGTTTTTAGTGCTTGTTGGATCATTGTAGAAAGCAAGGGACAATGGCAAATCTCCACATCAAACTGTAACATGCACAGAGACACATTTAAGTCTCTGGTGCCTGTGTAATTCTTCTCATTTTAATAGTAGACATGAATCAGTTGCTCTGAAAACAGATGAAAATCAGTGGCTCAAAGCAGCTGCATTGTGGTAACAAGACATTGAATGCACATTAAAGCAGGACAGGCTGTCCCCTGACCCATGTGATAGACACAGGCTATTACTTTTAACTGTGTTTATCTTTCCAGCTTGAGGTGATGCCTCAGGTCTGCAGTTGCCTTGCTACATGTTAACAACTCAGTTTGATTTTAATTCTGAGGCAATTATTCCCCCCTTGAGTTCCAGATTCAAATCCAGTTCACAGACTTGTTATCAACACCACTTCTCGAAAAAACCCTTTTATATTGATGTCATTGAGGTTCCTCAAGTGTGGGTCTCACTCAACCCAACCTAGGGATTTGCTAACTCCAACTGCAGGAAGGCATACACGGTGGCACAGTGGTTAGTGCTGCTGCCTCACAGTGCCAGGGACCAAGGTTTGATCCCTGACTTGGGTCACTGTCTGTGTGGAGTCTGCATGTTCTCCCCATGTCTGTGGTGGTTTCCTCCAGGTGCTCCGGTTTCCTCCCACACTCCGAAGAATGTGCAGGTTAGGTGGATTGGCCATGCTAAATTCTCCCTCAGTGTACCCGAACAGACGCCAGAGTGTGACGACTGGGGGATTTTCACAGTAACTTCATTGAGGTGTTAATGTCAGTCTACTTGTGACATCAATAAATAAACTTTAAAAGTTTAAGCATACCTTTTTACCAGATCCCACTGGTCCGCAGTTTGAACAAGTCTTTATTTACCATTACCAACATAAAGGCAACTTATTTCCTGAGGGTCATTGCCCTCATCCCAATCGAATGACTGGTTCCCACCCAGTCGCCATTTTGAGGATGGTGTAAGGCGGTCAGGGACAGTGGGGGAAGCCCAGCAGGTTAGCCTACAAGGGCCTCAAGCAGAAAAGAGGGGAGTGGGTGCCTCCTTCACTGGCCCCCTTTCCTGATTGGTGTATCCCTCCCAACCTAAAGTCTGCCTGCACTTGGTACTCCTTTCCTCGCTGTCCTTTCAACAAAACCTCCTTCCCCTCACTTTTCCACCCAGGGCCTCCTCCCTCATCCCCAACTCAAGATCCCCAAACTCACCTTTGTCCTGGACCTGTGGCACCCAGACTCGTGGGACTTGGCGCAGTCCCAGCAGTGGCCGTTGCAACCAACGGTGCTATGGGGATGAGAAACAGCTCTCTGACATGGGACTTCTTCCACAAACTATTAAAGGTCTGCAGGACAGCTGAAGCAATGCTGCAAAACTTGTTGGTGGCAGGATGAGAAACCCTGGCCTCCTGTTCTTTGTTTCAATTTTTAACCAATAAGCTTGCCATTGATGTTAGTTGAAGTAATTACAAAAAATGGAGCAAAAGTAGGAAAATGGAGTTGAAGTGGAGATTAGCCAAGATCAAATTTCTCCTACATCTTATGGTCTAATAGCGGAGTAGACCTGAGGGATTAATTGAGCTGCTCCTGTTCCGAATGTTTCATTAGCAGATCCAATACTCTGCCTGACATATTTTTTTGAGAACACGCATTGTATTTATTTGATAGTTACATGTTACAGCCAGAACACAGAACTCTATGAGTAATTAATGCCCATCAGTCGCTCAGTTAAACTCCTGAATTTTAATTATTCGTAATAACTTATGCATGGAACTAATAGAAGCTACTCAACCCACTGAGGATAGGATATCCTCATATAGGAGGATAGGATGAGTTGGATATCAGCATGAAAATCAAAACATGAGATTAAAAATTTAAAAACTCAAACATTTGGTCGAGTAAGAACTGCTTTATGATTTACACAGTTATCCAGGTCTATTTATAATGCTGAATAACTGAAGTTTAGAATCCTTAGCGTACATGCTGTAAGATGGAAGTTGCAAATCTAACAATTTTGTCAATGCTTACATAATTGTTAAGTTTCGGAAGAAATGTCTGATCTGCAGTTTTATGGTAGATTTATACATTCCCAATCTGGTTATAGAATTCCAATACATTAATTTCATAGCTGCTATTTCAAACATAATGGCCTATGATACCTTACAGTATGGTTGGATCACTCAGTGGTCCATCTGTCTTAATTACACCCTCTGTGTCTGATTCAAAAGCAACATTGCCATGGCCTATCTAAAAATTCAGATTAAAAATAATAGATAACAAAACAATGATAAATTATACACATTATGGCGTGAAAAATAAACAGTTTCAATGCATTAAATCACTTATCAGTCTACAGAGCTCCCAAACTCATGCACAATGTTTGCAGATAAAAGTCTCATTTGATGCGAAAATGTTTGCTTAAATTCTGTTCTTATCCAGTGCTCTTGCATTTGTGTAGCACCTTGCATGATTTCAGGACATCTCAAAATGCTTGACAGCTAATTATACAGTTTTAGAAGTGCAATCATCAATATAATTTGTGAAACACAATGGCTAATACGCACACAGTGAAATCCCACAAATTGCTATGTGATAAATAACCTCATGATCTGTTTCTATTGATGGTGGTTGAAGGTTAAATATTGAGCAGGACCCTGGGGAGAACTTCCCTATTATTTGTCAAAATAATTAATGGTATCCAGCATAGCCTCCTGAGAGGGCAGACAGGGCCTTTGTTTAACATCTCACCCGAAACATGACACATCTAACATTGGAGCACTCCCTCAGTGCTGCGGTGAAGCGTCAGCCTAGATTTAGTGAAAGTCTCTGGAGTGGGACTTGAACTCATGACATTTTTGCTCAGAGGCAAGAGTTCTTTCACTGAGTGCAGCTAATACAAGGCAGCATATTTTTTAAAAAATACACAGATTCCACTATTGAATAATTGATTGCAAGAACCGCGGAATGATAATTTATTAATTAATTGATTTTGTGAAATTGTTTCAAAGAAACCGAACCCAAGTAGTAAATATCTTGTTGAACTGGCAACACATTTAATCTGGTCAACCCAAGCTTACCCCTGAGATGGAGTTTCAGTCATTCATACAGCACTGAAATTTGCACGGATAGCTCTGTGAAATGTAATGTTATTGCCGTTAGCACCACTAGTCCCTATGGACTTCAGTAAAATATAGGCAAGATTCATGGAGTGTGCATCTGCTCAGAAGTGCAAATCAGGATGTTGCATAAAGTCTGGAATTTTACTGCCAGGGGAATCGAAGTGGACGAGGGATGAACCATGGGAAGGTCTGTTGACCCCCTGTAGGATTTTAAGGTTTCGGGATGAGCAAGGCCGTACAATTCCACCCATAGTGTTAAAAAGGTTAGAGAATAAACTCATCAACACAAACTGTAATAACTTAACTCCATCAAATGGACTAAAAATACAGGGACATTGAGCAGGATTTTACAGCCTCGCTTGTCCCGAAACCGTAAAATCCCACCGGAGGTCAGCGGACCTTTCCATGGTCCGCCCCTCGCCTGCTCCGACTCCCGCGGCGGGTAGCACACTAAAATTCTGGCCATTATCTCTATGAAACCTCGATTTATGGTCACCATGTGGATGTTTTACGATCTTGCTCTATTTTAATGCAGCTTAAAAATATTAAATTAAGCTATTTTATAGCACAGGGCTTATGTTTGTTGAAATATAACAGTTCTGAGCAACCCAAACAGTTCATGTCCAAATGCGGTAACACCTGGACAATATCCAGGCTTGGGCTGATAAAGGGCAAGTAACATTTCATAGAATCATAGAAACCCTACAGTGCAGAAGGAGGCCATTCGGTCCATCGAGTCTGCACCGACCACAATCCCACCCAGGCCCTACCCCCACATATTTTACCCACTAATCCCTCTAACCTACGCATCCCAGGACTCTAAGGGGCAATTTTGTTTTTTTTAAACAATCAACCTAACCTGCACATCTTTGGACTGTGGGAGGAAACCGGAGCACCCGGAGGAAACCCACGCAGACACGAGGAGAATGTGCAAACTCCACACAGACAGTGACCCGAGCCGGGAATCGAACCCGGGACCCTGGAGCTGTGAAGCAGCAGTGCTAACCACTGTGCTACCGTGCCGCCCTGAGCCACACGGTGCCAAACAATGACCATCTTCAATAAGAGAGGATCTAACCATTGCACCTTGATATCCAATGGCATTATGATGGTGGAATCTCTCACTGTCAACATTCTGGGAGTTATCATTGACCAGAAAATGAACTGGACTAGCCACATGAACACTGTGGCTACCAAGCAGGTCAAAGGCTAGAATTCCTATGGGGAGCAACTCACCTCCTGACTTCCCAAAGCTTGTTCACCATCTACAAAGCACAAGTCAGGAGCGTGATGGAATATTTTCCACTTGCCTGGATGAGTGCAGCTCTGACAACACTCAAGAAACTCGAAACCATCCAGGACAAAAGCAGCCTGCTTGTTTGCTACCCCTTCCACCAACTGCTCCACTACTGATGAACAGTGGCAGTCATGTGGACCATCTATAAGATGCACTCTGCAGGAACTCACCAGGGCTCCTTAGGCAGCACCTTCCAAACCCACGACTGCTACTATCTAGAAGGACAAGAGCAACAGATGCCTGAGAACACCACTACTCCTCCAAGTCGCTCACCATCCTGACTTGGAAATATATCGCTGTTTCCTCACTGTCACTGGGTCAAAATCTTGGAATTCTCTCCCTAAGCCACTGCAGGTGTACCTATACCTCAGGGATTGCAGCAGTTCAAGAAGATAGTCAATCACCACCTTCTCAAGGGCAACTAGGGATGGGCAATACGTGCTGGTCTAACCAGCCGCCCACTTCCAGTAAATGAATTTTTAAAAATGAGAAACAAATGTTGTGGTTGGCGGGAGAGAAACTACTTCAATGATAGACTGAAGAACGCAGTGATGAACAGGGGCTTAATCTAACTTTACAAAAAATCATTCATCAATCACCTGTGTGAGGATAATGTCACAACAATGTAACATTTGCCTGATTTGACTTTAAGGTTTAGCCAAAAAGTAATGATGTGCAGCAAGGAGTATATGTCCTCTGTAAAACTCCTCCTCTTAATCTAGGCAAAAGTAAGAAACAAGAACCCTTTGAACTAATCCCGATTATCAGTCCCACAACACTTAGATCAGCTACACATTACTAACTGAGTGACAGGCTGCGAACTTCAGTTAGAAATGTTCAGGATGCGTTTTACCTCTTGCAGCAAAATAAGTAAGTGGAGGAATAGAATAATCGATGAATACATTTTAAAAATAAGACTAAAAGGACAAAATGAAAGTTATCAGTGAGCAACAAATTAAATAAAATGGGAACCAAGGCATGACAGCAAGTAAAGAAGTCGGTGCCGTGTTAGAGCTATGCAACTCATGAAGCCAGTTATGCTAAGTGAATCCTGTGTGCTTACTACTAAATATCAATGCAAGACACACAAATCTCAATACTTTCATTTGCATTTTTAGCATCCATGTCAAAATATAAATTATTGAATCTTCATTTACGAATATAATTCCAGAGGGATTTCATATGTGAGATGGGTTTCAATCAGATGAAAACATGCAAATCATCTTCAATTCCCTAACTTCATATGATTTCAAATGTGGACATAATTTTGTATATCAAAATAATATTTTCTTACAACTTAAAACAATGAAAACATGCTACTTTTAACAAATAAAAAGTAAAACTATCTTTGGTCTTTGTCTCACCTGATAATGACGTAGATTTGCGCTGAAGGCAGTAAATTTTCATTGGTTGAACTCATGTCCTTCAATGAATGGTCACAGTGAAGGATTTGTGGCCTACTTTTGACAATTCTCACCCTCCCTTAAATATGTTGGAATTTCTGCTTGGCTGTTAACAATCTGCATCTACCTTCCTCCCACACCCGCTGCATATCAGTGTGACTCTATCAGAGATCATGTATGCCTTGATGCACATTTTTGTTCTTCATGTTCTGATACTTCATTCCATTGTCACCCCGGATTTTGGATAGAGGAGCTCCTTTCTCTGATCCCATTCCTCTCCCAAAATCTGACTCTAAGAGCAAATACATCTCCCAATCACATCCTTTTTTTAAAAAAAAATCTAATTTCTTTCCAAACGTGCAATCAGTTTCACTGGTCTTATTTCTTCCCCCAAACTGTAGACTCATATTTCCCCGTTTAATTTCCAAGTAATTCAATACTAGGAAATAAGAGTCACACTCGCAGGTGTCGTATGAGAATGTGGGATACAACACTTAAAAATTTAACAGCAGAATGTAAATACTAAAGGTCACAATGAATGTAGTGCTCAGATCTTAACAGAGATGCTATTCATTTGCAGATCCTGGTCCATTGGGTTATTTGGGGTCAGCCATGTTGTGTTTTATAAGCACAGTCAAGTAATGACCTAAGTTCAGAATTTTGGTGAGATGGATAAGGTCATTTCAAGACTGATAAAAGGCCAATTTAAATATGGAGGGTACAAATTTGTCATATATTGAGCCACATACACTTTGAGGAAAAAGATAGTTCTGATGGGTCAGTCATTTCATACAGTGCATACCTGATCAATGTAAACATGGAGGTTCCTGATTCAATGCCAAGTGAATGGATCTCATTTGGACAGCAGTGGGAGCACCACAGTTCTGTGCTGTGTAATGGAAAACTGATCAATGTTTCCACTTCTGATTTCTTTCCTATGAACGTGGGTGGGTGGAACTTAACATGTCCATTCCAGTCGGTACCCATTTGGCAGGAATCTTAGGGTGAGAGTTCTGATTCAGAATTATCAGCAGCGGACCCCAAACTGTCTCATAGATGGTGGGACCAAAGTTGGAGGGGCAGGCTCCTGATGATGACAGGATTGGGCTACCACTACTACTAATAAAAGAACAGGTCAAGAATTTCACCGATTAACTCATTGATGTTAATTATTAAGTAGCTAAATAGCACAGACCAGGAAGACCTCAGATTAGATCTCAGATCTGTGCTAAGTGGATTAATCAGTGACTTGGGTTACTACAATTTACCTCAGTGCCTCTGAGTTAAGGAATCAACTCCCACCCACTATGTCATCCTTCAGTGATTCCTGTACATCTGTGGACAATAAATACTGGACTGGGCTAGGTAGTTATATCCCCAACTGGCCAAACTGTTCGACTTTTGATGTCCATTCATGAAAAACAACCAAATGCATGGTATATTAGTGGACACCCATATAGAACCGTATTCTGGGAGAGCAGAGCGAAGAAAATTGACAGAAAAAGAGAAAGAAACATTGCAGGCAGGGATGGTCCCTTTTGGATACCTGTCACGGTACCATGGTTTCCTGTTTCGAAGGTGAGAGCTTCGAGTGAAGCAATCACATCAAAGGCAATTTCAATTATTATTTTCCAATGCATTTGATTCTGATTAGTTCCACTGGTGAAACATGCACTCGATATCCCTGCAGTCTTGAAGGGCTCTTTAGTTCAGCATGTGGAGTGAAGTGTTTGCACCACTGGCAGTGTGGAGAGGCTCACCTACTGACCTGTGAGATTGGCTTTGACTTTGTAAATATACAAGTTTTAGTGCCCTGAAGTGAAAACTGTGAACACGCAGCCCTAAGAGTAAAGAGGTGATTATTGTAACAAGGCTCCCATTCATTTCAGCAGTTACAATCTGTGAAACATTAGCAGATGTTTTGATCCTGCTAGCCCTCTCACCTCATTGTTCAGCCTTTGTACCAGCCCTGGTATATCTCTGTCCTCTAACTCTGCTTCTGTTTCTGATATTTAACTGAAACACTTTCCTTCTGGGAAAAAGCGGAGAAATTTTTCAGCTCTCAATGTCAATATCTGCGTTCCAAGGCTGATGACTAATAAATGCCTGTCAATTTGATGTGAACGCTGTAAATCCTAAGAGTGGAACAGTGGAATTAAAAATGAGCTGAGAGAGGAAATACAAATCCAGGAAATGAAAGATGAAGCAAAGATGAATAATTTGCAGAGCCAGCAGAATGGTAGAGATTCAGAACTGTAGAACTGGAATATGAAAAACAGATCGGCAGAGCTCGCAGAACCACTGGGGGACACATGACATGAAAGCAGAGCTGAAACATGAAAGACAGATTTGAGACATCAAAGACACAACTAATTTCGCCACAGGAAAAGCCAGGAAATAAAAGAGCAAAAGCTGTCAAAACCAGAAGCTGCAAATCTGACACATCTGACATCAGATTTTTTGACAGTTAAAAAGCGATACCTTAGATTGGAAACTGCTCTTTCTGTTAAGCTGCAATACAGCAACTTGGATAACAAAATTACTCGGAAACTGCACGCATCGAAGTGTCACTTATTTAAAATAAAAACAGAAAGTGCAAAACTCAGCAGGTCTGGCAACATCGGTGGAGAGAGAGAAACAAAGTGCACGGCCGGAATTCTCTGGCCATTCACGCTCCGCTGCCACTACCAGAGAGGACGGAGAATTTGGCGGTCAGCCAACTCTCCGTTCACTGCAGCAGGACAGGAGAATCCTGCTGGCGTGAACAGCCGGAGAACCCCACCCAACATTTCGAGGCCAATATAAGCTCTTCAGATCTGAAACTTATTTTGGATTTCCAGCATCCACAGTATTTCGCTTTTTCTTTTATGTTAGATTTAGAAACATAGAAAAACTACAGCACAAAACAGGCCCTTCGGCCCCACAAGTTGTGCCGAACATATCCCTACCTTTTAGGCCTACCTATAACCCTCCATCCGATTAATCCCATGTACTCATCCAGGAGTCTCTTAAAAGACTCTATTGAGTTTGCCTCCACCACCACTGATGGCAGCCGATTCCACTCGCCCACCACCCTCTGTGTGAAAAACTTCCCCCTAACATTTCCCCTGTACCTACCCCCCAGCATCTTAAACCTGCGTCCTCTCGTAGCAGCCATTTCCACCCTGGGAAAAAGCCTCTGAGAGTCTACCCGATCTACGCCTCTCAACATCTTATATACAATTTAAATTGATTTACTTGCACTGATATGATATTTTACATGTAAACTTTTAAATTCCAGAGTCAAAAGGATTTTATATGCATCTTGAAAAAGGTTAGAGACTATAGATGAAGAATTATTTAGTATTAAATGACAAAGACCAACAATAAAGCAGCAACATTTTACCTGAGTTTATAGCAATACAGTTTTATGTGGAAAACCTGTTGTTTCAATGGTACAAACAATTACAAAGAAGAACTTATTTTTACAGTCACTGTTGGTGAATAACTTGAATGGTGCAATCGGAATTGAGTCACATGACCAAAGAGAACTTCCACTAAAATGGCAGAAGACTTTGTCTCCCTGATGTAGTGAAATCATAAACGTACTAAAATTTTATGATTTTTCTGCAGCTAGCCCAGAGAGAAAACGTTTTTCCATATGGGGGTAAACCAATCATAGGGAAATGGCCAGAAAAATTGGTGCCAAACTTGTTTTTATCATCATAACATATTCAGTAGCCTCGTAAAATCCACCTTGAACCAGCTGTAGTCAGGGCAAATGTTAAATATGGGTTGGCGAATGTTATAATTTGTGTTCAGAAATCAATGAGTAAGTATTAAATCTTCATCCTTACTTCAAAAGCCTGATTTAGTAGATAATAATTAACTTTTGTCTTTAGGCAGAACTCCAGATAATGACTTTGTCTGGCAGGTAAGAGGATTGGTGTGTTAAACATTCTGCTGGTGTTCGGTATGAACATTTTAACTTGACACATAATCAACAAAAACACATGAGCCAGCATGTACAATGTGCACGGCAGTGGGTGAATATGCTCGTACTTGCACTGCGGTGTTGTGATTTCTGAAGAAAATTAAACTGCATAGCGAGTGTTGTGTTAATCATTTTTGCACATTCTCCTGGAGTTTGCACATTCTCCTGGAGTTTGCACATTCTCCTTGTGTCTGCGTGGGTTTCCTCCGGGTGCTCCGGTTTCCTCCCACAGTCCAAAGATGTGCGGGTTAGGTTGATTGGCCATGCTAAAATTGCCCTTAGTGTCCTGAGATGTGTAGGTTAGAGGGATTAGTGGGTAAAATATGTAGGAATATGGGGGTAGGGCCTGGGTGGGATTGTGCTCGATGGGCCGAATGGCCTCTTTCTGTACTGTAGGGTTTCTATGATTCTATGTCTCATTCAGCCAGCCAGGTTAGTGAAAACAATAAATTGGCTGGATTGTCCGGAAGACAAAAGGCATTTTGATGGCAGACCGGGTCAAGGCAAAATCCTCACAATGGCATCATGACCTTCAACTGCTTTTCGGAGGTACCACATCTGATTTCATTCCTTATATAATTCTATGTTCAACCATTTATAATTTTACAAGAACACTTCAAACCAATGACCAAAGGGGGCGGGAAGTTGGTGTATTGTCCAGTGATCTGAGAACCTTTGTACAGAAAGTTGACCACGACCAAATTGTGGCTTGGTCCCAATGTTCTGCATGTTGTAGGTGCCTAATGAGGTTGATGGCCAAGCTGTGGTGAATTGGTATTTCATCTGGTGAGCGACACATACCTGCTGCATCCCCAGAAGCAGCTTGCCAGCCTGGAAGGTGCCAAGATTGGCAGCTAGGATATTGGCCATAGTTGTCAGCAAGCCCAGAAAAGGTGGAGGAAGCAATTGCAACGGAGATCAGCAGTGCCTTGTGAGTTTAATGTGGAACTGAGATGAGCACTCTCCAGTCGTGCAAATAAAACAAAACTTAGCTGGAGGCAGCCTCCACCAATCCCTTTAATGATTGTTGATTGACTACCAAGCACCTGAGAACAATGCATGCTGTCACCAGAATACAGACATTAGTGCTGTTTGTGAAGTCCAATATTCACATGTTGGGGAAAGAATGACTCTGAACCATCCTGTAGCTCAAGAGAGCTTTTTTTCCAAGAATGCAGAGGAAAGACATAGAGCAGGATTATCCGATCCTTCCTGCCAGCTGGATCTTCCAGTCCTGCCGATTGGAACCCCATTGATATTGGGGGGACTGGAAGATGCCACTGGTGGCCAATGGTGAGCCACCTCCGCCACCGGAAAACATACCATGGAAGGGGTACATTTTCCGGCCCCCAGACTTTTCCAATTCCCCACAAAACCCAGTGCAAACACCTTTTTATGCTCTTATAATGAAACCCTAATACTTCCCCAATTGAGGACAGCTGCTCTTGACTATGAACTTCAAGCGTGTAAACTACTGCAGCACAATTCCAACGGTAACAGATTCCTCTTTCCTTAAGGAGATAAATAACAAGTGCATTTTCTTTTCAGATAGAAAAAACTGAAAACAGAGAAATATGTCACACAATTTCAAAACACATATCCTCAAACTTAAAGTTTAAAGTTTATTTATTAGCCACAAGTAAGGCTTACATTAACACTGCAATAAAACTACTGTGAAATTCTCCTAATTGCCGCAGTCCAGCACCTGTTCGGGTCAATGCACCTAACCAGCACGTCTTTCAGAACATGGGAGGAAACTGGAGCACCCGGAGGAAACCCATGCAGACACGGGGAGAACATACAAACTCCACACAGACAGTCACCCAATCCAGGAATCGAACCTGGGTCCCTGGCGCATTCGGCAGGGCTGGAAGATCCAGCTGGCGGGAAGGACCAGACAATTCTGCTCTATGTCTTCTGCATTCTTGGGAAAAAAAACTCTCTTAAGCTACAGAATGGTTCAGAGTCATTCTTTCCCCAACATGTGAATATTGGACTTCACAAACAGCACGAATGTCTGTACACTGATGACAGCATGCATTAGTCTCAGGTGCTTGGTAGCCAATCAACAATCATTAAAGGGATTGGTGGAGGCTGCCTCCAGCTAAGTTTTGTTTCATTTGCACGACTGGAGAGTGCTCATCTCAGCTCCACATTAAACTCACAAGGCACTGCTGATCTCCGTTGCGATTGCTGAAGCAGAGTGCTAATCACTGTGCTGCCCCAGTTTTAATACCTCCAATAATTTTTCACTGCAAGCTTCCTTTTGATGAACCTGATAACTGATGAGTTGTATCAATATGCTGTAATCTTTTTTCACTCACAACCTTTGTAGAGTGTACGTTATCTCAAAAGCATCAATTGTCAATATAACATTCTCGTGGGACATTTTCATCATCATTTCCTCCATAACGTTTTAGATAAAAAGATTGCCATGTCAACCTCCAATATCAATGCAAGAGTCTTTACAGCCAGTGCGACTCGCCTTATTTTCTTGGTTTCCCAAGCCGAGGGCCACATTTCCCATTTTCACCCACAGGAAATATTATGAAACCTGTTGCACTTGAAAATCCATCAACAGGGTTTGTGTGAGAAGTGTCACTGAACACGATCAATTTTATATTCTGAGGGTCACCTGAAGATGGAAACTTGGGAACGCATTTCTCCTTCTTTAACTTTTTAAATGTTTTCTTCGCCAATAAGACATACTGGACCATGGAATGTTTTGTTACAGTACTCAGTTGAAGAACATCAAAACTTGCATCTGGCCTTGTTGAGTGCTCATCCAGTTTAATTGTCCTTGATCCTTGGCGGGTCGGATCAAGGAAAACCCCAAGGCTTTTTACTCTTATGTGAGGAATAAAAGAATGACCAGGGTGAGGTTAGGGCCGGTCAAGGACAGTAGTGGGAACTTGTGTATGGAGTCAGTAGAGATAGGCGAGGTGATGAATGAATACTTTTATTCAGTGTTCACCAAGGAGAGGGGCCATGTTTTTGAGGAAGAGAAGGTGTTACAGACTAATAAGCTGGAGGAAATAGATGTTCGGAGGGAGGATGTACTGGCAGTTTTGAATAAACTGAAGGTCGATAAGTCCCCTGGGCCTGATTAAATATATCCTTGGATTCTTTGGGAGGCAAGGGATGAGATTGCAGAGCCTTTGGCTTTGATCTTTGGGTCCTCACTGTTCACAGGGATGGTGCCAGAGGACTGGAGAGTGGCGAATGTTGTTCCTCTGTTTAAGAAAGGGAATAGAAATGACCCTGGTAATTATAGACCAGTTAGTCTTACTTCGGTGGTTGGTAAATTGATGGAAAAGGTCCTTAGAGATGGGATTTACGACCATTTAGAAAGATGCGGATTAATCCGGGATAGTCAGCACGGATTCGTGAAGGGCAAGTCGTGCCTGACAAATTTGATTGAATTTTTTGAGGAGGTAACTAAGTGTGTTGATGAAGGTAGGGCAGTTGATGTCATATACATGGATTTTAGTAAGGCGTTTGATAAGGTCCCCCATGGTCAGCTTATGATGAAAGTAAGGAGGTGTGGGATAGAGGGAAAGTTGGCCGATTGGATAGGTAACTGGCTATCTGATCGAAGACAGAGGGTGGTGGTAGATGGAAAATTTTTGGACTGGAGGCAGGTTGCTAGTGGAGTGCCACAGGGATCAGTGCTTGGTCCTCTGCTCTTTGTGATTTTTATTAATGACTTAGAGGAGAGGGCTGAAGGGTGGATCAGTAAATTTGCTGATGACACCAAGATTGGTGGAGTAGTGGATAAGGTGGAGGGCTGTTGTAGGCTGCAAAGAGACATAGATAGGATGCAAAGCTGGGCTGAAAAATGGCAAATGGAGTTTAACCCTGATAAATGTGAGGTGATTCATTTTGGTAGGACTAATTTAAATGTGGATTACAGGGTCAAAGGTAGGGTTCTGAAGACTGTGGAGGAACAGAGAGATCTTGGGGTCCATATCCACAGATCTCTAAAGGTTGCCACTCAAGTGGATAGAGCTGTGAAGAAGGCATATAGTGTGTTAGCTTTTATTAACAGGGGGTTGGAGTTTAAGAGGTGTGGGGTTATGCTGCAACTGTACAGGACCTTGGTGAGACCACATTTGGAATATTGTGTGCAGTTCTGGTCACCTCACTATAAGAAGGATGTGGAAGCGCTGGAAAGAGTGCAGAGGAGATTTACCAGGATGCTGCCTGGTTTGGAGGGTAGGTCTTATGAGGAAAGGTTGAGGGAGCTAGGGCTGTTCTCTCTGGAGTGGAGGAGGCTGAGGGGAGACTTAATAGAGGTTTATAAAATGATGAAGGGGATAGATAGAGTGAACGTTCAAAGATTATTTCCTCGGGTGGATGGAGCTATTACAAGGGGGCATAACTATAGGGTTCATGGTGGGAGATATAGGAAAGATATCAGAGGTAGGTTCTTTACGTAGAGAGTGGTTGGGGTGTGGAATGGACTGCCTGCAGTGATAGTGGAGTCAGACACTTTAGGAAAATTTAAGCGGTTATTGGATAGGCACATGGAGCACACCAGGATGATAGGGAGTGGGATAGCTTGATCTTGGTTTTAGATAAAGCTCGGCACAACATCGTGGGCCGAAGGGCCTGTTCTGTGCTGTACTGTTCTATGAAAAAAACAGTCTTTGCAGCTACTCTGTCCCATCTTTGGAAGTATCAGTATCTTTTTGTGAAAACTGACTGCAATGGAACTGAAACTTTCTAAATACGATTGCTGGTGTAAAATAACCTCAGACCCATACTGTTTTATTTCTAATCCATTATATTTAAAGGCCCCATTAGTCTGACTCCCAACCTTAAAGTCTGTTTTAATCCTGTAAATAACTTTGAAACTCACTGGAATCTCAGGAAGTCATCAACATTCATCAAGACGATGCTTGTCAGTTTCTCTCCATGGTACCAGTAAAACATGGCTTTTCCGCGTTCAGTTGGAGACAACCCAACTTTAACAACACTGATTGAACTGAAAAGTACCACAGTCTGAGAACATTGCTTAAACCATGTACACACTTATTCAACTTCTAATGTTTTCCCTCTACCTCTGGCACCTCCTTAGGAAGTTTTGAGAAACACTTGCCTCTGGAGGTGTTCACCCTGCAGGAATGCAACTTTTATATTCATGGACTCCCACGACAACATCACCAAAAGGGCCAGAAACCTTTTCCAAATTACCTTCCCTGCTGTGGGAGAGTTCACTCTGATCTCTTTATCTGCTAAGCATTCTTTAAATCCCTGAGCCACTAACCTAGTTTTGGCTTTAAATATTCCATCCAGTGGGATCTTTTCCGTGCAGATTCACCTATGACAATACGGTACTGACTCATATTTGGGATGGCACTGTAGCACAGTGGTTAGCACTACTTCCTCACAGCGCCAAGGATCTGGGTTCGAATCCAGCTTGGGTCACTGTCTGTGTGGAGTTTGCACATTCTTCCCGTGGCTGCATGGGTTTCCTCCAGGTGCTCTGGTTTCTTCCCACAGCCCGAAAGATGTGCATGGATTGGCCATGCTAAATTGCCCCTTAGTGTCAGGCTAGCTAGGGTAAATGCATGGGGTTATGGAGATAGGGCCTGGGTGGGATTGTGGTCGGTGCAGACTCGATGGGTTGAATGGTGTCCTTTTGCACTGTAGGATTCTATGATTCTGTGATTAATTACACATTAAACACCCTCTAACTATCCAACTCCCTCTGTTTATCCTCCCCATATAACTTTATCCCCTAACTTGTCAGCCATTACAAAAACTTCTCGGTCATGGGGTCTCCTGTTTCTGCTACTTTATCATAATGATTTCACATCCCCCACTTTATTATGTTGTCTAGTTAGAATGTGACCCCCTACTCTGCTGTTGAGGTCCTTCTGGTCTCCTGCTGTTGATTCCCTGTACACCCTGTCTGAGACCCTTTCTCCATACGTGAACGCTTCCTCACCTGGGAATCACCACCCGACCAATCACTAACTTGGGCTATATTTCCATATTTTCCATGCTCCTATTTTATGCTCCCAGTCCACGGCCTTCACTTCTGGTGAAAGTTCATCCTGGACATTCAGCCAATTCTTCTACTTTCTGCAGAATTTCCTGCCAGTCCTATGATTGCTGAGTCCTTCCAGTTATCCAATCCTTCTCGACGATGTGATACCCAGGAACCCATTTTGTGCAGCTGACCTCTGGACAAAATAATCTCTTCCTGTTCATCACAATCAGATTTTCTACTGATATCTAACTCCTGATCCATTTTATCTTGTCTTTCTGGCTCTGCCCACAAAATATCTGAGTCTGTGATGCACCAGGTGCTTTGTCACCTTCTGTCACATTGTCAGTTTTTGCAAATTCATAATTCATTCTGATGACCTATGAAGAATGGGCTTTTATTGTCCGATTCCAATGTTGAACAATCACAATTATCCCTTCACCTAGAACTTGCCCTGGGCCTTTCCATTCCCCTTGCCCCTCTCTCTTATATTAAACCAAATCACCTGAACTAAATTTGACCTCATATGGTCTTATGCAGTGAGACAATGTTCTTTTAATTCTTTCCGAAACTTCAGCCTTGATGAAAGCTATCCTGCCGGCTTGCAAGACGTTCAAGTGAGCAGAAAAAAATAGAGTTGATAATAATTCCTTCAAGAGCAGAGTCAATGTCAGATAGCACCGAAGGCAACTTCAGGTTCCTACCACACACTAATTGGGATGGACGATACCTTCCAAACCATTTGCAAAGAATTCTTTGCATGTACTGCCCATGCCAACACTGTTTGCAACTTGCAATCCATCAGCCAGTATCTTATGCAACATTTTGTCAATTACTGCTTGGTTCCTCTCACACAAACCATTGCTGAACAGGCTCTCAGTTGTAATATTCATGATTATAGAACATAGAAAAAATACAGCACAAACAGGCCCTTCGGCCCACAAGTTGCGCCGGTCATGTCCCTACCTACCTCGGCTTATACATAGGCTTACCTATAACCCTCAATCCTATTAAGTCCCATGTACTCATCCAGAAGTCTCTTAAAAGACCCTATCGAGTTTGCCTCCACCACCACTGACGGCAGCCGATTCCACTCACCCACCACCCTCTGAGTGAAAAACTTACCCCTGACATCTCCTCTGTACCTACTCCCCAGCATCTTAAACCTGTGTCCTCTCGTAGCAGCCATTTCAGCCCTGGGAAAAAGCCTCCGAGAATGCACCCGATATATAACTCTCAACATCTTGTACACCTCTATCAGGTCACCTCTCATCCTTCGTCTCTCCAAGGAGAAAAGACCGAGCTCCCTCAACCTATCCTCATAAGGCATGCCAACCAATCCAGGCAACATCCTTGTCAATCTTTTCTGCACCCTTTCAATCATTTCCACATCCGTCCTGTAATGAGGCGACCAGAACTGAGCACAGTACTCCAAGTGGGGTCTGACCAGGATCTTATAAAGCTGCATCATTATCTCCCGACTCCTAAACTCAATCCCTCGATTGATGAAGGCCAGCACACCATACACCTTCTTAACCACCTCCTCTACCTGCGAGGCCGATTTAAGAGTCCTATTGACCCGGACCCCAAGGTCCTTCTGATCCTCTACACTGCTAAGAGTCTTACCCTTGATATTATACTCCTTCATCCCATTTGACCTGCCAAAATGGACCACTACACACTTATCCGGGTTGAAGTCCACTTCTCTGCCCAGTCTTGCATCCTATCTATGTCACGCTGCAGCTTCTGACATCCCTCCAACCTATCCACAACACCACCAACCTTCATGTCGTCGGCAAACTTACCAACCCATCCCTCCACTTCCTCATCCAGGTCATTTATGAAAATGACAAACAGCAAGGGTCCCAGAACAGATCCCTGGGGCACTCCACTGGTAACCGACCTCCATCCAGAAAAAGACCCATCTACAACCACTCTCTGCCTTCTGCAGGCAAGCCAGTTCTGGATCCACAAGGCAACAGTCCCTTGGATCCCATGCCCTCTCACTTTCTCGAGAAGTCTTGCATGGGGGACGTTATTGAATGCCTTGCTGAAGTTCATGTAAACCACATCTACCGCTTTTCATTCGTCAATGTGTTTAGTCACATTTTCAAAGAACTCCACCAGGCTTGTAAGGCACAATTTGCCTTTGACAAAGCCATGCTGACTACTTTTGATCATACTAAACTTCTCTAAATGTTCATAAATCCTGTCCCTCAGGATCTTCTCCATCAACTTACCAACCACTGAGGTTAGACTCACCGGTCGGTAATTTCCTGGGCTATACCTATTCCCATTCTTGAATATAGGAACCACATCCGCAATCCTCCAAAACCTCTCCCATCTCCATCGATGACGCAAAGATCATCGCCAGAGGCTCTGCAATCTCTTCCCTCGCCTCCCACAGTAACCTGGGGTACATCCCATCCGGTCCCGGCGACTTATCTATCTTGATGCTATTCAAAATTTCCAACACATCCTCTTTCTTAATGTCCACATACTCAATCTTTTCAGTCTGCATCAATCCTGTAGTACAACCACCCAGGTCTTTTTCCACCGTGAATACCGAGGTAAAATATTCATTAAGCACCTCTGCTATTTCTTCCGGTTCTGTACAGACTTTCTCACCTTCACATTTTATAGGTCCTATTCCTTCACATCTCATCCTTTACTCTTCACATATTTATAGAACGCCTTAGGGTTCTCCTTAATCTTACCTGCCAAGGCCTTCTCGTGACCCCTTCTGGCTCTCCTAATTTCTTTCTCAAGTCCCTTCCTACAAGCCGTATACTCATCTAGATCCCTATCATCGCCGAGCTCTCTGAACCTTTTGTACGCTTTCCTTTTCTTTCTCACTAGGTTCAGCGCAGCTTTCGTGCACCACGAAACCTCAGTCTTACGATACTGAGATTTTTGCACATGTCCCAAAGTTCATCATTTGCAAATTCTCCTCCATTATCCATCAGGAATTTCGGCGGTGTACCTAATCCAGTGCCCACACATTTCTTCATGACCTTGTCGACAACGGTTTGTTTATTCTTGCTATTTAGTATTGTCGATAGGCTAAATCTAGGTGCCATATTTATAAAGTCTCACAAAAGAAGCCCTGATCCTTGTCCCATACATTAAAGTCAATTGCAACTCATCAGTAAATTCCCTGGCCAGTGGCAGACTCACAACAGGGTATGGCTGTGTCCTTCGATATTTAACATGTCACATTGAGCTATAAATTGCTCAGTGAGGGTGTTGAATTCTCCAACAGATCTTTCAATTTCTGTGAAGCTGGATGTGAAAATTGTCTGTGCAATTTCCAGAAAAGCCTTTTCTGGTCTACCAAACCTTTATCCCCAGAAGATAACAACACTGTTTGGACTCCCTGACAAAAAATCTCTGACTTTCTCAGGAAGTAAGAGCCTGATAGCATAAAGTGTAAATCTATGGTTTTCCTGAACAAAATAGCTTTGTCATTCTCCATGCTCAATTCCAACTGTGCTTTTTTCTTCCATGATTTGGTCAACAACAGAGTGATCTCACTAGAGGACACGTGAGTTTGGATGAAAAGAGTGTTCCCCGCTATTTTGCATGGGAGGACTACTTTTCTGGAAGGCATTAATGTGTTGTCATCCCCAAACTAAAGCAGTTGGAGCTTCCATATGCCTTAAACTTCTTTCGATCTGCCTAATCAAGAAATTCCAGGTAGCTGTTTAGCTAATCCACCCAACACACTGTGGAAGTTCAAACATTATACAGCACTGCGGCACGGTGGCACAGTGGTTAACACTGCTGCTTCACTGCACCAGGGACCTGGGCTTGATTCTAGCCTTGGGTGACTGTCTGTGTGGAGTTTGCACATTATCCACGTGTCTGCGTGGGTTTCCTCCGGGTGCTCCGGTTTCCTCCCACAGTCCAAAGATGTGCAGGTTAGGTGAATTGGCCATGCTCCATTGCTCCTTAGTGTCCAAAGGTGTGTTGGTTAGGTGGATTATGGTAAATATGCAGGGTAATGGGGATAGGGTGGAGGGGAGGGCCTTGGTGGGATGTTGTTTCGGAAAGTGGGTGCAAACCTGATGGGCCAGATGGCCTCTTTCTGCACTGCAGGGATCCTAGGATTCTATAGTTGAATGATTCATGAACCAAAATACTCGTCACTGGATTCAAACTCCCAGTAATCAACACAAGTCCTTCATGGAGGTCTCCATCATCATCCTCAGCTTCAGAAATATTTGTTTCACGCATTACTTGAAAAACACGATTCTTTTGCTGAGGGCAATTTATTGCATAATGATAGAATCACACCGATAACAGCAATGAATTAGTCCCCGTGCATTTTTCGAGTTCAAGCATCTATGGCTGCCATCTCAGACCCACTTTTTATCTTGATTCTCAAACTGGCTAAAAGTGCGACTGTCATCAGACTGCCTGCCTATCACAAACCCCATGTTTGTACCGAAATCTGCGCCTAATATTTTGGCGATCTCGAATCTTCCATTCTGTGCTTCACAGCAGAGCTGTCTGTATTTAATTGAAACATAGTTGGAAATTACTGCTACGCCAAAATAGCTTTTAGGGCAGCAGCCATTTATTCCAGGAGAGAGTCTTTTCCATGAACTTAAACTGCCCCCATCAAAATCAAAAGTCTATCGACATGAGAACTGCATGACAGTGCAGTAACTTGAAAGCCAATATGGAATCCAGGATTTCAAGGTTAAACATTTTCAGTCTCTATGCCACTTATATAATATACTCCGACATGGACTGATCATCTGTTTCCTAAAATCTATCAAAAGTTGACCATGCTTCATATGTTTTGAATAAATCATCCTTTTTGTAAAACCTATCCAAAAATTGTAATTGAAGGGTCAATCCTTCTTTTGTGTCCAAGTCATCCACATCCAATTCTGAAAATACTTCATTCCTAATTTTACTTTTTGCTGATACTGACAAAACCAAGGCTATAACTTATTTCTTCCATGTTAACGGGGTTACCCGTGTCCACATTTTAATTTCATTTTTCCATTGCTGATATTGTTCTACCTCTGAAAAGAAATGATGGATATTCAAAGCCTGAGATTTTTCAATGCCCTTCCACCATTCTGTGACTGAGGCTATCGGGGTAGTTTGCTTCTACTTATCTCAAAGGATGGAGACAAAAACTTCTTATTCAACAACTAAACACCAAAGCTTAATGTTCATCCCTGCTACCATGTGAAGAGCAATATTCATGTGTTGAGGAAAGAATAAGTCTGAAGCCAGCCTGTATCTTAAGAGAGCTTTACTTACAAGCAGAGTAAAGAAACAGACTCTTCCAATTCCCTCCAACATCCGGTATGAAAACCTTTTCATACTCTTGTCTTGAAGCTCTGCTGCAGCATAATTCTAGCATCAGCACTGCTTTCATATGTAAAGTGTCTAATTGTGAAGGCGCTGTATATTTGTGCAAGATATTTTACCAATATATTGGGTGCTTAATTCCATCACGGAACCAGTGCTCACACCTTTCCCACCATTTGGACCCTCAGGCTCCTGTTTTACAAATGTAAAACCAACATGTGCGACCCATTGTACTCTTACTGGCACTTTCCTGTAGCTGACCTTAATTCAGCTAACTGGGGTTGGATTTATGCTTATAAACTTTCAAACTAATTGTTCTGGTAAAATTAGTTTTTAAAAAAAAACAACGGTGCTGCACAAGGTTTATTGAATTCTTTACCGAAGATTAATTGAAACTGTCACTTTATTTTTCACTTCTGACCAGAAATAGAACATGATCTTCATTTATTTGGTCAGGACATTTAAATAGTAACGTGTTGTAGAAATTCTAATAATAGCCAAATGTAACACATTAGTCTTCAGGCACTAAAGCCATTTACTGTACGCGTCTTGAATACAAACTTTAGACTCTCTGTTTTGGCCCTCATAACACAAATTCTTTTACAAATGTAACATAGCACTTTGCTGCAAGCTCTTTGCTGCCTTGTAGATATTCGTCGTGTGTGTCATGATAGTTACATCAATTTTTAGGTTCTTCCAATATGCTCAGTGAATTTGCAATTCTCCCTCAAGGGGATTACTGTCTTCATTTCGACCAACAGAATGAACTTCAATTGCTTGCATGTCATGTTCAACATAACAATTTTGAGTTAGACGAAAGTAGCACGTGTTGATTAAACTGGCATTGCAATGCTGTAATCCAACACTATGTCCTTCAGTTTTACAAGCATACTGAGAACATTCTCTGAATCTACATCATGTGCTCATGAACTTTTAATTACTATTCTTGAATCTGGACCATTTCTATCTCACCTTCTTGGAAGGAGAAAAGATTTTGCTGATTGACCTTGTCAAAATTTATGGGAAGCAATCATAGGCCATTTATCTGTTCTGGGGTGAAGTGGGCCGAGCCATTTTGAAATCTCAGTTTCATTCATGCAGAACTAGCCAGAGAGTGCACAGTGCAAGCTCTAACTGGTTCCATCTTAAAACAATAAGCAGGATCCTCTGACTGTCTTAAGACCACAATTTGCAAATTGAAAGATGGGGCAAGTGAGCCAGGTAGGTACTTTGGTCACTCAATAGTTGGTCCTGCTGCAAGCCACAGCAGGTCGATCATCAGCATTAAAGTGGTGGGGTGGGGTGGGGGGAAGAATAATTATACCCACGCAACTTTGGGGTCATGACTGGCCTGTTCCTGTTTTCCTGAACGTTTAAACTCAATCTCAATATGCCTCATTCAGCAGTGGGAGAGTCTTGTATTTCTGGGTATATGCTGCAATCAACCACAGATACATGTACTTGCAATATGCAAAGTCAACAGAAATCTTTCAGCTAAGGACATGCAAAATAACCAGCAGGATTTAATCACGGCAAGCATGAGCCTTACTTGACTGAATCAATCTGAGCCCCGTCTGTTTTATATTCTGCCGACTTTACTTAGCCAATATTTAACAAAAAGGGAACCAATCTAAAGAGGTCAAAATCACCTCAATCAAAGCCTCCATTTGGCTGTCAAATTCAATATCTCTATTTTGCAATAAAGTTGCAGGGAAAAAGCACTTTCAGAAAAGTTCCAACAATGATATTAATTTCAGCAGCATTAGCAGTGCGCAAATTCCATCTCTATCAGCCAGTATAAGCTATGCGTTAATTGAATAAAATTGAGTTCTGTATAAAACTATCACATAAATATGCAATTATACTGCATCTTTAATGTAGTTAAACATCTGAAGGGATTTTATATCAATCCAATAAGACATTTGCTCAGATGACAAAAAGATTGGTCAAAGAGGTCAGTGTTCAGGAGCATCTCAAAGGAAGAGAGAAGAGTGGAGTGAATTCCCTAGCTTAGGGTCTCAATGGCTAACAGCACAATCATCAATGGTGGGCTGAAGGAAGGTGCAGTGAGGGGGTGCACAACAGGCCAGAATTGGAGGAATGGAGAGATCTTGGAGGGTTGTAGGGCTGGAAGAAGTTCCAGAGACAGTGAGGGGTGAGATCTTGTGGCTTTCCTGTTCCTAAATATCCCAATAGGCAATCATGTTACACCGTAAAAAAGGCAAGTGTTGCCTCTCCTTTACTTACATGGAAAGGTGCCATGCAAATGGGGGAAGTTTTGGTGAGCAGCTGAGGATTGGACCAATGTTTCATGGAGGCAACTATCCCTTCAGAATGTTGGGAGGGAAGGGAAGATGTGTGTAACTCTGGAGGTGATGGAAGATGAATGCGCAAGCTTGTGAGATGGAGGGCGAGGACAAGAGGAACCGTATTGTGGTTCTGGGAGAGATGGGGAGGAATGAGAGCAGAAGTGCAGCAAATGGAATGGACATGGTCAAGGGCCCCATGAAGCATGGGGTGATGGAGAAAGGTGGAACATCCACAGCTGAAGAAAAGGAAAGCCTGGACACTTCAACTTATTTATTTGGGTAATGTGATCTATGTAGTACAGCAAGGTAATTCGTTGATGACTGAGCAAACAGAAATTAAAAACAATATCACTATTCGAGAATGGCTCATAAATTCCTGGCTCCCCCGCTTTGGATTTGGACGTCAGCCATCACAGGACCACCCGGGTACATCTGCTCCCACCACTCCTTCATTAGCTCCATTAAGGCATCTAGCTCGCACAAGTGCTAGACTAGACCTACTTGGAGGAAGTAGCTCATAAGGCAAGGAGAGCTGTCGCTGGGTAAAAGAACAAGGAGTACTGAGAATGAGAATTTGGGATTAGAAGAATGTGAGTGCGCTACTCCACACCAAAAACTGATAAAGCAACCACCCTAGCTGAATATCTTAGAGATTCAAATTTCAGGGTGCTCATCTTCCTCTTCTTCAAAAAACTAAAATGATAGAGGATTGGTATTTATGGATAATTATAGAGGATTGACCCCATGCACCCCAGACATTCTCTCTTCCACCTTCTTCCGTCGGGAAAAAGATACAAAAGTCTGAGGTCACATACCAACCGACTCAAGAACAGTTTCTTCCCAGCTGCCATCAGACTTTTGAATGGACCTACCTCACATTAAGTTGATCTTTCTCTACACCTTAGCTATGACTGTAACACTCCATTCTGCACTCTCTCCTTTCCTTCTCTATGAGTGGTATACCTGGTTTGTATAGCGTGCAAGAAATAATACTTTTCAATGTATACTAAAATGTGACAACAATAAATCAAATCAAAATCATGTAAAATGACTGTGAAGATGGTTTCCATTTATAAAGTTCAAATGGCAGAGAGCTTTGAAAACTGTGACCAGTTAACCACTCGTATAGCAACACATAACTGGAATTTTCCTACAAACTACAGAACACTCTGGAGAGAGTGACAATCCAGGAGATATCTCTTGCAACAATGAGGGGGTATTAGAATCACTGATGACTTTTGGAGTGACAAGTACCATTGCTTCAATTGCTGTTTTGTACAGATCATTTTCATGGAATCTGATTTGAAATATTTGGTCTACGATGAACTGTTTAATAGTATCACTGAGCCTCTATTCTGCACCAATGGGTGGTCACAGATGGCACTATCTCTCCAGAGAGCGCCAATAAGCCAACATCCTTGAGGCTCCCTTGAGTGCCTGCATACTCGAGAGCTTCAAAGGTGACTCTCCAAACACTTTATACTGCAGGAGCAAGTGCCTCTGGAACAGGGGTTTCCCTGATACAGAAGTTGTCTCATCCCTCTAATCTGCTGGGGAAGAGGAACACACCAACCATCCAGATGTAACAATAACTCATTCATCGAGCACTTCACAGGAAGCAGTTGCAGGTTTGAAACAAAAGCAGGTGAATTTTGGCACAAAGGATAGACACAGTGTTAAATGGTAATTATTGACAAAGTGTTAAGAAGTAATTATCGAAAGGGCGATCAGAATTTTTTGAGCTAATTTGACATATATGCACTCAGTAAAGTAATTATGACTAGTGTACTTCAAGCCCTGAGTTCATTTTTGGGTGTGCTTTCTGCTTTTGGAGGTTTAGTTAAATGGCAAGGTAAATATAAACTTGTGTTTTAGGAAAGGAATAGACAGAGGTATTTGACCACAAGGAATTTTGTGAGGTCATGGGGAGAACCGCTAACTGTAAAGTAAAAGTTTATTCTTCGTCACAAGTAGGTTTTCATTAACACTGCAATTAAGTTACTGTGAAAATCCCCTAATCGCCACATTCCAGTGCCTGTTCAGGTACACTGAGAGAGAATTTAGCATGGCCAATGCACCTAACCAGCACATCTTTCGGACTGTGGGAGGAAACCAGAGCCCCTGGAGGAAACCCACGCAGACATGGGGAGAACATGCAGACTCCATAGACACTGACCCGAGCTGGGAATCAAACCCGGGTCCCCGGTGCTGTGAGGCAGCAGTGCTAACCACTGTGCCACCGTGAAGTGACTTCATTTGCAGTATCAACGTTTATTTATTGAAGGAACGAGGCTAGAAGTCCTGTACTCCAGTTTCTAACTGGTGGTTGTCCTGTTCCACGTCCTTCCCAATTCATTTGTGGGGATGGAAGTTCTCCCACCTAGTTTTCAACATCCTCCTCCTCAGCTTCTGCAAACAGCAAGCCTTTCTTTACAGCAAGTTTCATTGCAAATGATTCGACAGACTTTAGCTAGGCTTTATTGCAGATTTCTATAGATTTAACAAGGCACCAAAAACAAAACTAGCGAATGCGGTGTTCTGTGACATTTTCTGTAAAGGAACAAGTCTCATTATACCTGTTGGCCCCATTGTCGGCTGAAGTCTTACTGATAATTTAAAGCATGACTTCAGGGGATCAGGAAGCAACCATCTAGATACATGACTCTGAGAAATAAGGGCCAGCATGGTAGATAGTCACTTAATGAAAGCATCTGACAGCTTCTTGGGAATCAGGCAGTGTCAGGCAGAAAAAGGTCATTGGCATGACACAACAGCTGCACATTAATCAAATGAAAATCATTCATAACTACAGCTGTCGTACAGTGTGCTGGTTGTCTCATGTCTCATCATAACATGGGCACAGAGAAATTCTCATTGCAAATCCACATTCCCAGTCCAAAACTGTATTATTTGCTGAGTTGACTGAAAATTGCAAGACTTCAAAAGGTCTTGAGCAGGCGTCCAGATGGATTCCCATACAAAGGAGCTCCACGGTTCAGTTGCAACAAGCAAAATGGCCTGACAGCAGTATCGGCCTCAAGACTACCCTTACTGGGGTTCAGATTGCCATTTATATCATCATAATTTACTGTGGTCTGGCAGTCGGAATTGGAAGAAATGGGTCAGAAGAGTTAATCCTGTTCACTTGAGTCCATCTAACTGTAGTGGTCAGGACTTGGATGGATTTGCTGTAATATTAAACTGACAGTTTTGAGGAGGGCAACATTTTACTCCATTTTCCTCCATTGTGTTGTCATTCACAGTGAAATCTACACCATTGTCTTTCTAAGAATTTATTAATTCATTACAGTTCTCATGCAGGGACCCCCACAAATGAACGAGCCCACGGAGAGGGGGCTGCACTCTTTGAAAACTATGGATGGCAACCTCAAGGTGTGGGGCATCAGCATTTGGACAGATCTGCTCCTGGCATTAAAAATGTAGAACTATTTTCTGGAAACACTTCTATCCGCACATTGTAATATAGGTATATGAGTGTAAAATTGGTGGGTGTTATATGTGTAGTTGTTTGTTTAGCATCATGCAGCAGCCTCTTTCAGCTGGTCACTTCCGAGCAGTGTGGTCAGCAAGGGATTAATGAAATTTGATCTCTGCCGCACAGAGTAACGACAGCATGCAGAAGTCCAAGACCATTGATTCATTTACTCAGAGGAACTATCTTTAGCAACAATTAAATAACATTATCTGGTTTAAAACCAAATGATTATTCAATAAATGGTGAAAGGATCGAGAGCGATTTAAGGAAAGAAAATTATGTATTTGTGAAGTTGTTTCTCCAGATTGCATTTGCCATTTAAACAGGGTTACTGCTCCCAGTTTGGAAGGTTAGATTGATAGCAAAATAAAAGGCAGGGGTTTTCAATCAAATGCCAAGATCTCAGGGCAGTAGAAATGAAAAGTATGAAAAGCCCATGCAGAATGATACTCATTTATCTGCAGGGACGTATGAGCCCAGATTCTTTGGTCAATGGTGGAGCAGGAGTACCTGGCACTGATGTGGTTTATACTACCCACTTAACATTTGAGTGCGGGGGGTTTACAAAGCTTGGTTGAGGGGGGGGGGGGTGCTGATCTGTATTAAGGGGAATGCTGAGCTGTGTCGAGGTGGGGTGCAGACTTGTGTCGAGGGGGGGGGAGCGACTTGTGCCGAGGGGGGGGGAGCGACTTGTGCCGAGGGGGGGGAACGACTTGTGCTGAGGGGGGGTGCAGACTTGTGCCGAGGGGGGGGTGCAGACATGTGTCGAGGGGATGCTGAGTTGTGTCGAGGGGGGGGCTGACGTGTCAAGGGGGGGGCCGAGTTGTGTCGAGGGGGGGGCCGACGTGTCGAGGGGGGGGCCGACGTGTCGAGGGGGGGGCCGACGTGTCGAGGGGGGGCCCGACGTGTCGAGGGGGGGGCCGACGTGTCGAGGGGGGGGCCGACGTGTCGAGGGGGGGGGCCGACGTGTCAAGGGGGGGGGCCGACGTGTCGAGGGGGGGGGCGACGTGTCGAGGGGGGGGCCGACGTGTCGAGGGGGGGGCCGACGTGTCGAGGGGGGGGCCGACGTGTCGAGGGGGGGGCCGACGTGTCGAGGGGGGGCCGACGTGTCGAGGGGGGGGCCGACGTGTCGAGGGGGGGGCCGACGTGTCGAGGGGGGGGCCGACGTGTCGAGGGGGGGGCCGACGTGTCGAGGGGGGGGCCGACGTGTCGAGGGGGGGGCCGACGTGTCGAGGGGGGGGCCGACGTGTCGAGGGGGGGGCCGACGTGTCGAGGGGGGGGCCGACGTGTCGAGGGGGGGGCCGACGTGTCGAGGGGGGGGCCGACGTGTCGAGGGGGGGGCCGACGTGTCGAGGGGGGGGCCGACGTGTCGAGGGGGGGGCCGACGTGTCGAGGGGGGGGCCGACGTGTCGAGGGGGGGGCCGACGTGTCGAGGGGGGGGCCGACGTGTCGAGGGGGGGGCCGACGTGTCGAGGGGGGGGCCGACGTGTCGAGGGGGGGGCCGACGTGCCGAGAGAGTTGCAGATCTTAAGGCCAAGACAGCTGAAGGTACTGCCACCAGTGGTGGTGTGATTAGAATCAGGCGTGCTTACGAGGTCATAAATAAAGGAGATCATGAGGAATTTGGAGGAGTGAAGAAGGTTACAGAGAGTGTGAGAAATAAGACTGTGGAGAGAATTGAAGATAAGGATGAGAATTTTGAAATTCAGGCCATGCCAGAATAGAGACTAGTACACACCAACAACTATAAGGATGGTATGTGAATAGTACTTGATGGCTTTAGGATACATGCAGCAGAGTTTCGCATGGACACAAGGTTACAGAGAGGGTGGCAGATGGGATGCTAAACAGGAGAACATTGGAATGGTCAATACTAAAGTTAATAAAGGCAAGGTTAGTGTCCACTTGCCTCCACAACTTCAGCAATATACTCAGAAACTAATGTGCCCTCTAGTCATGAACTATTGGATGTACACTGCAACATGATTTCACTTCACCTTTCAACAGGAGTAACACATCAAATCAGACTTCTTTTGAAATTCAAAATATTTCAAGAATATCAGACAGTTGGATAGGTGGTGCCCACTGTTTGTTTGTCTGACACTTCAAGCTGTCTCACCTCATGTGATTTTCCAACTAACCCTTTAATTAGGTTCTCATGTTCTGGAGAAGAAAATTACTATAGCTTTCTGGATTTTGAACAAGTGACCTCTCAAATTGTGAGTCACACATTAATTGACACTAATCACATCACATTACTTCAGTGAATTATCACTGCTTATCTCAAACTCGCATTCAAGTAGGGCTGATTAAAAAAATCTGAACTGCGGTCATTTTTTAAAAGCTGCTTATGTTTTGTGATGGAAATTCAAAGAACAGCTACCAAAACTAGACTGAAAAGATATATCATTGCCAGATTTAAATTGGATATCCTGCTGCACATGACATGTGCCTCAATAAATCGTGCCAATTTCATTGGTGTGGTTGAGCTATGCATGTTCATGCGAGTGAACAAATCATAATTCACTCAGATGACAGACCAAAGTGACGGGTGATGGATTTTCCTGTTTGTAAATGTACAGAAGAAGCTCATCAATGACACCATTTTCTGCAAATTCTATTGGAAACTTCCTGTTGAAATATTGGGCATGTTTGCTGACAAGCAAAATTCACTTTAATCGTACCCGCAAAGTAAAAACCAAGCAAAATCCACTCGGTTTACTTAGCCACGGAAATCTGCCAGAATCCACCCTGGCTGAATGGCCTCCTTTGATACGTAAATTATCCTACGTTTCTATGTAATCCCACTGTTTCAGATTTCAACCTGTTCTCCTGAGCAGGGAACAAAGATGCCCAGTCAATGTGGCCAGCACCGCCCTTTATTAAAAATGCATTTAAGATCCGAGTGATGTTATTTAAACTGAGGCCTGGGCAAAAAGGTTGCCAACACTCTCCCAAAAGGTGAAAGCCAGTCAGGCTAGGCAAGCATGCAATTTTACGCCATTCTCGTATGACTTCCCAGCTGGGAGCTGAGAAAGTCCAACACCGGCATCTCCACATCAGTTGAGAAAAGCACAGCTTTATTTTGGGAGCAGCGGCTGAGTTTCCAATGCACTTGGCCCCGCAACTGCGTAAGGCCATGCTCGGAGCTAAAAACATGCTTAAGAACTGAAGTTTTAATCGGGTCAGTAGAACTGGGAGCAGTCAGCAGACTGGCATTTCAATTAGTTCATTTTGGTATGACATTCAGCAAAGGGAGATAACGGAATGCACATTTCTGACCTAAGGTGGAGTGAGGAAGAGCTGCAATGTGAGGGCCACCGCATGGTGAGGGACTCATACGCAGTTGTGAAACATGCGCATCGCATAATATTGTCAAGGACTCAATAAACACATTCCATTTGTGAACAAATTCAGCAAGGATTGAATTAATAAATGTCAAGATAAAACTTGTTATTGATTATGTATTTTAAATTTGTGTTTTGTTTCCAGCATGTGGTGATTCCTGCCTATTAATGACTGCTGAGAGTATCTTTCATGAATAGCACCATTCTCCTGTTGCTGCTGCAAACAGCTGCCACCTGCTTTTAGTTGACAAGTGTATTTCACCCATATCCAGAACAAATTCCATTCCTCCATACCTTCTCATGCAACTAAAGTAAGAAAGGAATGCTAATTCCTTTTAGATAAGGTCCTGAAATAAGTTCATTACCTTGTATGTGAGTTCTGACTGATTTTTGAACAATAAAACATTTTGTTAGGTTCTTAATTTTCAGAATTTCACTGAATTATTAGGATTTTAACATTTTGTAACCTAGGATGCTGTAATGGCAACAGCAATTATTTAAAACCTTTACCGCAATGGAATATCCTACAATATCTGCATTGGAAAGAAGAAAGTGGCATCTGCTACCAAATAAACCTGTTGGACTTTAACCTGGTGTTGTTAAACTTCTTACTTGGAAAGAAGAGACATCGAAAAATTGATGTTATTAAGCAAATGCGTGGTTGTTAAGATTAGATTTTGAAAAAGCTCTTCAAGACGGGCAGAAGAGCGAGCGAGTTAGAAAGGCTTGATGGAAAGAATTTCTGACAGTGGGGCTGAGAAATTTTCTGGAGATGAAGCAGGCACGTCCGAAAGACGTGCTGGTTAGCTGCATTGGCTATGCTAAATTCTCCCTCAGTGTACCCAGACAGGCATAAAATAGCTTAGAGGAGGCTGTAGAGATAGAATGGGCAAGCCCTTGGAGAGATTTGAAGATCAGGACAAGAATTTTGAATTCAATATATTGGAAAGAGGGGGAGAAAGTGCAAGTTTCCAAGGAGATCGAATACAGGCATAATTTAGCAGGCTGTGAAGTACTGGACAAATAAGAGGGGTGATTGTGAGGTCAGTATGGGAAAGCTAAGTCTTGATATTCCGAACGTGTAACTGAAGGTTTAAGACACATTCAGGGTGAAAGGGAGTAGATGTTGGCAGTCTTGTGGCTGTAAAATGAACTTGTTCCGGATAACAAGTGAGCTGGAAGCACAAACAGAGCACTGAAGCAAAATTTATAATTTGACATTAAAAACCTGGCCATGGCTTAAGCTGCACAGGAATTTCGGTTGCAGACACACAGGAATATATGTCAGCACAACTCCTGTGAACTCTTCCAACTCCCAAAGTGCTGAGAGACATAAAACAGTCAAAGGTGTTTAGCAGAAAATCAACCTGGTCAGAACTTGTTAGTGCCTTTGAGAAATAGGTGTTGATTACTGTCACAGAAAGCTAAACTGGGGAGTGACTCATCACAGCTCTAAATAAGCAAGAGACCGTTGTTGAAAGTGCATGATCAGAAAGATGCACACACAGAATCCCTACATTATCATTCACCTGATTGGTATTTGGAAACATTGCTGTGTGATAAATATGGTACACATTTGTCACTTGACCTATCGAGTCTGCACTAACCACAATCCTTCCTAGGCCCTATCCCCGTAACCCCATGTATTTACCCCAGTTAATCCCCCTGACACTAAGGGGCAATTGAACATGGCCAATCCACCTAACCCACAAATCTTTGGACTGTGGGAGGAAACCCATGCAGACATGGGGAGAACGTGCAAACTCCACACAGACAGTCACCTGAGGCTGGAATTGAACCCAGGTCCCTGGCGCTGTGAGGCAGTAGTGCTAACCACTCTGCCACCGTGCCACCCTCACCGTCAGTGAGGGGAGACTTTAGCCTGAGTGAGACAGAGACCAAGAGATTATATTAGGGAATTTGGTTCAAAGTGGGAATTCAGCTGCTAAATCTATTTCAAGTTCAGCTTATAGTAAAAGATTCTGACCTAGATTCTGGCCTCAGTTATTTAAATAGCCGAGTTAAGCTGAGTTAAGTTAACTGTCAATCATCTGCAGAAACCCATTGGTCTGAATAGATGTTGGTTACTGTATCAGGAAGTGAAGCTCGTGAGTGACTCATCACAACTCGATTTAAGAAAGAGATTTTTGAAAATGCATGGTGAGCAAGAGGTGTGTGGTCAGTGAATGGAGGCAGAAGGTGGGCGAAGGCAGAGCACGGGGGGGGGGAGGCAGAGCGCGGGGGGCGAAGGCAGAGCACGGGGGGGGGGGGAGGAGGCAGAGCGCGGGGGGCAAAGGCAGAGCACGGGGGGCGAAGGCAGAGCACGGGGGGGGGGGGAGGCAGAGCACGGGGGGGGCGGAGGCAGAGCACGGGGGGCGAAGGCAGAGCACGGGGGGGGGGGAGGCAGAGCGCGGGGGGCGAAGGCAGAGCACGGGGGGGGGGGAGGCAGAGCACGGGGGGGGGGAGGCAGAGCGCGGGGGGCGGAGGCAGAGCACGGGGGGCGGAGGCAGAGCGCGGGGGGGAGGCAGAGCGCGGGGGGGGAGGCAGAGCGCGGGGGGGAGGCAGAGCGCGGGGGGGAGGCAGAGCACGGGGGGCGGAGGCAGAGCGCGGGGGGGAGGCAGAGCGCGGGGGGGGAGGCAGAGCGCGGGGGGGGAGGCAGAGCGCGGGGGGGGGAGGCAGAGCGCGGGGGGGAGGCAGAGCACGGGGGCGGAGGCAGAGCGCGGGGGGGGAGGCAGAGCGCGGGGGGGGGGAGGCAGAGCGCGGGGGGGGGGAGGCAGAGCGCGGGGGGGAGGCAGAGCGCGGGGGGGGGAGGCAGAGCGCGGGGGGGGGAGGCAGAGCGCGGGGGGGCGGAGGCAGAGCGCGGGGGGGCGGAGGCAGAGCGCGGGGGGGCGGAGGCAGAGCGCGGGGGGGCGGAGGCAGAGCGCGGGGGGGCGGAGGCAGAGCGCGGGGGGGCGGAGGCAGAGCGCGGGGGGGAGGCAGAGCGCGGGGGGGGAGGCAGAGCGCGGGGGGGAGGCAGAGCACGGGGGCGGAGGCAGAGCGCGGGGGGGGAGGCAGAGCGCGGGGGGGGGGAGGCAGAGCGCGGGGGGGGGGAGGCAGAGCGCGGGGGGGAGGCAGAGCGCGGGGGGGGGAGGCAGAGCGCGGGGGGGGGAGGCAGAGCGCGGGGGGGCGGAGGCAGAGCGCGGGGGGGCGGAGGCAGAGCGCGGGGGGGCGGAGGCAGAGCGCGGGGGGGCGGAGGCAGAGCGCGGGGGGCGGAGGCAGAGCGCGGGGGGGAGGCAGAGCGCGGGGGGGGAGGCAGAGCGCGGGGGGGAGGCAGAGCGCGGGGGGGAGGCAGAGCGCGGGGGGGAGGCAGAGCGCGGGGGGGAGGCAGAGCGCGGGGGGGTGGCAGAGCGCGGGGGGGGAGGCAGAGCGCGGGGGGGAGGCAGAGCGCGGTGAGTGGAGGCAGAGCGCGGGGGGGAGGGCAGAGCGCGGGGGGGGAAGGCAGAGCGCGGGGGGGAAGGCAGAGCGCGGGGGGGAAGGCAGAGCACGGGGGGGAAGGCAGAGCGCGGGGAGTGGAGGCAGAGCGCGGGGGGGGGGGGAGGCAGAGCGCGGGGGGGAAGGCAGAGCACGGGGGGGAAGGCAGAGCACGGGGGGGAAGGCAGAGCACGGGGGGGAAGGCAGAGCGCGGGGGTAAGGCAGAGCACGGGGGGGAAGGCAGAGCGCGGGGAGTGGAGGCAGAGCGCGGGGGGGGGGGGGGGAGGCAGAGCGCGGGGGGGGGAGGCAGAGCGCGGGGGGGAGGTAGAGCGCGGGGGGGAGGTAGAGCGCGGGGGGGGGGAGGCAGAGCGCGGGGGGGGGAGGCAGAGCGCGGGGGGGAGGTAGAGCGCGGTGAGTGGAGGCAGAGCGCGGGGGGGGGAAGGCAGAGGGTGGGGGGGGAAGGCAGAGCGCGGGGGGGGAAGGCAGAGCGCGGGGGAGTAAGGCAGAGCGCAGGGGGGGAAGGCAGAGCGCGGGGGGGGAAGGCAGAGCGCGGGGGGGGAAGGCAGAGCGCGGGGGGGGAAGGCAGAGCGCGGGGGGGGAAGGCAGAGCGCGGGGGGGGAAGGCAGAGCGCGGGGGGGGAAGGCAGAGCGCGGGGAGTGGAGGCAGAGCGCGGGGAGTGGAGGCAGAGCGCGGGGGGGGAGGCAGAGCGCGGGGGGGGGAGGCAGAGCGCGGGGGGGGAGGCAGAGCGCCGGGGGGGAGGCAGAGCGCGGGGGGGGAGGCAGAGCGCGGGGGGGGAGGCAGAGCGCGGGGGGGGAGGCAGAGCGCGGGGGGGGGAGGCAGAGCGCGGGGGGGGAGGCAGAGCGCGGGGGGCGGAGGCAGAGCGCGGGGGGCGAGGCAGAGCGCGGGGGGCGAGGCAGAGCGCGGGGGGCGGAGGCAGAGCGCGGGGAGGCAGAGCGCGGGGGGGCGAGGCAGAGCGCGGGGGGCGGAGGCAGAGCGCGGGGGGGCGAGGCAGAGCGCGGGGGGCGGAGGCAGAGCGCGGGGGGGCGGAGGCAGAGCGCGGGGGGGCGGAGGCAGAGCGCAGGGGGGCGGAGGCAGAGCGCAGGGGGGCGGAGGCAGAGCGCGGGGGGGGGAGGCAGAGCGCGGGGGGGCGGAGGCAGAGCGCGGGGGGCGAGGCAGAGCGCGGGGTTCGGAGGCAGAGCGTGGGGGGCGGAGGCAGAGCGCGGGGGGGCGAGGCAGAGCGCGGGGGGGCGGAGGCAGAGCGCGGGGGGGCGGAGGCAGAGCGCGGGGGGGGGAGGCAGAGCGCGGGGGGGAGGCAGAGCGCGGGGGGGGGAGGCAGAGCGCGGGGGGGGAGGCAGAGCGCGGGGGGGGGGAGGCAGAGCGCGTGGGGGGGGGAGGCAGAGCGCGGGGGGGGGGAGGCAGAGCGCGGGGGGGGGGAGGCAGAGCGCGGGGGGGGGGAGGCAGAGCGCGGGGGGGGAGGCAGAGCGCGGGGGGGGGGAGGCAGAGCGCGGGGGGGGGGGAGGCAGAGCGCGAGGGGGGGGGGAGGCAGAGCGCGGGGGGGGGGGGGAGGCAGAGCGCGGGGGGGGGGGGGGAGGCAGAGCCCGGGGGGGGGGGGGAGGCAGAGCGCGGGGGGGGGAGGTAGAGCGCGGGGGGGAAAGGCAGAGCTCGGGGGGGGGAGGCAGAGGGTATACGTGGGAATTTAGTTCAATGTGTGAAGTTTGGTGCATGGTGGAAAGAGGTGCTTTTGGTAAGGCTTACTGCAAGAAGTGCCACTTAAACTAGAGTGCTGGGAGATGGGCAATTAAGGGTGTAAAGGAAGGAAGGGACAGAGATGCTCATTTGCTTTCGAGCTTTCTCAGCCTTCTGGAAGCGTTCTTTGCTCCACTAGAAAAAATTTGTCATCTGAGTATTTAGTTACTGACGATGGTTTAGAACAAAGAACAAAGAAAATTACAGCACAGGAACAGGCCCTTCTGCCCTCCAAGCCTGCACCGACCATGCTGCCCGACTGAACTAAAACCTCTCTACCCTTCCAGGGACCATATCCCTCTATTCCCATCCTATTCATGTATTTGTCCAGACGCCCCTGAAAATTCATTATCATATCTGCTTCCACTACCTCCCCCGGCAGTGAGTTCCAGGCACCCACCAATCTCTGTGTAAAAAACGTGCCTCGTACATCTCTTTTAAACCTTGCCCCTCGCACATTAAACCTTTCCCACCCTGGGAAAAAGCTTCTGATTATCCACTCTGTCCATGCCCCTCATAATCTTGTAGACTTCTATCAGGTCGCCCCCTCAACCTCCGTCGTTCCAGTGAGAACAAACCAAGTTTCTCCAACCTCTCCTCATAGCTAATGCTACCAGGCAACATCCTGGTAAATCTTTTCTGTATCCTCTCCAAAGCCTCCACATCCTTCTGGTAGTGTGGCGACCAGAATTGAATACTATATTCCAAGTGCGGCCTAACTAAGGTTCTATAAAGCGTCAACATGACTTGCCAATTTTTAAACTCAATGCCCTGGCTGATGAAGGCAAGCATGCCGTATGCCTTCTTGACGACCTTCTCCACTTTCAGTGACCTGTGCACTTGTACACCCAGATCCCTCTGCCTATCAATACTCTTAAGGATTCTGCCATTTACTATAGATTTCCTATCTGTATTAGACCTTCCAAAATGCATTACCTCACATTTGTCCGGATTAAACTCCATCTGCCATCTCTCCCCCCAAGCCTCCAACCGATCTACATCCTGCTGTATTGTCTGGTGGTCCTCATCGCTATCTGCAAATCCACCAACCTTTGCGTCATCCGCAAACTTACTAATCAAACCTGTTACATTGTCTTCCAAATCATTTACATATATTAGGAACAGCAAAGGTCCCAGCACTGATCCCTGAGGAATACCACTTGTCACAGCCCTCCATTCAGAAACACACCCTTCCACTGCTACCCTCTGTCTTCTATGACCGAGCCAGTTCTGTATCCACCTTGCCAGCTCACCTCTGATCCCATGCGACTTCATCTTCTGCACCAGTCTGCCATGAGGGACCTTGTCAAAGTCCTTACTGAAGTCCACGTAGACAACATCCACTGCCCTACCCTCATCAATCATCTTCGTCACTTCCTCAAAAAACTCGATCAAGTTAGTGAGACATGACCTCCTCTTCACAAAACCATGTTGCCTCTCGCTAATACATCCACTTATTTCCAAGTGGGAGTAAGTCCTGTCTTGAAGAGTCCTCTCCAATAATTTCCCTATCACTGATGGAAGGCTCACTGGCCTGTTCAGTCTATTCCTAATGTTCAAAATAGTCTAGCAACTAGTGAAAAGGTTAATAAAATGTATAAATGCAAAGGTAAAATATATAATTTAACAAAATAATGATATAGTTGATTTGAACATCAAAGGATGGCAGGAAGGAGATGTGTTACAGCTGCAGCACATGGGAGCTTCTTGATGCCAGTTTGATGCAGTGCAGCCATGGCTGTAATAGGCGTTTGTATTTTGAGCAGCTTTGCTGTGAGTTTATGAGTGGAAGGCTGAACTACAAACATGGCAGTACATCAGGGAGGAAGTTATCCAGATCCTTTGTACCAGGAGGAAGTCACAACTTTCAGCAAAGGGTCTTCTGATTTGGCTTGTGGTCAGGGACAGGAGAGTATCACTGCAAGTGAGGCACGTAAGGGGACTCAGAGGGCAGGAGCTTTAAAATTGTCCAACATGTTTGATGTCTTTTTAGGTTGCTTGGATGATAGTCGAGGCTGCAGGTTGGATGAACCAACCGACCATCGCACCATGGTGCAGGAAGCCATTCAAGTGCTGGGAGCAAAAGGGAATGTCGTGGTAGTATCGCTGGAAGAAATGACACTGTCCTCCGCAGCAAAGAGCGTGAAGCGAGACGACTGTTGTCTGCCCAGTGCCAGGGTTCAGGACATCTGCTTGGGGCTGGAGAGGAACTTGCAGTGGAAAGGGGAGAGTCTAGTTGTCGTGGTCCACGAAAGTACCAATGACAGAGGCATTTCAAAAAAGGAGGTTCTGCATAGTTAGTATGAGGACCTAGGCATCAAATTAAGAAGCAGAACCTCAAAGGCCATTGTCTCTAGATTATTAGTGGAGCCACGTGCAAATTGTCATCGGAGAAATCCAATTAGGGAGATAAATGCATGGCTGAAAGGTTGATGTGAGAGAAGTGGGTTCCAGTTCATGGGACGTTGGCACCAGTACTAGGGAAAGTGGGATTTGTGTTGTTGGGATGGTCTACACCCGAACTATGTTGGGGCTGGTATTATTGCAAGCTGAACAACTAGCGAACTAGAGAGGGTTTTAAAAGGGGCAAGGGGTCAAATTTCACAAGATATGGTAAATCAAAGAGCAGAGACAAGTCAAACAAGAAAGGTTATGGGATACGAAAAACAGACCATGACAGAAAGGGATAAACAGTACAAATCTAACAGTAAAACAACAGACAAGACTGGAGGTTATAAAAAGAATAAAAAGATAAAACTAAAAGCTCCATATCTGAATGCACATAGCCTTCAAAGCAAAACAGATGAACTCAGAGCGTACATAGAAATAAATGAATACGATTTGATAGCCAATTACAGAGACATGACTGCAGGAGGACATGGATTGAGAACTCAATATTGAAGGGTACCGGATACTTCGGAAGGACAGGGAGCAAAGAAAAGATGGATGGGTGGCTCTGTTAGTTAATGATGGTATCAATAGTGAGGGAGGACCTAAATTCACTAAATCAGGATGTGGAAAGAGTTTGGATCGAGAGAAAAAATTGTAACAGCAAGAAGTAACTTGAGAGTCGTGTACAAGCCCCTGAGCAGTAATCATATAGTCAGGTGGAACATAAAAGGAAGAAATAATGTGAGCTTGTCAGAAAGGTACAGCGATAATCATAAGAGATTTTAATTTACATATAGTCTGGAAATGTCAGATGGGCAAAAATAGCCTAAATGAGGAGTTCATTGAGTGTTTTCAGGAGTTTCTGAGAATAGCATGTTCTGAAGCCAACTAGAGAGCAGACTACATTGAACCTGGAATTGTGCAACGAGACGGCAGTAATTAATGAGCTCATCGTGAAGGCACCCCTCAGTAGCGACCACCATAATATGATTAAATTTTACATTCAGTTTGAGGGAGAGAGGAGTGGGTTTGAGATAATGGGGGGGATTTTACGGCCTCTCTCAGGCGAGACCAGAAATTCCTTCCCAAGGTCAATGGAGATTTCCGTTGTTGGACCTTCGCCTGCTCTGATTCCATGGCGGGCAAGGTATTCGAGTTCCGACAAATGTTTTTAGACTTAAATAAATGCAATGATGAGGGCATGAAAACTGAGCTGATTGAAGTGAATTAGCAAATTAGGTTAAGGAATTAAGGTCAAAAGGGATGCAGTGGCAAACACTTATGGGAATGTTTTAGAATGCACGGAATAGATACATTTCAACGAGTAAGAAAAAGCCCAAGAGAAGGACCAACCATCCATAGTTAACAGGGAAAGGAAAGTACCAAACTTAAAGAAAAAACATATAATTGTGCAAAGACAGGTGGCAGGTCAGAAGAGTGGACAGAATATATGGGACAGCAAAGGATGACTAAAAGATTAATAAGGAGGGAATAATTAGAGTATGAGAGAAAGATAGTCAGAAATATAAAGACAGATAGTAAGAGTTTTATAAGTATTTGAAATGAGGAAAGAGTTAACAAAGTGAGCATTGGCCCGATAGAAAGTGATTCTGGAGAAATGATAATGAAGAACAAGAAGATGCAGATGAATTAAACAAGTATTTTACTTCAGTCTTCTCTTTCGAGGATATACGTAACATCCCAGAAGCAACCATAAAGCAGGAAATGGAAGGGAGGGAGGAATTCAGGAAAATTACAGTCACCAGTGACATGGTACCTGAGTAAATTGTTGGAGCTGCGGGCTGATTAGTTCCTGGGTCCAGTTGGGCTTCACAGAATCATAGAATACTAAAGCGCAGAAGAAGCCCTTCGTCTTATCGAGTCCGCATGAAATGCCCTGACCTGCCCACCTAATTCCATTTGCCAGTCCTTGGCCCATAGCCTTCAATGTTATGGCGTGCTAAGTACTCATCTAGGTACTTTTTAAAGGATGTGGGGCATCCTGTCTCCATCACCCTCCCAGCAGTGCATTCAAATCTGTCACCACCCTCTGGGTAAAAAAACTTTTCCTCAAATCCCCCTAAACCCCCTGCCCTTCACTTTTAACTTGTGTCCCCTTCATTTAAAGTAAATGTCCAGTGAGATAGAAGATGCACTGGTTTTAATTTTGCAATACTCCCAAGATTCAGAGAAAGCCCCATTAGATTGGAAGACAGTAAATGTAACTCCATTATTCAAAAAAGGGAGAGGGACAGGAAGTGGGAAGCTACAGGCTAGTTAGCTTAACATCTGTCACAGGGAAAGTGTCAGAAGCCATTATTTAAAAGAGCTATTGCAGGGCACTTGGATAAACTCAGGGTGCTGAAAGCAGAGTTTTAAAATATTTTTAAGGCAGAGGTGGCCAGATTCTTGGTAAGCAAGGTGGAGATAGATTATCAGAAGTAGGTGGAGTGCAAGCTCTGATGAAATGGCAGTGCAGACTTGAGGAATTCAATGGCTTACTCCTGCACCATCTTTGTATGTTTGCAAACTGAAGTGGGACATGGAATAGCACAAAATAGCCTTTCATCTAAAGAACAATTGGTGAATTAGATGTACCTGGAAGGATGTAAATGTTCTCAGTAAAATATCACTTTAAGCAATGCATATGGAATTCAGGGGGATGTGACCTTTTAACTCAACCCCCAATATCAACTCATATTCCTTGCTGACAGCTCTCAGCCCCTGGAGATTGAAATCATCAAACACTCGAGGGAAAGCAAGTAATTTACAACTGAGAAGTCCACTCGTATTAATAGTTGATCATTTGTTGCAGGTGGCATCACAATTCATAGCAATCTTCAGGCATTAATGATGCAACAAATGAGTGAAATGGTGATAAGTGAAGTTGTGATTGACTCATCAATTGTAAATTAATAATTTCTGGGAATGTTTTTGTTCTGTTCACGAATTTCTTTTGAATGTTTGAATGTCGTACTTATTATTTTACATGTATTTGACTTCTCAATTCTAAATGCTTTGTAAAGTCAGTACAAAATGGTGTCTAGTTCAATGAATAAGTCTTAAGCAAAATTATTTAACCTACATTTCAGTGTTCACAAGCTTTATGTCTATTAGCATCGCCTGAAAAATACAGAGAATGATGCAACCTGCAACTCATTTTCATTCACTCAATTTTAACGTTGATGGCCTTTTCAATGGTAAATATGATCCATTCATTTAAAATGTCTGGATTATCATTAAGGCCCTAATGGGGATTTCCTAAAGGCTGCCACCAGGATTGATTGAGATCCCATATTATACTCACTGAGGGCCACATGCATTTCGCCCTGGGAAACCCTGCAAGTTCAGGGTGGAAACCAAGACTTGTAACACTTGTTTGCCGGTAACACTTTTTTTTCAACTTTACTAACATACTACTTGGTTAACCACAAATTAAACATTCATTTAACTGCTGAGCAAGTGTCAAATTAGAACATTGAAAGATGAAATGCACCAACTCTCTGATGGGTAGAGTTAAGGAATTCTTGAGCCTCAAACCTGACCAGAGGAGTGCTATGACAGTTAGATTTTATTCTCATGCACATTTTTGATTTTGAATACAAATTTCTTAAAGAAAATCAACAAACAGACAAAAGTTGCTCATACAATACTTTGTAAAAGGTTAATTCTTCAGTTTAACAATAATTAGATTCTTGCATAGTGTTTAGAAATAACAACGTCTTAGGAGTTAGCATTGACCAGAAATTGAAATGAACTAGCCATATAAATATTATGGCTACAAGAATAGATCAAAGGCTCAGAATTCTGCTGTGAGTAACGCAACTCCTGACTCCCAAAAATCTGTCCACCATCTACAAGGCACAAGTCAAGAGTGTGATGAAATACTCCCCACTTGCCTGGATGAGTGCAGTTCCAAAAACACTCAAGAAGCTCAACAACATTCAGCAGCCCACTTGATTGGCACTCCTTCCACAAACATTCACACCCTTCACCACTGACAAACACTGGCAGCAATGTGTACCATCTACAAGATGCACCCTGCAGGAACTCACCATGGCTCCTGAGGCAGCATCTTCCAAACCCATTACCACCATCATTTAGAAGGGTAAGAGCAGCATATGGGAACACCACCATATGGAGGTTCCCCTCCAAGTCACTCACCATAGTGACTTGGAAAAATATCACCATTCCTTTACTGTCGCTGGGTCAAAATCGTGGAAGCTAACAGCACAGTGGGTGTACCTAAATGGACTGCAGCAGTTCAAGAAGGCAGCTCACACCACCTTCGCAAGGCAATTCAGGATGGGCAATAAATGCTGCCCTAGCCAGTGACACCCACATTCACTGGCTAGGGCAGCATTAATTATTTAATTAAATAAGCGAGTATGTCATTCAAACAGAATTGGACCTTCTATATTTGATATGTTGTTTGTTGAGAGTTTTCTTCAGTGTTACTTTCTATTATTCAAAACCACAATTTTTGAAAGGTTCATTGTGTTAGACCTGATGATTAAGAGAGGGCTGCATTTTGGGAAGACCAAGAATAATTCAGTATCCATAATGTTGATACATACATTTTAAAAAAGCACCACCAGAAACCCAAGTAAAACCTTTCAGTTATTTTATGTGTGTTTCATATCAATGTGTTAACGTCGTTGTAAAGTGCTTACCTCTCACAATCAGATCAGCTCCAGCTGATGCACTGTCCACAGTGGTCCTGACCATACAAATAAATCTACCAGCATGCTTAAGCTGAATGTTTCTGATCATCAAATCACCAGAGGATCCCTGCTGAAAGAAATAAGACACAGGCTTAGAAACACAATTGAAATTCATGTGATTTTTAGTGCAAGTCACATGTAGACTGCATTTAACTTTGCTTCACATTTTGTGTCATCCCTTAGTTCCCTTTAAACTGTGCATGGGTTTTCCCTGCTCTCATGATTAGCGCTGTTTAGGTACAAAACGGAGTTTACCATTTGAAATTTCAATTAACATTAAGGCCATGCTTCGAACACTTGATCTGCTCCATTACCATCTCGGACATATGATCGGATGTTAAATGAAGTTAGCGTCCCTAATATTTTGGTTATGCCATGTCTGAAGTTCACTGCAGGACAGTCAAACTTTCATGACTAATATATATAGATGTGCACCAGCTGGTACAGAATAAGCATTTCAACAAGGGCACACATAGCAGTCCTCCTGTAAATCAATCAGAGACCAGAACCTTGTTAAAACGTCTCCATTTTCAGAGAAATACTGGCTCATGTGTTCTCTTTCCAATTTGTTTCAAAACCGGTGTACAAAGCAATGAGAAAGAACAGGACCAAACTTGACGACAAGATTTATACTTATCCAGAGTTTATCTATTCAGATGAATTGAGTAAAATGTGAACTTGCTGTCCTGTTGGTGGACTGATTTTGAAGAATTAAAAAAGTACAATTATGCTTACACAAGTCTCCACTATCTCAGCAAATTATAATGGTGTGGTAATTTTGTGGAGTCTTGGGTTTTTCATTTATCCTGTGTGCTAGTAATAATGTTGAATGACCAAATAAAAGTAGGAACAGATTTTTCTTCTTCACTAACGTTAGCTTCAGTGTTGCTCATAGCCTGAAATATGAGTAAGAGAAGCAACAGGAACAACAAAATGTTCGTTAAGGCCTTGTTAATTACTGTGGGGAAAAATGTTAGTAACTCTCAGCTTGTGCACATGTGAAAACCTATATCCTCAATGTGTGACTTGTAAAAAAAAAGGGTACACCTCCATGGTCAACGTTCACTGTTGGAAAACCATTGCAGGATAAGCTACAGCAGTGTGGTGGTTGTGTTACTGGATTAGTCATCTCTAAGTTAAAAACAGAAAATAGAGGAAATACTCAGTAGATCTGGCAACACCTCTGAAGGGAGAAAAACAGAGTTAACATTTCAGGCTAATGACCTTTTGCAAGGACCAGAAAAAAAAACATAACAGGTTTCCTGAGGCAAGAAAATGCTGGGGATGGTGGTGATCTGGGGGTGTGGGAAGAAGAAAAAAGGGAAAGAGAGTAGAAAACAGGAGAGATTAAATGATAAAAGGGATGGTGGTACAAGGCAGGAGAAGTTAATAGTGGGACAGAAAGCAAAAGATGAGTCTGGAAGAGGAAGTAGGAAAAGGAGAACGATTAAATTTGCCATTTTCCCCCCTAAAAAATAGAGGCAAAGGTTATAACCTGGAATTACTGAGCTTAGTGCTGAGTCTGGAAGGCTGCAAATTGCCTTCCTGACTTCCAGGCCTATGTCCTCTGAAAGGGAGACACAAAATTCAGAATTTACACTTGAACAACATAATCTTGGTCATGGGAACAAATGCCTCTCCCAATTGACCATGGAAGCCATATCCTTCCCTCTAAAGAGATATGAAGCATTCAAAACGGCCCAGATTTTAAAAAAAATGGCTTCAAGGACTTTGGCTGTTGAGTTAAAGTGACAGATAACAATTTTAACTTCATTCTGTTGAGCAAAGATAAGAGAAATTGACTTGGCTTTTTAGAAGGGGAAGCTATTTCTGTAATTAAATTTCAAATACAGACCGAGAAGCCATACAATGAAATGTGAGAAACTGTGAGCTAAGTAAAGAGTTTATTAGGAAGCTAATATCGGAATGTATCAATGTGTGGAATGATTGTCCCTCTGGTGGTGAAGGTGGAATCTGCTGTTACTTCCAAAAGAGAACTCGATTGATTTTGCTGTGGGGATTGGGGAGGGAGGAGGCATGTTGAGGGATATAAGCATAAACTGACAAAGGGCCAATAAAACAGTGATGCGCGTTATCACACACGAGGCTTGAGATGGTCAGGAAATAAAGGCTTTTATTTGCTGTTACAACGAAGCTACTAATTATATACACGATCCCAGACTGAGGGGTCCCAGACAGAGCAGTGACCTTTATACCTCTCCCAGGAGGCGGAGCCCGACTGGGATGTACCACAATAACTATAATACAAGGTGTAACAGCCCAACCCTAACCCCAACAGCAACAAGTAGAACAACCCATCCCTAACCCCAACAGCAACATATATACATACTTGTAGTACTGGCCAGACCCTGGCTCAGTACTATCTAGTGGGAACCAACGATGGTTCACCACATTCACCCCTCCTTTGAAGACAAAGGCCGGCGGGGTACAAAAAAAAACAGAATAATTTGTCATCAGTCTATAAGTTCAGACGGTCAGGGGGACCGCAGTCCCACCGTCGTAGTGACCTCCTCAACACCGGAGTAGGCACTCGCGGTGGCGTTCTCCCCAAGGCGATGTCCAACGGTTCCTCCACAGTCTCACGGGCCGGTTGACCCCGAGGTGATGATAATCCGTTGAGTTCTGACACGCCCTGAAGTGGCGACCATCTCCTGGACTCAGGCAAGCTGTACACGGGAGTAAAAGGGTTAAGTAATGGTCCCGATGCTGCCCGCGCCGTGTCCGGAGGGGAAACAATAGTTGGGGGGTTTCTAACAGGGGGTATGGGAGCGACAGGGGTTTCTACGTCCCCTGCTGGCGCCAGGTCTCGGATCGAGACCGTGTCCTCTCGCCCGTCAGGGTATGCCACATAGGCATACTGAGGGTTGGCGTGGAGGAGATGGACCTGTTCGACCAACAGGTCGGACCTGCGGGCCCTTACATGTCGCCGCAGGAGGACAGGTCCTGAGTACGTCAACCAAGACGGTAATGAGGTCCCAGAGGAAGACTTCCGAGGGAATGAAAACAGCCTCTCATGGGGAGTAGCGTTGGTTGCCGTACACAGGAGTGAGCGTATGGAATGGAGCGCATCAGGGAGCACCTCTTGCCAACGGGAGACTGGAAGGCTTTTTGACTTCAACGCCAGTAAGACAGCCTTCCAGACTGTAGCATTCTCACGTTCCACCTGTCCGTTACCCCTAGGGTTGTAGCTCGTGGTTCTACTAGAGGCAATCCCGTATGAGAGCAGGTATTGCCTCAAGTCATCGCTCATGAACGACGAGCCCCTGTCGCTGTGAATGTAGCTGGGGTACCCGAACAGGGCGAAAAGATCACGGAATGCCTTGATAACCGTGGCAGCGGATGTATCAGAGCAGGGAATAACAAAAGGGAATCTCGAGTACTCATCAATTATGTTGAGGAAGTACACATTCCGATCTGTTGAGGGAAGGGGGCCCTTAAAGTCGACACTCAGTTTTTCGAAGGGACGAGTGGCCTTGACTAATTGTGCCCGGTCAGGTCGGTAAAAGTGCGGTTTGCATTCCGCGCATACCCGACAGCTTCTTGTTATGGACCTGACATCCTCCACCGAGTAGGGCAGATTGCGGGCTTTTACAAAGTGGTAGAGCTGAGTGACCCCAGGATGGCATAGGTCATTATGGAGAGCCTGCAAACGGTCCTCCTGTATACTGGCGCATGTTCCACGCGACAGGGCATCCGAGGGCTCACTGAGTTTCCCTGGACGATACATGATGTCATAATTATAGGTGGAGAGTTCAATTCTCCACTGCAAGATCTTGTCGTTCTTGATCTTGCCCCTCAGCGTGTTATTGAACATGAACACCACGGACCGCTGGTCCGTGATCAGGGTGAACCGTTTTCCCGCCAAGTAATGGCGCCAGTGCCTGATGGCCTCCACAATGGCCTGGGCCTCCTTTTCCACCGCTGAATGCTGAATTTCGGGGCCTTGGAGGGTGCGGGAAAAAAAGGCGATGGGCCTGCCCGCCTGGTTAAGTGTGGCGGCCAGGGCGAAATCAGATGCATCGCTCTCCACCTGAAAGGGGATGGACTCATCAACAGCGTGCATCGTAGCTTTCGCGATGTCGGCTTTTAGTTGATCAAAGGCCAATCGAGCCTCTGGTGTTCGGGGAAAAGAAGTGGACTTGATGAGCGGACGGGCTTTGTCCGCGTAATTGGGAACCCACTGTGCATAATAAGAGAAGAAGCCTAAGCATCTCCTCAGTGCTTTTGCACTAGTGGGCAGGGGAAGTTCAAAGAGGGGACACATACGGTCTGGATCAGGGCCAATGACCCCGTTTTCCACCACGTATCCGAGGATGGCTAAACGGCGCGTACGAAATACACACTTCTCCCTGTTGTAGGTCAGATTCAGGCGAGATGCAGTGCGTAGGAAATTCAGGAGATTTGTGTCGTGGTCCTGCTGGTCATGGCCGCAGATGGTGACGTTATCCAGGTACGGGAAGGTAGCCCGCAGCCCGTTCTGGTCCACCATTCGGTCCATAGCACGCTGGAAGACCGAGACCCCATTGGTGACACCAAAGGGAACCCTGAGAAAGTGATACAAGCGACCATCCGCCTCAAAAGCCGTGTATTGTTGGTCCTCTGGGCGAATGGGGAGTTGGTGGTAGGCAGACTTGAGGTCTATGGTGGAGAACACCCGGTACTGCGCAATCTGATTGACCATGTCAGATATGCGCGGGAGGGGATACGCATCCAGCTGCGTGTATCTATTGATGGTCTGACTATAGTCAATGACCATCCGGGGTTTGTTCCCACTCTTGACCACCACGACCTGCGCTCTCCACGGACTAGCACTAGGTTGTATAATCCTTTCCTTGAGGAGCCGCTGAACTTCAGATCGAATGAAGATCCGATCCTCAGCGCTGTAACGCCTACTCTTAGTCGCAATGGGCTTGCAGCCTGGCACAAGATTCTGGAACAGGGAGGGTGTGGTAATCTTCAGCGTCGAGAGGCTACAGGCGTTGGGCAATTTGGAAGCTGCTGTTCTCCCACTGAAAGCGGAGGGAGTGGCCCACCGTACTGTAGGGTTACACTCTTCAAGTGGACCATGAAGTTTAGTCCGAGAAGTATTGGCGCGCAAAGGTGCGGCAATACCAGGAGCTTGAAGCGCTCGTAAACCGTGCCTTGCACCGTTAAAGTTACCACGCAACTCCCTAGCACGGTGACAGACCGGGACCTTGATGCCATAGAAATTGTCTGTTTGACAGGTTGAATCTGGAGTCCACACCGCTTCACAGCGTCTGGGTGGATAAAACTCTCAGTGCTCCCGCTGTCAAACAGACAATAAATCAAGTGGTTGTTTACCTGAATGTCCATCATAGACTTGTCGAGTCTATGAGGCTTGGCCTGGTCCAGGATGATCGACGCCACCGTTGGTTCATGAGCGCCACTGCAGGCAGCTGAAATTGACGATGATGACCCCTGCTGGTCGTTCGCGGTTGGTGCCGACCAACATTGCCGCTCCCATAGGTCGCACGTGGGTGATGGCGCCAAAATCAGCGACCCCTGGTGGTCACGCATCTCCGACTCCGTCGACCGTAATGGCGTCGTCCTGGCCTCGCACGTGGACGAAACCCTCGACGATGCCGACGACGAAGAACCGGGCTCCGAGGAATCGCAGGCCGCACTGCTGTTCCTAGAAGCATGTTTAGAACAGCATACTTTCGAATAGTGCCCCTTCTTACCGCAGGCGGAGCACAACACAGCTTTAGCGGGACACCATTGCCGAGTATGCTTCGCTCCCCCACAGAAGTAACACCGCGGGCCGCCCGGAGCTGCTGCCGTCGTCAGGCCCGAGTGTGGGCACGCCATCACGCAGCTTTTCGAACCCAAGGGACGAGGAGGGATCAGCGACTGCTCCTGCCACGTTGTCTCCACGTGGTCTTCAGGATACAATACTAGACTTTTGGAGGCCGTCTCCAACATATCCGCCAGTTCTATCGACTTAGTGAGGTCAAGATTACCTTGCTCCAGTAGTCTGAGTCGGATATAAGATGATCCGATTCCCGCCACAAACGCATCTCGAGCGAGGTCGTTCATGTTCTGGTCTGCCGACACTGCTTTGCAGTTACAGCCCCTGGCTAGCTGTAGGAGCCCGTTCGCGTATTCCTCCGTCGTTTCGCCGGGCTGCCGTCGTCGAGTGGCTAAGAGGTATCGAGCATGCATATCATTTGGCGGTTTAATGTAACGCTTCTTAAGAAGCTCGAGGGCCTTTGTGTAGTCGGTGGCCGCACGGATCGCGAGGTATACGGTGTCGCTTACCCTCGCATGGAGGACCCGGAGTCTGTCATCGTCTGTGGTGACCGCTGCGGAGGCTGCCAGGTAGTCCTCAAAACATTTCAACCAGTGGTCGAAGGTGTTGGAGGTGCCCGCCGCACGTGGATCCAGTGTAAGACGTTCAGGTTTCAATATCTGCTCCATACTCTCTGTATCGTTTTTTTTTACGACGAGAGTTTACTTAACAGCAAATAAGATTGATGCGCGTTATCACACACGAGGCTTGAGATGCTCAGGAAATAAAGGCTTTTATTTGCTGTTACAACAAAGCTACTAATTATATACACAATCCCAGACTGAGGGGTCCCAGACAGAGCAGTGACCTTTATACCTCTCCCAGGAGGCGGAGCCCGACTGGGATGTACCACAATAACTATAATACAAGGTGTAACAGCCCAACCCTAACCCCAACAGCAACAAGTAGAACAACCCATCCCTAACCCCAACAGCAACATATATACATACTTGTAGTACTGGCCAGACCCTGGCTCAGTACTATCTAGTGGGAACCAACGATGGTTCACCACAAACAGGCCGAGCATTTAGTGGATAAGCAGTAGGCAGAGGCTGCCTGCAACACATTCTACCAGACAGCACAACCCTAAAGGTTGCATTTCAGTTGATTCCTGAATGATTGCACCAAGCAGAAATAATGGAGCATTTGAGAGTTTGTGACCTATCAAAAAGTGTTGTAGTGAAAGGTTGTTGGGTTTACCATTTTTAACACAGAATTTTAATTTCCTTCTCAGATGTGCACATTCTCATGCTAACCTCATTTCACAGTTCATTCAGGAAATTATAAAGATGTGAAGAGTTTTAGTGAATGCCCTTTTTATGTCTGATAATCTTTTGGGAACCACATGTCTTCAAGAAGTGGGAAGAATTCTAATTTGCATGTCCAGAATCAGTTAGTACTCGTCAAGTTGTCCTCCATGGAAATAATCATTGCTTTGACACGTCGTATGTGCACGTATTTTGGAGATGATTACACATCTGGGGCACCTTGCATTGTAAACAGAAATGGTGATAAAGGCTGCATTATTTAATGTTCTAACAGTCTGGATTTTTAATTCTGCAACTTGAATAGGAAAGCTTCGAACTGTAATTACCTTGAGAATACAAGATATATGAACTGGATACCATTTTATCTTTTTGATTAAAAGATACAGAGAGGCAAAAGTGAAATAGAGAAAACACATTTATATTTTAGGAGTGTGAGAATTAGTCTTACAAAATTTTAGAACATGAAAAGTCTCAGGGGAACCTCACTTACATTGCTGTCATCGTTTTTCAAGGTGTTGGATCTTATGTCTCATGCACTGCTCATTACCATCGTAAACATTTTTTCGAATCTTTTTCTGTTTAGTTATATCATGCAGCTTTTCTTTTACTTTGAGTTCATTTTCATCAAAACTCTCACGGGTTTCCTTCAAGATGGGAAAGAGTGATGTGTAAAGTTTTTGCATATGTTCTATGGACGTATCCTGGAGGGCTTTGCTCCTCGTTTTGTGGAACTGATCCAACACACGATTGCAAAGTTCTAACATGAATATACAAACTCTAATTCATTTTCTCCTGCAGAATCCAGCTTCACTCCTTGTACCATCTTTTTCATTGTCATCAGTATGAAGGTGATTAAGCATCAATAGTTGAACCACATCTATCAGCTAACAGCTGAAGTAGCCTTTGCATGTGCTAGTGTCAGAGAGACGTTTTGGTAGAGTAGCACCCTGATCCAAAAATGATTTAAGCCTGGCCCAATGTTTTGTACAAGCAGAAAAAAATGTGCATATTTGGTGCACAACAACATAGATCATAGATACTTATTTCTATTTGCATTGTGAATTCATCTGTTTTGTTAATAATGTTATGTGCATTCAGATACAGAATTTTTAGTTCTGTTTTTTAAATTATTTTTGTTGCTTCACGCCTTATCTGCTGCTGCACTCTTCCTGCCATCATTTCCCTTATTCCTACCTTGCTTTCTTGTCTTGTCTTCTCTATTTAATTTATCACATCTTTCAAGATTTGATCCCTCGGCCCCACCATTTAGTTTAAAGCCTTTGTTACCCCCCTAGTTATACGACGCACAAGAACACATGAGCCAGCATAGTCCAGGTATGTCCCAAGGTACAGCTCCAAATTTCCTCAGGAATGGTGACAGTGCCCATGAATCAAAACCCACTTCTCCCACACAAATCTTTGAACTCTCTAATCTGATTAATGCTACATAAATTTGCTGAAGGCAATCTAGAGATTATTACTTGTGAGGTTGTGCTCTTTAATTTAGCCCCCAGCTGCTCATCTCCCCTCGACAGAACCCCTTTCCTTTGTTGTTGGCACCTTACATGGATCACGACCACGGGATGTTCTCCCTCACACTGCAAGTTCCTCTCCAGCCCACAGCCGGTGTCCCAAATCTAGCACCAGGTAGGCAACACAACCTTCTGGAGACTAGCTCTCAGCTGTGGAGAACTGTGCCCATCCCCCTGATAGTACCGTCCCTTACTGCCACTGTATTTCTTCCAGCTCTCCCGGTTTGAATGGCTTCTTGTACAATGGTGTCATAGTCAATTTGCTGATCTAACCTGTAACCACCACTTTCATCCATGCTGGTTGTAAGAACCAAGAACCAGTTGAGTAATTGCAAAGGCTGAGGCTCCTCCGCTTCTTCCTTCTGGGTTGCTATACTTGCCTCCCTCGCACTTATACCATCCAATCCCTGAACACTGACCAAGTCAGGAGACCCTAACCAAAGGGGTGTGACTGCCTCCTGATACAACGTGTCCAGGTTATTATGGCCCTCCCTGATGCATCGCAGTGTCTGGTACACGGTGAACAGCTCAATGGCTCTGGGCCCAAGCTCAAGACACAGACACTTACTGTAGATGTGCTTGTCCTGGAACACACCAATATCCATGAGCTCCCACATTCTGCAGTTACCACACATCACCAACCCTGCCATCTTTATAATGTGTGAATTAATTTATTTGTTTTCATTAGTTTATAATTAATAAACACTGCTACTTGCAGCAACCTTTACTACTGCTAGTTAACCTGTCACATCTATAAAACGTTTAAAAAATAATACATAGGGGTCAATCTTACCGGAATAATTCTAAGTCCAGGACGGGCAGGAAAGTGGGAGAGTTTCTGACCCGTTTTTGGGTGAGTTCAAATTCAGTATCTTATCCACTTAATGCAGGAAAAAATGGGCTAAATCGTTCCTTGCTTGTAGGGGAAGGGGACAGGGTTTAAATCACCAGCAAGCCTGCTGTACAGTAGAGAGCGCCATTGTGCATGTGCCGACCTCTGTGGCTGCACATGCGCAATGGCAACCAGCAGAAGCCTGTTGGGTCTGGGAAACCTGCTTCTGCAGCTGCCCCTCCCCTCCAGCTATCACAGTGGCTCGTGGCTGATTGTGAGCCCCATCCCACCCGGAAATATCACTCCCCCCCACCCCTGTCACTCAGGCCAATCACACCCCTCCCGTCCCCACTGATCGCATGCAGAGTGGCAGCGGGGCATGCCTCCCTACCTGATCAGCCCGACCACAGTCTGGCCTTGCCCCTGTAGGCCCTACCCCTTGTCTGGTCCCGACCATAAGACAGAGGAGCAGCATTAGGCCACTTGGCCCATCGAGTCTGCTTCGCCATTCAATCATGGCTGATTTTTTTCTCATCCCCATTCTCCTGCCTTTTCCCCATAACCCCTGATCCCCTTATTAATCAAGAAACGATCTATCTCAGTCTTAAAGACACTCAATGACCTGCCTCCATAGCCTTCTGCGGCAAAAAGTTTCACAGATTCACCACTCTCTGGCTGAAGAAATTCCTCCACTGGAACAGCTAGGCTGGCACTGTCCAAAGGGCATCCTCCCTTGCCCTTGACCTCCTGGGGGGGCCTCAGCGGCTTCTGGTTCTACCGACGAAGCCATCATGACTGGTTCATGTTAGGAACCAGCTGTGTTTCTCACCGGAAAGAACCTCTCCTGGCGGGGCTAAACAGGAAAGTGAGCCCAGATGATAGTGTCAAAGAACAAAGACAATTACAGCACAGGAACAGGCCCTTTGGCCCTCCAAGCCTGCACCGACCATGCTGCCTGACTGAACTGAAACCCCCTACGCTTCCAGGGACCATATCACTCTATTCCCATCCTATTCATGTATTTGTCAAGATGCCCCTTAAAAGTCACTACCGTATCCGCTTCCACTATCTCCCCCGGCAACGAGTTCCAGGCACCCATCACCCTCTGTGTAAAATATCTGCCTCGTACATCTCCTTCAAACCTTGCCCTTCGCATCTTAAACCTATGCCCCCAAGTAATTGACTCTTCCACCCTGGGAAAAAGCTTCTGACTATCCACTCTTCTATCAAGTCGCCCCTCAACCTCCGTCGTTCCAGTGAGAACAAACCAAGTTTCTCCAACCTCTCCTCATAGCTAAGTGTCCTGGACTCACTAATCCATTTAAATTACATGCGAATTGAATTTAAATGATTTATTCAGCCTCTCACTGGAAATGGGCAGGAGGCTGATTGCGTCGGCTATCAGGTGCCGGTAAGGTCATGAGAGGCGAGAAATAGGGTGCGAGCTTACTCCACCCATCGGCCGGTGGGGCGCAATGGTGAGATCACCCCCATAGTCTCAAAATAAAGGGCAGGCTATTTAACATCAAGATGAGGAGGAACTTCTTCACTTACGTGGTGACGAATTTTTGGAATTTTCTATCACAAAGGACAGTGGAAGCTCAGTCATTGTTGAGGACAGAAATTGATAGCTTTCTGGATATGAATGATATCAAGGGATACGGGGATAGTGGGGAAAATGGCAGAGGTAGATGATCAGTAACAATCTGTTTGAATGAAGCAGCAGGCTTGATGCGCTGAATGGTCTACTCCCAACTCCTATTTCCTATGTTCATAAATTACGCGAGATTTGGAGATAAGTTAGTAAAATATTCACCAACCAATCACTTATCTGTTTCCAAAGACGTCACATTTATATTTCTTTCAGGTTGTTCTGCTCTGGAGCCAGAGTGGACTGGATTGGATAGTGCTTTTCTGGATAGTTCTGCTAACTGTCTCCTGGCTCTCTTTTCCAATCTCTTTCTAAATATGGTGGCAATGTGGTGTGCCCACTTGGTGGCAATGTGCATGTCTGTGAGTTCTATTCCTTCCTCTTGTTCTGATTCTTTTTAAATGCTATTAATAATGGAATACTTCCAGTTCTGGTGAAAAGTTCACACTTGAGAAGTTTTCTATTCAGATATTGCTTGGTCTCTTGAAACTTTCCAGCATTTTCTGTTTTTGCTTCAGATCACTAGCATCTTCCTTCATGGTCAAGTAGGCAGGTATCTTTCTCCCTCCCTGTTTCCAGACCGATAACCATTTGAGATAGCTATGTTCCTCCAATCCTTTTCTCCGGGTATCTCACTCCACTGCTGGAGACAATGCTTTCAGCTCCCTATGCCCTCGGGTCAGTCAGGAAGGGTTGGGAGGATTGTCAGGTGGGGCGGGGGGTGAGGGTTGGTTGAAGTGAGCCTGTTAATTGAACCACTGCAGTCTGTGGAGTGAAGGTACTCTCACAACACTGTTAGTTTGGAGGTTCCAGCTTTTTGACCAAGTGTCAATCGTCAAAATGATGATGTGTCCAAATCAGAGTACTGTGCAACTAGGAAGCAACTTGGAGATGACGCCTTTCCCATCCAGCTAAGATCTTTGTCCGTCTAGTTGGATGAAATTGTGAGTCATCCAAGACTGAATGTTGGATGAGCAGTCGGATAGCTCAAAGGCAGTGGACGTATTTGAGAAAGGTGGTCAGCATGTCATAGGTGTATGGAGCCCATGTCTGGAGATAATGTCCACTTTCCTTCCCAGTGAAGTTCTCTCCTGTGCCGTGGGATTGCACCTCAGCTCCCAAATCAATTCAGTGTTCAGTTCTTCCACCTCCTAACTTTTTGTCTGTCCAAATATCCTTGTTGGGATCCTTGTCTCTGTCTGTGCAACATCTTGACCAAACTCATGAATCCTATGTAACCGCGACCATGGTGCATGAGGAATTTCTAAATGAAAGAAGAGCATGATCCTCTAATTCATCTTTTTGTATGCAATTATGCAACAATAAAAGAGTTATTGATTAATCGCAGTCATAACTTTTTTTTTTCAGGATGAAGTGTGTTATAGTGGAGGAGCAGGAGTTATATTCCGAATCTATCTTGGACTGCCAGTACTGGCAAAAGAAAACATTTTATCATCAGCAACATCTTGGAAGTTAAGGTTCCAACGAAAGTGATGTTTCAAGTAAAAATGGCTGACAGAAGAAATCATGGAGTTGATGGAGTAAAGGAGAAAATCAAAATGGTCAGAACTGGAATATAACAGATTGAACCGAGAAATAAAAAGTTGCGTGGAAGAAATAAAGATGGCTGAATGTCAAATTAATTTTAATCGACACAATGAAAATTTTGCGTCCTCAAGAAATTCACCAACTTTTTAGTGAAATTGAAAGAGATCAGTTTGTAGTTCCAGTAGGTGGTTGAAAATGAACAATGGTTCGATTCCAATGGAAAAGGGAAAATCAAGGAAAGATGGAGTGCACACATCGACAAATTATAGGACGACACCACCAATCTAAATATAAGACACTGGTATAGAGATGTTACAAGAAGTGGAATTTGTGCCAAAGAAGGGGAAAGTACTGGCACTGGATAAAATAACGAAAGAGATTATTGAAGCAACACGAAGATTAGGAACTGAAAAAAACTGATATTATCGCCAAGAAGATCTATAACACTGACATTATCCCAGAGGATCTAATTAAGTTTGTTTTATCGCTTTGCCAAAGAACCTGGTGCAATAGAATATGAGATACATTGAACAACCAGCCTAATAAAGATCATCCTCAGAATCCTAATGGATAGAGTTAGAGAGAAAATTAAATCAGAGATTTCAGACACTCAGCATGATTTTGTTGAAGATAAAGGAACATGAAATTAAATCTATCTTCTAAAAATCTTGGCAGAAAGAGCCATTGAAATGCAAAACAACCTCGACAATGTTTTATTGATTATGCTGAAGTATTTGATAAAAGTCCAACACAATCATTTCATGAAAATGCTGGAAGATATCAACATCGATGGGAACGCTCGTCGACTCACGGGGAATATCTACTTGTGAAGATCAGATGTGATAACAAATTCAATGACTGAAAAGCAGTCAAAAGAGTTAGACACTGGTAGTATGTTTCTCCCTGTCTGTATTCTCAGAGGAATTCAAGGAATGAGTGGTATCAAGATAGGAGTGAGAATCATACCAACATCCTCCATGCCAACACTACCATATTTATAGCAACAAATGAAGACAACTTGCAAAAATTAATCAATACAATTGTAAAAGGAAGTGGCAGCTACTTGCTTACCTTCAACTATAAGAAAACTTATACGATAGTGACAAAGAAAAATGACATTCCCGTATGCAATAACACAGTAAATGGAAGCAAGTTAGAACAGGTCAATCAATTTAGCTATCTAGGAAGCACAGTAATATCTGATGTCAAAAGAAAGACTGAAATATGAAAAAGGATGGAGCAAGCCAAGAGTGCTTTTGCAAAATCAAGCAACATGCTAAGAAACATCAGCTTGAATATTGAAATGGAAATCTATGCATTAAAATGTGATATTTGGTCTGTAATTAAGCATAGCGGTGAAGCTTGGGGCATTGTGAAAGAGGAAGGAAACAAAGTCAACAGTTTCAAAAACGGTGCTAATGAAGGACTCTAAGCAGAGGCTTAGAGGAGAAAAGGACTAATGAAGACTGAAAAAACAAGAGAACTCATCAATAAAATGAAAAGAAGACAAGTGAATTCTTCTGACATGTTATCTGTGTAGAGGGATTCGAGTGTTTATTCTCTACCAGAACGATTAATGGAAGACGAGGAGCCAGACAATATTAAAGAGTAGCTTAACCAGGAACTCCAAAAGTAAGGTCATCCACTGCTGCTATGGTTTGAAAGTTTGGAAGACTATGATTACCTGCGGCACTCAGGATAGCACTTAGATGGTGATGAACATTGTTAGAATGTAACCGGTGACAACTTTGTATTGGATGTAATGTGACCAATGGTAACAAGATGTAAGGGTCAGTTGACCCAGTAAACCATGGAACCAATTGCAGAATGATGTAATAGTCAGCTGACCAGCTGATTCACTATAAATAAGAACTGTGTAGAATTGTGGGAGGCTTGGATTGGCTCAGGGCAAGGCACCAAGTTTGCAGTAATGATGTTTCTTTATTAAACCCGTTCTTTGATTTATAAGTTGGAGTAAGTTTTGTTCCATTTTTGTTTGCATTTGAAGAGTTACTTCTGATGAAACAAACGTCACTCACGTTGATGAACAAAAGGAAGAGAGAAATAGATTTTAAATCCATGGATGTTGCATCCGTATGCCTCTTGAAACTATTTGCTGTGTAATTGGCTGAATGTTCCCATCTTTAGTTTTTAAATGCAAGGTGGTTTTATTTTCAAATCGATAACCTGGAGCCAAGAGAAGGTTCAAACTTTCGGAAGACATCCAATTAAGACCCCACCTCAGAGGTCACCCATTCAATTAAGCACAGTAGACAAGTTGAGGAGACAGGTGGGCAGGTCAGCGCATGCTCTTGAAAGGGCAGCGTCAGCCTTCACCGTGGCTGCACTGAGTGTGCCGGTGTGGTGAATGATACTAAAGAGTCAGAGTAAAAGTGGATGCATAATTAGGCCCAAAGAAGTTGCAGACAGTCCTTCAACCCCAGTATGTACATGACAGTAATTTCCAGATGCTGCTCATGAAATGTCAAGCCTGTGCCTGCACATGTCTTCAGAATTGCTGACTTTCCCATTTCACATCCAGATTGCACATCACTTTCATACCACTCTGTCACGAACCATCTGATGTTATCTGTGAGGATCTCCCAACCTGGAAACACTGGTTCATGGTGGTGTATTGTTTTGACTGCAGGAATGGTGTAAGGATTCATGTGCGATACGCAGTGAGAACAGTAACCAGCCAGTCGTAGTATAACATTCACTAAAGACTATTTATTACAATAAATAAGACACATATACACAGACAGGACTATAATGATCTAAGATATTTCCGTGCAAGAAAACTACCAAATGCACCCATGCAGTTTAAGTAGGAATTACCCTTTTGATCTAAAGTATATTTAAGAGATATGAACTCTTTCAGGACTTTGCTCTTCGCAAACAATATCCATTTCAATAGATCTATAAATAAAGACCAGTTTCTAGTTGCCACACTGTAGAATTGAGAAGTTATTCTGGGGAACGTCCCTTCTTGGTTCAGCGAAGATATGGGTTTTAACAATCTCCACGAAGGTTTTTGCATTCTTGCTTCTAGTCTGCCAGTTGGAACCAATTTACATGCTGCGAGATGGAATCTGCCCCCTGCTTCCACAAAGAGGTTGCGTATTATGTCATTGTTTCCCTTTGAAGATTCTCTCTTATATTTGGTTGTCTGTCCCCTCTGTTAGTTCTAAAAGATTAACAGGTACATCTTTTCGCTGAATGGTGCAATCAAACCAAAGTGTTCCTATTATCAGGACAATGTATTTCTTTTGCTCTGTGTACAACTGCTAACCTTTTTCCTGGGATTCACATTCTATAAAATACCTTTTGAAATGCAGGTGGCTTTGAACCCGCTGACACATTCAGGACATGTTCCAACCACCTCGCCCCACTGCCCACTATGCATTCACGTCCCGTGAGCTGACAAGTTGCAGACACTGTATAGGTCCCATGCAATGCTGAAAAGATTCCATTGCACTGGCAAAATGACTGACAATTGAATCATTAACAAGCTTGAGTGAAGCATAAGCATTGACAAGGACTGATGGGCTGCTTTGGTGTCTCGTATCTGATATAATCCAACGTGATCAATTTGCCTCCCACTGCTACCAGGTCAGTTACTGGCAACACACACAACCCACCTTTGATAAAGGTAAGAGAAAGAGAGAGCATATCAGGAAACTGTCCCAATGCCCCTCCCCAGCCTCGATTTGCTTTTCATCCCCACCCGGTCCAAAGGGGAAAATTGCCACCATTATATCTGAAGTGAATGCCAACTATTTCCCCACAACTCCTATGAGCATCAGTGGAATCTGAAATGATGTTTGCTGGAACTGAAATGGATGATGAAAGACTTGAAAGTAATGGGCTGCTGGTGTTTAAATTATTCAGAACTCTCTCTGATTCTAATCTCATTGATGGAGGCACAGATTTCACGTTGATCTGAATTTCACTGATACACAGTGCAGAATCAATAAAGCTGCTCCTTTTTTACTGATTCCACTGAAGGAGACTTGTGTGCAAATTACACATCCCTCTTTCAGCAGCAACATTGCCATCTCTTATCACCAATGTGCCAATTAACAGTGTGTTTCTTCACCTTTAAATATTTAGAAAGTTTTCGACGATGAACCTGTTTGGCATGTTGTTTAAGCGAACTTTAATTACCCACTGCAATCAGCAAATCTAAGCACGAGTTATTATTGCTCTTCCTAAACTGACAGCTTAAATGAACCCAAACACTGTTGCAGCTGTGAGGAATCCACGCTGAAAATCATCACAGGCAGTGAGAAAGCTAACTCAGCCAGGCATAAACATGAAAATCAACCAAGAAAAGCTGCCCCTCTGTACTGTATTTAAAAAATTCAGATCAAGGCGTGAAGATCAAAGGCAACGGTGGAATCTTATCTCAGACAACTGACAAACTTGTAGGGCAATGGGTGCTAAAATGGACTGAAAAGAAATCTGGAGCTGTGGTCTGGGTGAACTGTATCTGACACTCCAACCAGATAACCATCCGACCTGAGGTTAGCCAGCAGTAATGGCTTAATCAGTTGCATGTGCAAACTTGTACCTGTACGACACCAACAGAGCTGGTGAAATAGAAACTGCTGACTGATGGTGGGTGGAGCGAACAACAGCAAAAAATTCAAGATATATGTTAAAAATTGTCTTTATCCTGCTTTTCTGCCTGGTGTTATAAATGTTTGAAGTAAGAGTTAAAACTATTGAGCTTACTCAAAGTACAATTGGGAACCCATTATTGGGTATTGCTTTGCCAGAGGGGTCTTCTTCAAGCCAATTGCCCTTTCTGATATTGAATTTTCCTGTTAGGTTCTACAGCATGGATCGATGAGTTAACGTACAAGATAAAACATTCATTATGTGTCATAATCTCATCAACAGATTGATAAAAAGTTATTTGCAATGTTGTCCCCCGTTGTGCACCAGAAACAATATATTTCTCCAATATTTCTAAAATAGGAGTCAAAGTTTGAGATATGATGTTCAAAATACTCTGGGGTTTAAAACACTAATAAAAACTACTAGAACTAAGTAGATTATCTTTGGAATAAGAATCACAGACTGCCTCAAAATATTACAGAAGATACTGTCTGCAGAGAAACACATATAACCAGTTAAAAGATTTAAACATGTATTTTGGATTTAAAAAGGTATTTCAGATATACACTTTGGCCAAAATGCAGGCTGCCCCGAGGCATAATGGGATGGGAGCTAGCTAAGACAAACCGCATTCTCTTAGCACAATGCAGTCACAGAGTACAATTTTTATCAATATAGGTCAGAGAAAGTACAGATTCCCAGACTCTAAAATGAATAGGATTATTCATTTTTACTGATAAAGATAGCTCACCAGATTATTGGGAACAGGAACTTTTGACCCCATGATTTGCGTAACAGAAGTTGCTAAGAACAGGAGATCGGGAGTGTGGGGGGGCGGGGGGGGGGGGGGGGGGGGGGTACCTTTGAACTCTATGATTAGTGTCACAAAAGTTGCTAGGAGACAAGAGGATAGGAGCTTCTGGATTCTACGGACCAATTAACTCCCATATTGTCAGAGAGCAGGACGCAGTTGGCTAAAGTATATGACATTTATTAATAATGATTGACCTGTACTGATGATGATTGATTCATGTCTGGTAGGGATTAACCAGGAGGTGGGAAAAGTGATTTTGGAAATGTATAATTATGTTGGCGAATGTAATGTAACTTCAGAGAGGCGTCGGACTGCCCGACGTCTCCTCTCTACGTACGCTGGTCAATAAAGAACATCTTTCACTGGGATGCTACTGTGTTGCGAGTCTTTGTATTAGCTAAGTTTTGGCAATACTTCGTCTCTGAAAAGAAACCCCGTCTACATATGAGTTGTTACATTAAGCAAAGAAAATAATCAATTCTTACCATTGTTGTGCTCAGTGCAGTAAAAATAAGGGAGCTACCTCTGGGATTCCCAATTTCAAAACAAATGGACAGAATACAAAGAACAAAGAACAGTACAGCACAGGAAACAGGCCCTTCGGCCCTCCAAGCCTGTGCCGCTCCTTGGTCCAACTAGACCAATCGTTTGTATCCCTCCATTCCCAGGCTGCTCATGTGACTATCCAGGTAAGTCTTAAACGATGTCAGCGTGCCTGCCTCCACCACCCTACTTGGCAGCGCATTCCAGGCCCCCACCACCCTCTGTGTAAAAAACGTCCCTCTGATATCTGAGTTATACTTCGCCCCTCTCAGCTTGAGCCCGTGACCCCTCGTGATCGTCACCTCCGACCTGGGAAAAAGCTTCCCACTGTTCACCCTATCTATACCCTTCATAATCTTGTATACCTCTATTAGATCTCCCCTCATTCTCCGTCTTGCCAAGGAGAACAACCCCAGTGTACCCAATCTCTCCTCATAGCTAAGACCCTCCATACCAGGCAACATCCTGGTAAACCTTCTCTGCACTCTCTCCAATGCCTCCACGTCCTTCTGGTAGTGCGGCGACCAGAACTGGACGCAGTACTCCAAATGTGGCCTAACCAGCGTTCTATATAGCTGCATCATCAGACTCCAGCTTTTATACTCTATACCCCGTCCTATAAAGGCAAGCATACCATATGCCTTCTTCACCACCTTCTCCACCTGTGTTGCCACCTTCAAGGATTTGTGGACTTGCACACCTAGGTCCCTCTGTGTTTCTATACTCCTGATGACTCTGCCATTTATTGTATAACTCCTCCCTACATTATTTCTTCCAAAATGCATCACTTCGCATTTATCCGGATTAAATTCCATCTGCCACCTCTCCGCCCAATTTTCCAGCCTATCTATATCCTGCTGTATTGCCCGACAATGCTCTTCGCTATCCGCAATTTCAGCAATGTTGAAGTTAAGAGCAAACAATTCTGCAATTCTTTATTGTAGCCTGAGGCCCAGTACCTGAGTACTAAGCATACCTAGCTGTGTGGGAATAAGATGCATGAATGGAAACATGGATTAAAAATGAAGTGGACTGGGGATTAATACGCACAGACCTGAAGTGTGGGATTTTCCAGCTGCACTTGCCCCAAGACTGGAAAATCCCACCCGAGGTGAATGGACCTTTCTGTGGTTTCCCTCCCACCGCCCGCTATGATTCCCGTGGCATGTGGGACAGGAAAATTCCACCCCAAATGTTCAGAAAAGATAGGGAAGGAAAAAAAGGATGTGGGGTAGCCAACCTGATTAGGGAAGACATTATAGTGTTGAAAAAAAAGGGAAGAAGCAAAAAGGTAATGGTCACATTCCTGTGAATATTCTCTCGGCATCCAAGTAGTGGGAGAAATCTTGGAGCGGGGAAATCACAGATATGTGAGAACTACAGAGTGGCGCTCCTGGGTGGTACTTAACGCAGGTGATGGGTGAATCACCCACTCGCTGCAGAGCCAGTGAGAGCCCATGTCGCCCACTTCAAGCAGAATTAACTCAAGAAGTTAACTGGGCAGCTACTGGCCTTCCCCAGGATTCCACCCCGAGACATGCCAGTCTATCAGAGCTGTGCATTGCTCTGATGCACCAGCAGGAGTGGTGGCTGCTGCTGGCAAAGCAACCACCCAAGGCCCATGATCATCAAAGGACCTAGGCCACAAGTGACGTATGGTGTGTTGGGAGCTGTGGGGATGTGGGAGGGGGGGGATCGACAATAAGGTGAGGAGGGGTGGTTCCAGGCAGGCCCCCTTCCTGGTGCCAGTCTCTCGATAGGGTATGCTTTTCTAGCTTCTTGTATGGCAAGTCCCCCACCTGCCACTGGGTGAATGCTGCTAGCGATGGGATGAGGCCTTTACGTGGGCCTCAATTAGTGATGGGCAGGATGGATTGAGTTATTGCAGAGATCGGAAGGTGTCTGTTTACTCATCTATCACGCTCCTGAACATCCCCCAGGGCTGATGCAAGAATATTAGGCATGGCACCCACAGTGAACCTTCAGCCTAGTGCACCCTCACCCACCAAAATTAACCTTCGAAAATGAATATTGTGTGTTATGAATAAAAATTCTGCACTCACAATGGATCCATTTTATATGATAAAGGAGAATACTATGATTCTGATTATACTTTTTTACTGTTCGATATTTTTCACAGAACGTGCATCAGAAGAATTGTACGTTAAGGTTCACATATAGTAATACTGTGTAAACCTGAAAGAGTTATTAGATAACTTTATGCATAATTTACCCAATCAATAATCATTACGATAGAGTGGGCTCGATTAAATTACAGCCTTTGATATTATTTACTGGTTCACAATTTTGATATAGTCATGTAAATGTACAAATTTGTAAAACTGTCACAAACAGAATAAGGAATATATAAAATTTTGGGAAAGTCTGCAATGTAAATACATGGAGATCTATATATATGTTGGTACATGTGAATGTATATCAATAGATCTAGATCTTTCATTCCCAATGCTGAAGCCTGTTTGTGCTTTCATGAATAATTCAATCAGATTTTTAGTACTCTGCCCACCTGGCCAAATATTGCCGCTCTTTGCAACTGTCTAATTTTCTGATGATTGCACTAGCCCTGATTGCCCTCCCCCCCATCAATCATGCCTTAAGGTGGCCATTTAATTCCCCAATTATAATTTGTGTGTGTGTGCGTGTCTGCATCTGTACGTGTCTGTATGTCTGCATCTGTGCATGTGTGTGCGTGTCTGAGTGAGTGCGTGCGTATCTGAGTGAGTGCGTGCGTGTCTGAGTGAGTGTGCGTGTGTCTGAGTGAGTGTGTGCGTGTGTCTGTATGTCAGCATCTGTGGGTGTGCATGTGGTGCATGTATGTGTGTGCATGTGTGCGTGCGCTTGCATGTTTCTCTGGAATTTCTGAACTGTACTCAGGATAAGCATATTCTCGGGAAGCAATATTGCGGGATCCAATGCTGGGAAATGAGGTTGGCCAAGTGGACCAGGTGAATGTGGGAGAATATTTGGACAAAGTCATCAGTATACCATAAACTTTACATTAGTAATGGAGAAGAGTAAGGAATAGTGTGAATTACAACTAAATTGGAAGAGGGCTCGTTTCAATGGGATAAGGAGGCATCTACCCGGGATAAAATGAAAATAAAGATTGACAGGGAAAACTAACAAAACAATGGTAGAGCTTTCAGGAAGAGATGGTTCTGGTACTGGTTAGGTATGTTTCAACAATAGAGGCAGAGGAACCGAAACCAGGGCTCCTTGGATGATGTGGAAGACAGAGAATGCAATGAAACAAAACGAGAGGGTGTATGATGCATGTCAGGAACATTCTTCAAGCAAGAAGCAGGTCAAATACAGTAAGTTGAGGGAGGAATAGAAGCAGAAAAAAGACAGAGAGAAAATGAGAACTGAATGACATATCATAATAGGTTATGTTAAAATCCTGAACTAGCATGTAAATAGTAAGGCAATAGTAAAAAGTGAGGTGGAGCTCCTTGGGAATAAAGAGGTTGATCTTTTCTTAGAGATGCAGGGCAAGGCAAAGACACCTAATGAGTACTTTGTAGCGGTATTTACTAAAGAATAAGATGCTGACAAAATATCAGTAGAAGCTGAAATGGTAGAGGTAATGGATGGGCTGAAACTTAAGAGCCAGGATGTACAGTAAAAGCCTGTGATGCTTTTAGTGGGTAGGATGCTCAGTGAAGTGGGGGTGGAGATATTAGAAGGGCTTGCCATCATCTTTCTCTGATTAGCAGATTGTGATGACTGATGCCCCGCAGGGGTCTGTGCTGCGGCCTCAGAATTTTACAATTTATATCAATCACTTACATGGGGTGAGCGAAGGTACGGTAGCTAAATTTGCAGATGACACAAAGATAGGTAGGAAAGGGTGTTTTGAAGAGGCTATAAGGAGGTTTCAAAAGATATGCATACATAGATTGGCAAAAAAATTGGCAGATGTAGTACAATGTGGGAAAATGTGAAGTTGTTCATTTTGGTGGGAAGAATAAAAAAGCAGAATATTACTTAGATGGAGAATGACTGCAGAATGATGAGATACAGAGGGATCTAGGTGTTCTAGTGTATGAATTGCAAAAGGTTAGTAAACAGGTACAGCAAATAATTAATTAGGCAAATGGAATTCTATCCTTTATCACAAGAGGAATTGAACATAAAAGTAAGGATGTTGGCCGGAATTCTCACAAACAAATTCTGGGCATTGGAACCTTGCCTCTAGGACAGTGCTTGGGGGCACCCCACCTCCCCCCCCTTCACCCGACCCACTGGAGGGCCCCATTTGTCCCCTCTTTACTCCAGCGGGGTCGGGCCGCTAGGTCCCCAAAAGTGAGAAGCTACTGTAAACCCCACTGGAGTGAAATACTCCTAGTGGGGTGGGAGAGGCTAAGGGGCCCGATCATTCAGTCCCGGGCCCGCTAATCGGATTTAAAATATATGGTAGTGAACATTACCATAATTTATGCACCTCCCTGCCGGTTTCTGGTGCAGAGTTGACGCCGCCAGAAATCCGGTACTGGGAGGCGCTAGCAGGCTAGAACGCCCAACACAGATTCCGTGCATCAGGCACCGCTGGGATCTCAAGCTCACTGCACTAAAAAATTAGCACAGCGGGATGGGAGAATCGCCCCCATCATGCTTCAGTTGTACAGGGCATTAGAAATCATAGAAATCATAGAAACCCTACAGTGCAGAAGGAGGCCATTCGGCCCATCGAGTCTGCACCGACCAGAATCCCACCCAGGCCCTACCCCCACATATTTTACCCGCTAATCCCTCTAACCTACACATCCCAGGACTCTCAGGGGCAATTTTTTAACCTGGCCAATCAACCTAACCCGCACATCTTTGGACTGTGGGAGGAAACCGGAGCACCCGGAGGAAACCCACGCAGACACGAGGAGAATGTGCAAACTCCCCACAGACAGAGCCGGGAATCGAACCCGGGACCCTGGAGCTGTGAAGCAGCAGTGCTAACCACTGTGCTACCGTGCCGCCCTAGTGAGACCACATCTGAAATATTGTGTGCAGTACTGATCTCCTTATCTAAGGAAATATGTAAATACCTTGGGGGTGATTCAGAGGAGATTTACCACATTGACACCTGAAATGGGTGGGTTGCCTTATGATGAAAGGATGGACAGGTTGGGCTTATATCTACTAGAGTTCTGACGAGTGACGGGCAATTTGATTGAAATGAATAAGATCCTGAACAGTCTTGACAAGATCAATGTGGAAAGGATGTTTCCCCTTGTGGGCGAGTCCAGAAGTAAAGGCCACTGTTTTAAAATTAGAAGTCACCTGTTTAGGACAGAGATGAGGAGAAATGTTTTCTCAGAGGGCTGTGTGACTTTAGCACTCTCTGCCTCAGAAGGTTGTGGAGGTGGGGCCATTGAATATTTTAAAGTTGGAGGTAGATGGCTACTTGTTAGGCAAGAGGTTATTGGGTGTAGACTGGAATGTGCAATTCGGAATACAAACAGATAAGCCATGATCTTATTGGGTGGCGGAATAGGCTTGATGGTCCAAATGGCCTACTTCTGCTCTTAATTCATACATTTGTATGTTTCAATCTTTTCTGGATAAGTGCCAGAGGATTGGAATGTGGCAAAAATGACACCCTTGTGCATAAACTGTGAGTACTCAGCTGTCACAGCTTGAGTGTTAACAGAACAGTGTCGTAAATGTGTTACATCATTAGTCTTTAAATACTGTAAATTGCCAACAAAAAAATGATGATTTGTAGTGCACTGTGCAAAAGATGTACGTGTGTGATTTGGAGTGCAAAGATAACTCTTATGTAGTTTAAAATGGTACAGCATTAATGAGGTGAGCTATGCAATGGAGAGATGAGGATTTATGGTCACTGTGCACTGAGCTTATGATCTCCTACAGGAAGAAAGCAAAGCCAGGCCACCTTTAATGGATATTTATGGAATAATATTGCTCAAGGCTTAGAAGCTGCTCTTACCCAACCTATCAACAAGACAGTGAGAACGGAAACTGGAAACCAGAGTGAGGATATCAGCAGACTCCAGGGGACAATACAGCTGAACCCAATCCTGATCACAAAGCACAGTGAAAGAACAGGGAAAATGGGTAGCACAATTAATCACGGCCCACGTCAAAATGCTGGAGCTCGCGAAGCGTCATGAATCAATATTCCCCAGCAAGTAAATTGTGTAACATTTACTTGCCCCTTTAAAATGTTGAACTTTATCTCAATAAATTGCACTTTTGTGTACTTCAGTATTTTTTCCCTACAATAAAAATGAAGGAATGTCATTCATGAGGTGTTGGATTTCAGTTGTTGCTGATGAAACCTCAACACCCTATAATCCAGCGCAACTGGATTACAGGGTGTTGAGGCAGTTGTCCTGGTCACAGAACTTTAGTCAGGCTATTTTTTTGAATTCTTTCCCTTTTTAGGGTTGAGATCTCAATTGAAGATATCATTGCCCTGAGTTTGACATATTGACTGGGGAAAGGCCTTAGGGTCAAGTGCTAAATTGTTGCGATTGACAGTACAGTAGCAGCACTTATTCACTCCACCCCAGTTTGGACTCCATTTCTATTTAGTTTGCATTGTTCAGGAAGGAGGAGAATGGACTGGGATGTAACTGGTCAGCTGACAAAGTTTGCTGAAGGGAGCTGTGGACACTGAAGAGGGTGAGGGGCAGGTTGGCAGCAGCAGGCAGTAGTCCTGCTCCTCCTTCCTGTCCAAAATGTAAAATAAAATTAACAGTTCACCTTCTGGGAAGACTTTCAGAAATCCCAACGACCACTCTAATCCTGGAGTAATGCCCATTCCTCTTTGGATGCTGCAGTCAGACTCCTGTAGCACAAGAGGTTTTGCTTGTTAAAACAGCTTGTTTTATGTGGGAGTGTGCAGCAGCTGAAAATTAACTTAGGCGGGTAAATAGATCTCCAAGAATCACATCGGATTCTCAACTGTCTTCAGGTGAGAAATGAGCAGCTGAAAGTCTCCCCTCCAGTCTCCAGCATTTGCAGCACAATGAGCTGATATCTCCTAAAGTATATATATGACAGAAAAGCCAAATCCATTCATTAACTGCCCTGCTGTAATCCAACTTGGGACCCATTTGAAAGGGCACTGCAATGCTCTGATAATCATCCAAAAATTAAAACTCAGCTGGGGCTCTTCAAACTCTCCACTGTCATTGAAAACAGCTGGGTTACTTAAACCAAAACTGTTCACCAGAAAAGGACGGAGAGAGTGGAGAATTTCCAGCTGCGCCATGGTTACTTTTCTGAGGCTGGCAGAGCAGACTAAAGGGATGAAGAGTTGAGCGGTGAATGTATTGGTCTGAACTATGATCTGAACTCTGGTCATCCATTGAGGAGACGAAGGTTCACACTCCTGTCCACACAGGGTTCCATTGTTAAATATCTGTATGAAAGGATTTCCCCTATAAAATGCCTCAGGTGCTGTTACAGACTCACCCTTCTGTAACGCAGTGCTTTGGTTGCCTTTTGGGATTCTTATTTTCTTAGAAAACATTAATGCAATATTAAAGAATGACAAATAAATCATGATTTGAACCTTGTTTGCATAAATTTTCTCCAACTCTTGACAGAAAAAGAAATGAGGCAGTATGGAGGTTAGCTAAATCTTTATAATTTGGGAAAATAAATTGAGGTTTGGGTATATCTCTGGGATATTTGGAATGAAAGGTTCCTATCTGCAAAGGCCTTGTATGAAATTATGTTTGGCCAACTAGACCACATTTGGTCTGAGGATCAAATTAGACGGATCTGGATAGTTCCTGATCGCCTTCACTATTCATTGTGGATTTCTGGATAAGATGACAATGGATCTCATTGTAAGTCAAATGATTCCTCTATTGTGCACGTTGCAATACCTGAGGCACCAAATATAGTTTTCATCCCAGTCATCCTACCCGATATACTGTAGGGCCAGTCTCCCCACTTTCTGTCCCCAGTTGGCAACCTCCAGCTATTTCTGCTAATCCCCTCACCTCCTGTTCACATCTTACTCCTGAAAAACGAGAGAGAAAAATAACAAAAGTTGTGCTGTTGGTTGGGCAGCAATAACAGAGAGCCTGGCCACTAGAGGGCACACCATTTGGAGTCAGGTACCTTGTACAGCATCGTTTTAGGTCATGTCACTGGCAGCATGTGATTGCCTGCATATCTCCTCAGCATCTCTTACAGTTGGTTGACACAGATGCAAAAAGATATTCTTAACACCTCATAAAAGATTATTTATTTGTAGCTTGCTTATTTACTGAGGACACTCTAATATTTCTAACCAGTCCAGGTGAATGACCTTTCTCCAGTTGCGAATGTCTGCCATAATAAACCAAATAACATGGGACTGCATTTAATTTTGGCATTTGTAAACAAATACAGTGTGGTTCGACTCAAATCAACACAGAAGTAGCAGTTTTGATGGGCCGAAGAGCCTGTTCCTGCGCTGTATTCTTATAACTCAGGAGACTACGAAGGGTACACTAAAGTCTGCAGATGTAAGACCATCCCCCACCGCCCCCTCCCCCATCACCCCCACCCACCCGTGCCCACCACCTCGAGGGTGTCACCACAAACCGGTTTGAGCTGTTTTCTGTGCTTAATTCCAGGCACTGAGATTCTAGCTGTGGAAAGGGGGAAAAAGCGTAAGAACTTTTAAGTGTGGCACTTATAAGGAATTTAACGTAACATCTAGTTTGGAAAATAGCTTCCGGCGCAAAACGAACTTTGTTGACAGAGAGCCGAGAGGAAATGGGTGCATTGACCTGTTGAGATGGTAATGCTCCTAAAACTGTCAGCTGACAAACTACTGCTGCAAAATTGGAAATTAATTTAGTTCAAAATTTGAAACATGCAGTTAGAATAATTCCACTTCTATCAGATCATTTCTCTCTGCGATTGCAATCAACTTCTAGTTACTGTGATATTTATCTGGTAATTATCTTTCCTTTACAGAGAAACTTAAGCTTTATTTACAAATGAAGAACTAAGGAGAGTGATATATTAAAATATTCTCCCACGAGCAGAAGTTATCCATATTTTTGGTTCTATTGAAAGAAAAGCGATCAAAGCAGCTAAAATTATCCATCCTTCCTTCGTTAGGAAATGTTTTCTGTTAATTATCACAAACTGGATTTGTATCAAACATTCAGAGCCTGACTGTAGTACTACAGTGCCACCTGGTGGTATACTTCTGAAATCATCCCCACTCTCAAAAACAAGGGGAACAGGGGTCCAGAGTAATATCTCACACGTGGTTATTTACACACACATACAGATTTATTTGACAAATGTGAAGGAATAACCTCCCTGAAGCTGCAGGTAATATCCTTGCATGCTTAGAATCTCCCTACCATTTACTTAAACCAGTGGTTCCCAAACTTTTTTCACTGGGCCGCACTTTCGGAATAAAAATTTGCTCACGCCACACCGAATTTTTTATTGATAAGAAATACATTCAAAAACAAAAAAAAAACAACTCCTAGCAGTGCTTGATTCATAACATAGAACACAACTACTTTATAATATGATCGTGGGACATCCAGAAAGCATAAAACAATGCTTGTTTAAACCATGTTTAAATGTTTCTTTGATTGTCCTTGAATCTTCCCGCCACACTTGCCATCCTCTCTCGCCGCACCCTTTGGGAACCACTGACTTAAACCTTTAATCATAACAGCAACTTTGTTTATTTATTAGTGTCACAAGTAGGCTTACATTATCACTGCAAAGAAGTTACTATGAAAATCCCCTTGTCGCCGCACTCCGGCGCCCGTTTAGGGACACAGAGGGAAAATTTAGCATGGCCAATGCACCTAACCAGCACGTCGGTCGGACTGTGGGAGGAAACCCACGCAGACACGGGGAGAGTGTGCAGACTCCTCACAGACAGTGACCCAAGCCGGAAATTGAACCTGGCGCTGTGAGGCAGCAGTGCTAACCACTGTACCACCGTGCCACCCTTATGGCATTTCTTAACAAGTCTCGGATTGCAATACATTTCTGACCTAAAGATACTCCAAAAGCAAAAAAAAAAAATCCTTTAACCATCACTAAAGTGACCGAGAACCACAGCTAAGTGTTAACAATTGGCAGGGATGCTAACTCTGTATTTTCTTCAATAATTAAAAACTTTGTTCTCTCTAAACTTGAGTATTCCAATGCACCCATAACTGGTCTCCCACTTCATACACAATGTAAGCTTGTGGTCCTACAAAGCTTTGCTGCCTCTGTCTTAACTTGCAGCAAGTTCAATTCCCCTATTGCCGCTGAGCTCGCTTACCCACATTGGCTCCCAATCAAGCAACACATTGACTTGAAATTCCCATCCTTGTTTTCAAATTGCTCCATGGCCCGGTCTCTCCTTATTTCCGTCATTTTCTCCAGCCCCACAACTGACTGAGATACCGCCGCTCCTCTAATTCTGGCCTTTTGTGCATCCCGAATTTGAATTGCTCCATTATTGATGACCATGTCAAAGTTCTGGCATTCCCTCCCTCCATCTCTGCACCTCACTTTCCTTCTTTAGGATATTACAGACAACTCCAGCCATTCTGAGGGAAGGGGGACGTGTTCTGTTCTCGTCAGATCGATCCTACAAAGGGTGAAATTATGAACACCGACACAAATTATAATCGGACTGAATTAGAAAGTTTCCAGCCACAAGAAGCACAAGGTGGACAAGCATGCAGCTGAGGGCAAGAGCAATGCCCCGAGAGACTGGAGAGAGAATGAAGGAGAGATTAAACAGGATATCTTTCCACAGTAATGATCCGCAAGCAGGGACAGAGTGTAACGTAGCAACATTTGCGGAGGGTACTAAAATAGATGGGAAAGCAGGCAGTGAAGAGGATACAAAAGGTTTTACAGACGAGGAGAATGGGCCAAAAATATGGAAGATGGAGTTTAATGTGGATAACTGTGAGGTTGTCCATTTTGGCAGAAAAGATAGTAAGGCAAATTACCTAAATGGAAAGTAGATTTGTGTCCGGACAGAGGGACCTGGGTGTCTATGTTCATGAATGGCTGAATTCAGTATGCAGGTGCAGCATGTAATAAAAAAGGCAAATGGGATGTTGGCATTTATTGCCAAAGGACTGGAGTATACAAGTAGAGAAGTGTTGTTGCAATTGTATAGGGTGTTGATGAGAGCACATCTGGAGTATTGTATCCAGTTTTGGTCTCCTTATTTGAGGAAGGATGTGGTGGCGTTAGAGGCAGTTCAGAGGAGGTTCACCAGATTGATTCTTGGGATGAAGGGGTTTACGTATGAGGAGAGATTAAACAGTTTGGGCTTTATACTCGCTGGAGATTTGAAGGATGAGAGGGGATCTAATCTAAAAATTTTAAAGGGATTGATAAAGTAAATGTAGACCAAATGTTTCCTCTTATGGGGCAATATAGAACAAGAGGTCACAGGTATAGGTTGAGAGGCGGTAGATTTAAAACATATGCAGAGGAACTACTTCTCGCAGAGGGTGGTGAATTTGTGGAACTTGCTGAGCCATAGCATGGTAGAGTCTGAATTGTTGAATGGTTTCTAGAAGGAGATAGATTTATTTTTAATTTTAAAAAGGATAAAGGGATGTGGTGAACAGATGGAGAGGTGGATTTGAGACCAGGGAGAGATCAGCCATGATCTGATTGAATGGCGGAGCAGGCTCGAACGGCTGAATTTGCCTACTTTTGCTCCAAATTCCTATCTTCTGACATTAGCTGGGCAGAGTCTGAATCCAGGTGCCGGGGCTCCAGCTTTTCCACCTCACCCTCAATCAGGTCGCAAGGTCATTTCCCCAGCAGTCCCTGGGTTCGCAACTGGGTCTAGTGCCCAAGCCAAGACGCACTGGCCAATTTGGAAAATGTTTGATGGAGTCAACCTGCTTGGTTACCATGAGAAAGGGGTTTGATTCAACTTGCTTATGGCAGCTTTGAGGTAGTCTTGCAGGAACCAGGAGGCAAATTC